>NC_052159.1:152710150-153010150 GCF_902713615.1 Scyliorhinus canicula
CCACCTCAGCATACTCTTCATCAGTCCATCTCTGCAGAGATCCCGATCTGTTTGCCTGTTGTTTGTTTGTTTGTGTGAGTGCGCTCATGCGCTGGGGGTATTTTAAAAAGGACAGATAGCTACACTTTCGGCTTACAAATTGTGTGTTAACCAGTTTTTGCAATTTGTTTGAAAAAATAATTTTTCTTTTCTAATAAATGGATCATTCTGATTTTATTGGCAGGGAGCCTGGTTAAAGTCTCTTATATTCTGGTTCTAACCGGAGCGGAAATAGATAATTGGCTATTCGGATGCGTGAATTAAACTTTTATGCTAATGGTGTGACCCGTGGAGAAATGGAGCGAAATCGACCACGCACTCCTCCCATCCTGGGCATAACACAGGCCACCTTGCTCTGGAGGGAAAAATCTCAGTGAGCGTGTTGCAATATATTTGGTGATATGCCAGCCATAAGTGACTAGTTAGAGGTGTATGGAAATAGCCGGAGGTTGATCTGAGGCTGGCAGCATTGGCAAATGTGTGAGATGAAGGGAAATATCAAAGTGTTCGGCTTCCTCCCTGATCTCTCGAGATTTCTGATGAGCGAGTGATGGAGGGGGTGATGCATTGAACAGTCTGAGAGGATGGACGGTGGAGTGGTGAATTCAGAAATGCCACGTGAAGCTGCATTAATTGACCTACTCGTCTAGGATCGTTCAACTTCTTGCGGCACTGATACCAGGTGTTCTGAGTCCAATCTCTGGCAACAGACCTCCCTGGCCCCCTGCTCCCATTTCCTTTGCAGGATTTTCTCCCAGGGTCTCCTGGCCCCATTCAAAAATAGCTTCTTCCCTTCTTTCCACCTTGGGTACTCATCATATCAGAAAAACCTTCAGATTACGTTTAAGAAGTGTAAAATAGCTCAAACAATGGCAGCCATGCACGTTGCTGGGCCCAATGTTGGACATGCAGCCATTCAGCAGGCACATTCTGTGTTGGTCTGCGTGTTGAAGACTTTCAGATGAAGGGCCAGGATGTGATGTGGGTGTTGCCTGCCGCAGAGAAACGGCACAGACGACAACGCATTGTAATCCTCGTGCGCAAAAACTGGCCAGACAAATTTTCCCCCCTTTATGTTTTGGAAGGTATTTTTCCTTCATAAACTTTTCCGGGCAAAATCATAGAATCATAGATTTTACAGTGCAGAAGGAGGCCATTTGGCCCATCGAATCGGCACCGGCCCTTGGAAAGAGCACCCCACTTAAGCCCACACTTCCGCCCTATCCCCGTATCCCAGCAAATCCACCCAACCTTTTTGGACACGAAGGACAATTTAGCATGGCCAATCCACCTAACCCGCACATCTTTGGACTGTTAGAGTAAACCGGAGCACCCGGAGGAAACCCACATAGATACAGGCGAACGTGCAGACTCCACACAGACAATGACCTAAGCTGGGAATCGAACCTGGGATCCTGGAGCTGTGAAGCAACGGTGCTAACCACTGTTCTACCATGCCGCCCCGAAATCAAATTATGTCCCTGAACTACAGCAAGTTCACTGCATCTAAATACGTTGTGAGGATTTTTATTTTGAGGGCACCTCAACGATATGGAATGAGTTGACTAACAAAAGCGAAATAAGTTTGTATAGAAGGCGGTGACCTGGAGGAAATATTGACCCTGAGCTGTGATATTCATGAAATGTGTTTCTGCAGATTGTCTATACTGGCTAGCTGTTAATCATGAAAGTATCAATTTCTAGATAGACGTCAAAATTAACATGGTTTTTTAATGACTGGTTTAGGAGTGCCTCTTTCATTGAAACTACCTTGGAGAGAAAAAAAAATCACATAAAGGGACTGCTATAAATGAAATGCTCACCCGGAGAATCTGCAAAGGTCCCGGCACCATCGTCTATCTTGAATATGGCAAAAGGACTGAAGAAAGACGCTTCTGAATTGAACGGAGCGGTACTGACATTAATGTGAAGGTGAACACAAAGTGACCATGATTTTCTTACAAACAGACATCCGTCAACTGATTCAACGGCTGACAGCTTCGCTTTCTGTAGGTTTAAATCCAAATTTTCCAACAATTTTTAACAATAAACTCCATTGCGACCCTTGTCCCACATAAAACAAACCAACAATTCCATCAATCAAAAAACGGTTAGGATTGTCAATGCCTCAGCATTTTTCATTATTAAGTAAAGTAAACAGCTTTTGTGTATGGCTCTCTGAAAGATTGCTACCCTTATGGTACCTGTTAGTAGAACAAGCAATTTTGTGAACAATTATATGTAGTATTCCAGACACCATTCATATCTTGCTGTCAGCGAAATAAATGTAGCCTTAAATTGGCTAAAAATCTTCAGGTGCTGGAATTCATATGTCAAATCAAAAATATTTGAAACACATTTTTATAGTAAATTGGCAAAAGCTATGAGGCATTCGGAGAACATAAACTTTGTCCCCCTAGATGTCAGTTCTAATGATTCTACTGCTATTGAAGTAAGGACCTTACATAACTGGAACTAAAGCAATGTAACACAGATGCAGAAAATCTTAGTTAACTAGCCTATTTTCAGAGCAAAAGATATTCGCAATGGAAGTGAATTCTCAACAGCAAATGTAATATAAATCTTTATGTTACTCAACATGACAGATAAGTGCCAAGCATGTATTTTATAACTTTAACAATCCCTTTGTTAGATTATTTGACATGAAGACTTGGATATCTACTTCTGAGATGGGCACAGATAACAAACAGCATTTGCCCCCACTATTTCAATTCCAAACAGAGACCATCCAATCACGTGCCTTGAATAAATTCATTTCTAGAATGCCTGCTTCATATATGGAAAATAAAGCATTTTTTGGTACAGTGGCGACTGTAAGTACATCCGAGAGGCAATTGGCCAATAAGTAAGCTCAGATCAAAAGTGCTTTTTTGATATCACCACGAGTGGCTGCATAATGAAGACAATGGGCATGATTTAACTGAATGGGAACAAAGTCCCGTAGCGAACGCGTTTAGCCTCATGTTTCGCAGTGTTCATAGCGGCGAGAAAACCCCGCTATTTAACATGCCCCTGGTTAGATAGGGGGCTTAAGCCGAGGCCACACACAGCCCCGTTTTCTGCATTGCGTATTTCCATTCGCCGGAACTTCTTGTAGCGAGAGATCGGGATGCCATTTTTAAATGCCGTCCCGATCTCTAGAGCCCCTGATGCGACCCCTGCCCCCCCCTCCACCCCCCCCCCCATGCCCCAACTCACTATGAGGGGGTCCCCAGGAGTCCCCCCCCCCCACACCCAACAACCGTGCAAGGCACCCCCACCCTGGCAGTGTCAGTGTGGCACCCAAGTGGCACCAGGCTGGCAGTGCTAGGACGGCTGGGTGGCACCAGCAGTTCCACCCTGCCCGGGGGGCAAGCACCTGGGACCGCTGCTTTCCTGGAAGACCCCCACATGTGCCGTTCCGCCTGGTCCCTGTTTGTGGAGACCAGTATTGAACAGCGCTCGCCCGAGGGCCCCGAGGCAAAGGGGAAAGACTCCAATGGCTCAGGCGCCTCGCTAAACTGCATATTAAAGTGAGACTAGCTGTCTCACTCCAATATACAGGGCTGCTAAAAAGTGATCCTACAGTGAACGGGATTCACATCGCAACATCTCGCGAGATCGCGTTAGATCGCGCTGCTTTCCAGGTGCAGTCTGGCTGTTCAATCCCACCCTATGTTGAATAGTTTGTTCCTAAATTATAAACTATACAAAACACGGACATCCAAATGCAAATGTAGAAAGGAAATGAGACGGGGGCTAAGGCAAGTGGCATGCTGGCACAGTGGTTAGCACTGCTGCCTCAGAGCACCAGGGACCCGGGTTCAATTCTGGCCTTGGGTGACTCTGTGTGGAGTTTGCACGTTCGCCCCTTGTCTGCGTGGGTTTCCTCCGGGTGCTCCGGTTTCCTCCAACAGTCTAAAAGATGTGCAGGTTAGGTGGATTGGCCATGCTAAATTGCCCCTTCGTGTCCAAAACGATAGGCAGGTTAGGTGGAGTTATGGGGTCACAGGGATAGGGCGGGCGAAGGGGCCAAGGATAGGGTGATCTTTCAGAGGGCCGGTCCGCACTCGATGGACTGAAAGGCCTTCTTCTGCACTTTAAGAATTCTGCGGATCTATGGTAAGCAGGAGACAAATAACCTGAGGCTCCAAAGATATCGCTCTCACCTCCCAGCCTAAAGTTTGCAAGTTCAATTCCCACTCTAGATACTAGCGTGTGATCGAAGCTGATGGTGCAGTGCCAGTACTGTGAAAGATGCTATCCTGTGGATGAGTTGTCAAACTGAGCACCTGAATGCTCCCTCCGATCCCATGACTCTATTTCAAAGAAGAACAGGTTGGGACTGTCCCTTGACGTCTCAGCCAATATTTACCCCTCAATTAACATCACAGAAACAGGTGGTCCAGTTGCGATCACAGTTGCTGCTTTCTGAGAGCTTTGCTGTGAGCAAAATAGTCGACGTGTTGCCTGTATTAAAACAGTGGCAATACGTGAGAATCAATTCATTGGGGCAAAGGCGCTTTTAGGAACGCAAGTCTTCTCAGTGACCTAAAATAGATAATGAGATTAGGTGAACAGGTAATATTAGGAAAATTCTCAAGTACAAATAGTCACAGCCAGTCTGCAAGATAAATGGGAAATCTATTTAAAATCCCCAAAGTCCAATTCTGCTGCTCGGCTTCTTTGTGGGAGAATCCCTCAAGATGCCTTCAACAGAGAAGCTGAACCTTTCTGTGTCTAATTGGTAATTTTCTCATCGCTAAATTTAGGGAATCATTAGAAACTGAAATGATGGCGAAGGATCGTGACATATTTGACCAAGCAAAGAGTCAGCTTAGACCAAATTGGCCAAATGGGCTGGTCCGTTTGATCACTGCCTCCTCATTTACTTCACTGTTTTTGGGACGTTGCCAAGTGCAAATTGGCAGCAGCAATTTTCTCCATAACAGTAGTGGCAACACTTCAAAAAATAATTAATTGACTGTGATGACGTGCTGGGACATCTTGAGAGGACGTGAAAAACAATTACATAAACGTAAATTATTCTTTTAAGCAGGTGACAAGTATTTATTTGTACCCTGTATATTTTCCCAAATAACATTTCTGTCGTAAGAAGTCCAACAGATCTGGTTCAAATCACTAGCTTTCGGAGCACTGCTCCTTCCTCAGATGAATGAAGAGGTGGGTTCCAGAAACATATATATGGACAAAGTCAAAGATGCAAGACGACACTTTGTCGGTAGGATTTCACAAGCCCAGGTCAGATGGTGGGGGGTGAATATAATGCGACATGAATCCAAGGTCTACTGGCGAGACCACGCAGACGCTGCGATGACGGATGAACAGACATTGTGCGATAATCGCCAGGCAGGAATGTTCCCTTCCAGTTGGGGAACACTTCAGCAGCCAAGGGCATTCAGCCTCTGATCTTCGGGTAAGCGTTCTCCAAGGCAGCCTTCAGGACGCGCGACAACACAGAATCACCGAGCAGAAACTTAGAGCCAAGTTCCGCACACATGAGTACGGTCTCAACCGGGACATTGGAATCATGTCGCACTACATTCACCCCCCACCATCTGGCTTTGGCCTGCAAAATCCTACCAACTGTCCTGGCTTGAGACAATTCACACCTCTTTAACCAGGGATTACCCCTCTCTCTGGATCTGTAAAGACTTAATTACCTGCAAATGCAAAGTATCGTCTTGCATCTTTGTCTATATATGTGTTTCTGGAACCCACCTCTTCATTCACCTGAGGAAGGAGCAGCGCTTCAAAAGCTAGTGTTTGAAACAAACCTGTTGGACTTTAACCTGATGTTGTAAGACTTCTTACTGTGCTCACCCCAGTCCAATACCGGCATTTCCACAACATTTCTATAGTTCCTTTAACACAGTAAAGATAATAATAATCTTTATTGTCACAAGTAGGCTTACATTAACACTGCAATGAAGTTACTGTGAAAATCCCCTAGTCTCCACACTCCGGCGCCTGTTCGGATACACAGAGGGAGAATTCAGAATGTCCAGTTCACCTCAAACACGTCTTTCGGGACTTGTGAGAGGAAAGCGGAGCAGCCGGAGGAAACCCACGCAGACACAGGGAGCACATGCAGACTCCGTACAGGCAGTGACCCAAGTGGGAATAGAACATGCGACCCTGGCGCTGTGAAGCAACTGTGCTAACCACGACAGGAGCATTATCAAACAGGATTCAACACCGAGTTACATGAGGAGGAATTTGAGCAGAAGACCAAAAGTTGGTCAAAGAAGTTGGTTGGTATTCAGGAACAAGTTAAAGAAGTAGAGAGGGTCGGAGGGGCAGAGAGACTTAGGGCCTGGAGAGCAGCTGGCACAAGCAGCAATGGGGGAGTAATGGAAATTGTGAATGCACAAGGGGCCAGAATTGGCAGAGTGTAGCGAGCTTAGATGATTGTTGAATGAGAGGAGGTTATAAAGAAGGGGAGGGGGTGAGGCCATGGAGGGATTAAATCAAGGATGTGAATTTCTAAAGGGAAGAAATACACAAGATTCGGGAGGTTATCTGACATTAAATTTGGACTGTTTCCTCCAAAATTGGAATTAAACCTGGGGTGGCCCGAGATCTACACTGGGGACTTCCAATAGTTGGCAACGGGGTTTATTGATGAAAGGGTAAAGCAGTTAAGTAACAGGCACAGAACATGGTACAACCGGTCTTAACACTTTAGCTCCACACTACCCGGAGTCCTGCACCCAGGGCCCTGCGTAAACTCCCCATGGCCTGTGAATGCGGCCTAAAGCCAGTCACATGGTCTGTGGAGCCCGCCCCTCCTTAAAGGGGCTGCGCTACCACAGAATCCAAAGTCGAAAGTCTTCTGAATCCTTTTTCCAAAGATGCACATTTTCATTTGAAAACATTTACACCAAATACTTCACTAAATGGATTGGTTAATTGTAGACACTGCCTTTGGTATTTAGTGTAGGTATAGAAGGTATCATCTTTCCTTCGCTACATTTAATTTTCAAAGATCAAGATTAAGCTTTATACCTGAGGAATGTGGAGAGACAGCTGTCTTTAGAACCATTTCTAGTCAAGGTTCTTGGGACTTGCTCATGTCACAAAGTGGAAGAAATATCAAAACAGCATCTTCTGACAAAAACTCCTCGAGTGGCCCGGGGAAGGCATGAGGGAGAATGTCAGTCTGATTGTGGTTGGGACAGTCACCATTTCAGTAAGATCAAAATCTTCCCAATGGGATTAATACCAGGAACATGATGTTGAGATAATATCAAAATGGACAATTGGTAGCACAGTGGCCAGCACTGTTACTTCACAGCACCAGTGGTCGTGGGGGCAGCGTGATAGCACAGTGGTTATCACAGTTGCTTCACAGCTCCAGGATCCCAGGTTCGATTCCCGGCTTGGTCACTGTCTGTGTGGAGTCTACACGTTCTCCCCGTGTCTGCGTGGGTTTCCTCCGGGTGCTCCGGTTTCCTCCCACAGTCCAAAGATGTGCAGTTTAGATTGGATTGGCCATTCTAAATTACGCTTTGTGTCCAAAACATTAGGGTGGGGTTATTGGGTTATGGGGATAGGGTGGAGGAGTGGGCTTGGGTAGGGTGCCCTTTCCAAGTGCCGGTGCAGACTCGATGGGCCGAATGGCCTCCTTCTGCAATGTAAATTCTATGATTCTAAGACCTGAATCTCAAAGGATGAACATACCATAGAATCCCTCGATTCCCGGCTTGGGTCACTGTCTGTGCGGAGTCTGCACTTTCTACCCGTGTCTGCGTGGGTTTCCTCCGGGTGCTCCGGGTTTCCTCCCACAGTCCAAAGATGTGCAGGTTAGGTACATTGGTCATGCTAAATTTCCCCTCAGTGTCCAAAAAGCTTGGATTGCGGGGATAGAGTGAAGGTGTGTGCTTAAGTAGGGTGCTCTTTCCAAGGGCCGGTGCAGACTCGATGGGACGAACGGCCTCCTTCTGAACTGTAAATTCTATAATCTATGGTCAACGTGCCAGGTTTTTCTGTCAACTAGAACTGTGACATTTGTTTGACAAGTTCAGGGATCTCTCGATACAAGTCATAACTTTTACCTGGTTTAGCCCCAGGTCGCTGGCGTGATACCTGCAGAACAATTACCAGTGGTCAATGAACTTTGACCCGGCTCTGGTCCCATGGCCAAATGTACTGCCAAAATTGCAAAGAATTGTCGCTATGTTCTACTTGGTCAATTATCGATTCCCAGATTCCTTTATCTTGCTGTGCAATACTACCACAGTCCAGGAGAAAAACTACTTTTGAAGAAAGAAGGAAAGAAAATTATTTGCATTTCCGATACATCTTCCACAACTCCAGGATATCTCATGGTGCGTTACAGTCAATGAAGTATTTTTGAGGCGTTGTCACTGTCGTTATGTAAGAGACATCAATTTCTAATCTTCCTGCTCATAATTCCATAAGCATACACACACACAACAGGAAGGGCTTTACTGAATTTCCATCTGGCTTAAGTAGTTCGAAAAATGAATATCGCTTATTGTCACAAGTAGACTTCAAACGAAGTTACTGTGAAAAGCCCCTAGTCGCCAAATCCCAGCGTCTGTTCAGGGAAGCTGGTTTGAGGACCTCCATAAGGTTGAGCTCCTCTGGAACTATGCTACCCCATTTTCTCACTCATACCAAGTCCCATTCACCCAGTACCCCTGTCCCCACTGATTCACATTGGCTTCCAATTGACCAACGTCTTAGTTCCAAATCCCTCCATGGTCCCATCCCTCCCTGTCCCCTTTCAGGCACCTTGCGGCATTAAAGGTGCTGCACGATTGGCAGTTGTCGTCAGGGGAGACAATGCCTGGACTTCACGCTGGCCAAAACAAGGCCATCAGAGTCACTGAATCGTCACCAACTATTGATCCAATTAGCTGATCCAATGTGAAATATTCTCTGACCTACTCTACTTCTATCTGCTTTCGGTGCATTAACTAATTTGCAACTGGCATTGATTTTTTTTCTCTCACAAAACAAGATGAATAACGCCGCAGCAGAAATAATTAATGTGACATTCAAAAGTCGCATAAATGCAGCCTTGAATATTGTTCAACCTCAAGCCAAGTGATGTTGACAGAAAATGTATCAAAGGCAGGCAGCTGCAGTGTACACCTGGCTTGATGTTTTTTACCTTCATAGATCCTTATTCTTCCTCAAATTCTGTATTATTCATGAAACAATTATTATTTTAACAAAGGCATGGAATGGCAAGTCTGGGAAAGGGAACATTTTATTCTTACGGTGCACAGTGTCAACACCAAAAAGTGCCTTCAGACGAAGTCCAACACAGCCAGGTAGAGCAAGTTCCTTTCGGCTCTGTCCCGACCATATGCTTCAGCTGGGGAACTTATCCATACATGAACCACTGTCACACGTTGGTATAGCTTTTGCATTGAGAATAATGGTTATTTCCCACAATTATAGAGAAGATTGGATGGCAAGCTCCCAAGTAAAGACATGTCCGATCAAAATCCAGATGTAAACGTGGCATTGAAATCCCAGTTAGGGTGCAAAGTTATGGGGCGGGATTCTCCGTCTCGCCAGCCGGCCAATGGGTCTTCCCATTGTGGGCAGCCCCAGGCCGTCGGGAAATCCCTGGGCTGCCGGCGCAATGGAGAACCCCGACAGCGGAGAATCCAGCCCATGGGATTTACCCACTAGATATCCAGCAGGAAATAAACCAGAAAAGGTTCGGGCTCATGAGTGAATTTTTCATGTCAGGATAATTATTGCCAAATGCAAGAGTCTTTCCTATTAATTACGTTGTTTATTTTATTTTATTATTTTTGGTCCGTGGACCCATAATCAGGATGTACCTTTTAAGGAGGAGATTCCAGCTGAAGCAGCCCACTTGTCAGGATTTTGTGTTCCCAGGTTTCATATCTGGAGACGAGAGGCCAAACTCTTCAGCACTGAGTGAATCTTCGGAATCGGTCTTGGAGAAAGTCAGTTCGATTGGCTCACTGGCAACCAGTGGGTTGGCCAGAGATAGTGTTCTGCCTGACAACAATTAGTGATTGGCTCCTGCGTGAGAGAACGTAGCAGAAGGGTTCAGACATTTGAAATGAAAGGAATGGTCTCTCTGCCTCTCAGTGTTGTTAAATGCTGCCTCACAACTCCAACGTTCCGGCTTCATTTCCTCCCACAATCCAAAGATGTGCAGGTTAGGTGGATTGGCCATGCTAAGTTGCCCCTTAATGTCCAAAAGGTTTTGGTAGGGTTGCTGGGTTACGGGGATAGGATGGGAGGGGGGGCTTATGTAGGGTGTTCTTTCAGGGGCCGACATAGACTCGATGGGCTAAATGGCCTCCTTCTGCATTGTACATTCTATGATTCTGCGATATTCTGCAATTGGATATTGTTTAGAGGTCCCATGTCCCCTTAACAGGGGAGCTCATATTCTGCAAGGTTCACGGGGAGACTGATTGTTCCCACCCCGTAAGGTACTTGTAGTTACGACATGGAGATTGGCTGGGGGATTGGACCTAGGTAGGTTGCACTTTCGGGATCCTGTGAATCTATGATTCTAGGTGGCTACTTATTGGCCACTTAAGCACCTCAACTGAGGCAAGGGCAGGCTTCCTGTAGACTTGCTGTGTGGTGGGACATTCTGGAATCCAGGGGGATTCCCACCCCTTTAATTCCATCCTGCTCTCAGCCTAAAGCCCAGCGAACGGGGAGGAGCATGAAATTCAGGTCCAAGACTCAATGGCCACTGAAGGTGCATTCATAATGGAGACGGAAAAGTTTGATTATCCGCGTGCCAGTCCTTCCAACATGCCTGTGGGAAGAATAAGAATGGGAGGGTCTCCTGCTCAACCATGCCGCGGAAGGCATTGGCGGACCACCACATTACCTTGCCCAAGCATGATCATGGAGCCAAGTCCATGGCCACTAATGCCCTCGGAAGAGAGAGAGTGGTAAAAGGGTCACTCTGCTGCAAGCATGTTGAAATTAACTCTTTCTTCACTTTGCTGCTGGAAACCTTATTCTGGACTTATCATTTTGACTGTTCCCTCAGCTAACTGTCCAAATCCTCAGTCTGTCCCTTTCCTGTCTCATACACCTTCGGGTGATTTTGGACCATAGAAAGCATCCCTTCTGACTACTTCACAACCACAACTGCTCGGCCCAAGACTGCAAGAAACGTCAGAGAGTCGTGAGCACAGCCCAGTCCATCACGCAAAACCGCCTCCCATCCATTGACTCTGTCTGCACCTCCCGCTGCCTGGGGAAAGCGGGCAGCATAATCAAAGACCCCTCCCACCCGGCTTACTCACTCTTCCAACTTCTTCCATCGGGCAGGAGATACAGAAGCCTGAGAACACGCACGAACAGACTCAAAAACAGCTTCTTCCCTGCTGTTCCCAGACTCCCCCATGACCCTCTTATGGACTAACCTGATTAATACTACAACATCTGTGTGCTTCACCCGATGCCGGTGTTATGTAGTTATATTGTGTACCTTGTGTTGCCCTATTATGTATTTTCTTTTTCATTTCTTTTCATGTACTAAATGATCTGTTTGAGCTGCTTGCAGAAAAATACTTTTCACTGTATCTCGGTACACGTGACAATAAACAAATTCAATTCAATTCAATTTATATAGCACCTTTAAAGTAGTGGAAATAATCCCAGGGTGTTCTACAGGAACACGAGCAAACAAAGTTTGCCACCGAGCCACACAAATATTAGAGCAGACGTTTGGCCATATGGTTAGGTTTTGAGGTGTGTCTTGAAGGAGGATGGCGAGGCTGTTGCTCGTTATGCTCTCTCCTTAATTGGCTCTGTTTATGGCGGTTAATATGGTCACCGTCCTTAATTCTAATTATCATAGATATCATAGAATTTACAGTGCAGAAGGAGGCCATTCGGCCCATCGAGTCTGCACCGGCTCTTGGAAAGAGCACCCTACCTAAGGTCAACACCTCCACCCTACCCCCATAACCCAGTAACCCCACCCAACACTAAGGGCAATTTTGGACACTAAGGGCAATTTATCATGGCCAATCCACCTAACCTGCACATCTTTGGACTGTGGGAGGAAACCGGAGCACCCGGAGGAAACCCACGCACACACGGGGAGGATGTGCAGACTCCACACAGACAGTGACTCAAGCCGGAATCGAACCTGGGACCCTGGAGCTGTGAAGCAATTGTGCTATCCACAAGGCTACCGTGCTGTTCCAAGAGTCGCCAGGTATCTTTTCGATACCGCCACACGGTTCAAAACTGAATACTGATCAAAGATTCGATACACCAGTTAGTAAGTTTAAAATCAATGCTCATTTATTTACACACAGTCAATTATACTTATGCACAAACTCTACCAACTAAACTATCACTACTACTAAAAGCCTATACTTAGCTTCGGGTGCCCACTCAGTCAGAGGAGCAAAGGCCGTTGTTCGGTTCTGAGGCTGCTGGCATCGAACTTGTATAGAATAGTAGCTAGGAGCATCTATCTCGTAGTGTGCGTTGACTTTGGACTTACCTGTCTGGTGCAACTCTTGGGCAGGTCTATCGCTGCTGAGAGCCAAGGCCAAGGAGAACGATTCTGTCTTGGGGGATTCCTCTTATACCCCAAAGGGGCTTCGTGCGCTTTTGGGTGGGCCTTGAACTTGGCCCCAATTAATTGGACCATATCCTAATCATCGGTATTGATTTTCTCCAATAAAGGGCTGGCTGCCTGATCGCTGAGCGGGCCCTAGGTGGCCGTTGGCCTGCTTTGTTTTAGTCTCTGGCGCCGGGGTGTCTGCTCTGGTATCGTTTGCTTAAATGTTTCTCTTTTGTCCCCGGAGATAGCTCATTAGTATGCTAATGGCTTTGCAGTATCGGTCTAGTCTGGGAGCTGCAAACTCCAAACAACAGACAAACCTTGCACCTGCTTGCTTTCTTAGCATTGTCCAATTTTCCCTTCAGCCTCTGCAAGTGTCCATTTTGTAATCGGGACATGGCCACCCCAGGTGGCTACAAGGTGAAGAGGCAGAGAGATTTATGCAGGATGTTCCAGAGCTTAGAGTGCAGGCAGCTACCAACGGCGGAGCATTTAAATTGGGGGATTTAATTGGTGCAAGAGGCCGGAATTGGAGAGTTACAAAGATCACCAGGGGCTGTCGGACTGGAGGAGATTACGGCGAAAGGAATATCTGATGAGTTAACAAATCAATATATCAGGATTGTTTGGGCTTTTGTCGAATGCGGGTAAAATCAAAATCTGCCATGTGTATTTTTCAGAAGCACAATTTATATTTTCTACATTTCCCACACAATCTCAGTAATGATATACATTCAAGCGCGAAGGATGGCATTAATTCCAGGTAAAGCAGAATACTGGAGATGCTGGCAATCTGAAATAAAAAGAAAAAACGCTGAAACAACGCAGCAGGTCTGGCAGCAACTGCGGAGAGAAACAGAGTTAATGTCGAGCCCATAGACCCTTCTCCAGAAGCATTAATTCCTGTCTGGGTTGGGCAGACGGTAACACAGTGGCTAGCACAGTTGCTTCACAGCTCCAGGGTCCCAGGTCCGATTCCCGGCTTGGGTCACTGTCTGTGCGGAGTCTGCACCTTCTCCCCGTGTCTGCGTGGGTTTCCTCCCGAAGTCCAAAGATGATGCGGGTTAGGTGGATTGGCCGTGAAAAATCACCCTTAGCGTCCAAAAAAGGTTAGGTGAGGTTACTGGGTTATGGGGATAGGGCGGAGGCGTGGGCTTAAGTAGGGTGCTGTTTCCAAGAGCCGGTGCAGACTCGATGGGCCAAATGGCCTCCTTCTTCATAGTTTCATAGAATTTACAGTGCAGAAGGAGACAATTCGGCCCATCGAGTCTGCACCGGCTCTTGGAAAGAGCACCCTACCCAAGGTCAACACCTCCACCCTATCCCCATAACCCAGTAACCCCACCCAACACTAAGGGCAATTTATCATGGCCAATCCACCTAACCTGCACATTTTTGGACAGTGGGAGGAAACCGGAGCACCCGGAGGAAACCCACGCACACACGGGGAGGATGTGCAGACTCCGCACAGACAGTGACCCAAGCCGGAATTGAACCTGGGACCCTGGAGCTGTGAAGCCATTGTGCTATCCACAATGCTACCGTGCTGCCCTGTTCGCTGTTCTGCACTGTAAATTCTATGATTCTGTGATGATGTTGGAGCTTTTGACCTCAGCTCATCAAAATATCTCTAATCCTTTCGTAAATTCATTTACGGGATATGGTCATCGCTGGTTAGGCCAGAATTTATTGCCCATCCCTAGTTGCCACGGAGAAGGTGGAGTTCAGCTGCCTTCTTGAACCGCTGCAGTCCCCGTGCTGCATCGACTGTTGCGTACGAAACAGCGTTGAATTCTCAGTATTGCTCAAAGGTCAGCGAATAGACGCAGCCAATTTTAAAGGTCAGGTAATAGATGTGCCTAATTTTAAATTAGTCTCCGGCAGCAACTCTGAGAAAACTAATCAATTATTGGAAAAGTGGGATACATTTCGGAGCTCAATCAAAAAAAAACTTTAATTGGGTTTCTGCTTGATCACATTCTCTTATTAGCTTCGAGCAAACCTGGGGAATCTAATGTTCTTCATCCTCTCATCTCTTTCTGATCACTGCAACCTAAATTGTTCGGAGCACGACCAAATTCTCATTTGCTCCTTTCTTCTCTCGTCTAATTCAGTTCATTCCTTCCTTGGCCCAACTGTCTGCATTCCAATATCGTCAAAATACTTTGCGCCTCAGTTATTAATGCTGGACTTTATCTTCAGCGGTGGTACCTTCTCTGTTCGCTATTGTAAGGTAATACATTTTGGTCCTCTTTGCTAATCTAACAGTCCTTTCAGTTGAAGTAGATGAAGGTCAATGCTGTCACTGGAATGAGCAGCGGTTTTCTGTCGTGGGAGAGTGTTATCTATCCATCACCTCCATTAGCGCTGCTGAGAATAGGGAACGCAAGTCGAATAATTGTCTCTTCCTCCTTGTAATGATTCTAATTAAAATGAGCCTGGGCAGGTTCAACCCAGGTCAAATCCACAGCAAAAAAAATAAAAGGAATAAAAGAAACCCATGTTCAAACAGGCCAACAATGTACAGAAGGGTGGCTGGATGGGAGAATGGAAAACCTTTACGGGTTCTTGAAAATGAAAATGAAAATCTCTTATTGTCACGAGTAGGCTTCAAATGAAGTTACTGTGAAAAGCCCCTAGTCGCCACATTCCGGCGCCTGCTCGGGGAGGCTGTTACGGGAATCGAACCGTGCTGCTGGCCTGCCTTGGTCTGCTTTCAAAGCCAGCGATTATTTTGCCTTTTGCCAGCTGAAACGGAGGTGAATGTTGGGATACAGGAGACAACGCTGCCTTAAAGCGTGTGCGAGTCCTGCAGCTGTACAGGTCCCGTCACCCAATCTTGGAGAGTTGCATTGAATCTCAGACACACAAATCTTGCTTAATGCTAAATTAATTGCATCAGTTCAGAAACCTATACGACATTGCTGGAATGGTAATGCAGAATGAAAACAAATGAATAGCTACACAGAATATGAAGGGAAAGGCAAGAAGACAAGATATATAAGAAGGAGTGGGCCACCAGGCCCTTCAAGTCTGCCCCGCCATTCATAATAATAATAATCTTTATTAGTGTCGCAGGTAGGCTAGATTTACACTGCAATGAAGTTACTGCGAAAAGCCCCTAGTCGCCACACTCCGGCGCCTGTTCGGGTACACAGAGGGATAATTCAGACTATCCAATTCACCTGACAATCACGTCTTTCGGGGCTTTTGGGAGGAAACCCACGCAGACACGGGGAGAAGATGCAGACTCCGCACTGACAGTGACCCAAGCCGGGAATTGAACCAGGGCCCCTGACGCTGTGAAGCAACAGTGCTAACCACTGTGCTACCATGCCTCCCCATCCAATATGATCATGGCTGATCGATGCCAGACTCAACTCCTTTTCTGTACCATTTCCCCATCGCCCTCTATTCCCAGATCTCTCAAGTATTTATCCACCTCCACTTTACATACTTCTAATGATCCAAACTCCCCCCACCTTCCGGAGCAGAGAATTCCAGAGATTCACCACCCTCTGCAAGAAGAGATTGCTATGCATCTCAGTTTTAAATGACCCGCCCTTTATGGTGTGGCTATGTCCCCTTGTTCGAGACTTGCCCAGTAGTGAAAACATCTCACCATCTACCCTGTCAAGCCCCCTCAGGATCTGACATGTTTGAATAAGGTTACCCTTCACCCTTCTAAACTTCAAGGAATTCAGACCCTCTTAGTCTCTCTTGATAGGACAACCATCTCCTCCCAGGAATTAGCCTGATGAATCTCCTTTGGGCTACCTACAATATTACAATATCCTTTTTATAGGTATTGGGACCAAAACTGTACGCAGTATTCCAGGTGAGGCCTCACCAACACTCTGTACAATTGCAACAAAACCTCCCTATTTTTAAACTCCCCTTTACAATAAAGAGAAAATGCCGTTTGCCTTCGTAACTACTTGTTGCGCCTGCTTCTAGCTTTTGTGATTCATGCACAACAACACCTAGATCCTGTGGTGACATGCATCACTGTAAATACACAAGGGGTTAATGTAAATACACATAGACTAGATAGACACTAGAGGGAGCACCAGAGACATGACACACAGACATTCAACCAATAGGCCAGTATGATAGGACACGACCAATGGGCATTCACGATACACACAGAGGTGACACTACCACAGGAGGGCATTACACCAACCCATATGAAAGGACACAGCACACATGATCTTCCTCTTTCCAGTGGTGACATTCAGTGAGTACACAGGGTTGATTTGAAACACATCACACCCACCACGTGGATTGTAGCAGACTGGTTCATCGGTCTGAGTAGCCATAGCAGGATTAACAGGAGAGTCGAATCCAAGTAGGAGAATTGTTAACAGTTTAAATAAATGTGTTAAAGCTATCTCCATGTCTGAACCTTCCTTTGTCAGAGTGCACATCAAGGAAGCAGCTTATGCTAAGTCAAGAGCACAATGAAACAGATCCCTCTGTACTTCACTCACCTGCAGTCTCTCTCCGTGTAGATAATAATCTGTCTTCTGATTCCTCCTACTGAAGTGCATGACCTGACACTTCCCCACATTAACCTCCAAGTCAAAGAGGATGCCATGGATGGAACTTAGTGAGGGTGATGTGCCCGCTACGACCCCCTCCCCCATAAGTTCACCTAATTAAACAATCGGAGGGATAACTTAAAGAGGCACTGCACTAAACAAAAACAAAGAGCAAATGAAACATTAAAAACTTGAACCGAAAGGTCAATGAATGGTCAATAAGGTGCCCCAGACCCTGCGGCACGCACCGGGCACGGAAGGCCTTGATTGTGTCAGCGGACATCGCATGCTTCCTCTCCAGGGACTCCCGGCCACGACTTAAGCCATGGAAGAGGGGCAGCCAGTTGGGTTGGATGACCCCCGCTCCCTGGACCTGTTATGTAAAGTATTGCCATGCCTGGAGCAGTTGACGAGGAGATCTTCTTCCTTCTCTACACCTCTCTGAACCAGGTGTCCATAGATTGGATTAGATTTGTGATAAGTATTGTTCTGGGTACAGTCCAACAGGTAATTCTATACCTGATAAAAACATAGGACAAACATAAATACATAATGTAAATGCATAGATACAGGCATCGGGTGAAGCATACGGGAGTGTGGTACTGCTCAGTAGAAAAGATGTGTGAAGAGATCAGGTCAGTCCATAAGAGGGTCGTTTAGGAGTCTGGTAACAGCGGGGAAGAAGCTGTTTTTGAGTCTGTTCGTGAGTGTTCTCAGACTTCTGTATCTCCCGCCCGATGGAAGAGTGAGTAAGCCGGGTGGGAGGGATCCATGATTATGCTGCCCGCTTTCCCCAGGCAGCGGGAGGTGTAGATGGAGTCAATGTATGGGAGGCAGGTTCATGTGATGGACTGGGCTGTGTTCATGACTCTCTGTAGTTTCTTCCGATCTTGTGTCGAGCAGTTGCCATACCAGGCTGTAATGCAGCCAGGTAGGATGCTTTCTATGGTGCATCTGTAAAAGATGGTAAGAGTTCATGTGGACATGCCGAATTTCTTTAGTTTCCTGAAGAAGTACAGGCGCTGTTGTGCTTCCATCAGGAACGTGGGGCTGAAGTGCAAACAAAACTATAATAAAAGGTTTGCTAAGAAACTAAAAAGGGGGTGCAGCCTCAAACATTTAACGTAGGCGTGGTCCACGGACTCCACAAGGCCACAAAAGAGGCACAAAGCTTGGGATCCATGAACCAGTGCAACCAATGGTTGCATGGCACTGCTGCATGCAACATCCCCCACCTAGGTTCCCAAGACTGAGGGGGAGGAATCCTCCGTAGAAGGACTAAGTGCTTTGAAACAGACAAGATTTCCTCGCTGGGCAGCCTTCTGGAGGTTCAATTGTGCTCCATTAAATCCCAGTTAACTTGAGAGAAACAGTGAACAGCAAAAGCTCAAAGAGTATCAGACACACATCGGTTCAGCTAGAGTTTCCTGTCTTTGCTGGGTAAAACGCAACGTTTTCCCTTTTCCGACTCGTTACTTAAAACGAAAATCACAAAAGCAGTAATTTTAGTCATGGATGGAGAGTAAGTGTTGCGACCCTCTCAGTGGCTAAGCACAATGTTAGAACATAGAACATAGAACAGTACAGCACAGAACAAGCCCTTCGGCCCTCGATGTTGTGTCGAGCCATGATCACCCTATTCAAACCCACGTATCCACCCTATACCCGTAACCCAACAACCCCCCCCTTAACCTTACTTTTTAGGACATTACGGGCAATTTAGCATGGCCAATCCACCTAACCCGCACATCTTTGGACTGTGGGAGGAAACCGGAGCACCCGGAGGAAACCCACGCACACACGGGGAGGACGTGCAGACTCCGCACAGACAGTGACCCAGCCGGGAATCAAACCTGGGACCCTGGAGCTGTGAAGCATTTATGCTAACCACCATGCTACCGTGCTGCCCTGTTGTATCCGTTTCCCCTCCTACACCACACAAGGTGAACTCCCTGGAAACTGAGGGGGCGGAGCCTCCCTCCCTGACTGGGAGGAGCTTCACAGTGTATAAACCCCGGCCTGGGTGCCGATCGGGGACGGTGTCCTTCAGAGTGAGGAGTTGTGATACTTGTGGTTATGTGTGTAAAGTGTCAATAAAGCTTGTTCTTATCCAGCCTATTGTGCGTTCCATGAAGTCTCCCCCAAGAGCTACCGCAGTAAGAGAGGGAGAAATTATACAATGGAAAAAAAATCTCTATTTAGTTATACAATTAATCGTAAATAGTTGGTAAAGCCGTGTGATGTCAGGATAAAACAACAACCCAGCGACAAAGAACTGAATTTTTCATCCTCCGTATCTAAACAGTAGTCAGGCACAGAAATAAGTTATATTTCCGAGGGAGTGGAGGGTCCGAACCCTCAGCCATTCGTTTGTTCTTGTCTCTCTCTTGAAATTGTGAATGAAGGTTTTATAGGCCTCTAATCGCTCACTGACCTTGGTGAGTCACTTTGGCGCGATGCAGGTTAGTGTGAACAAGACTGGTACGAATGAGGCAGTTCTTCACAATACTTCTGATGGTCAAACCTGTTTACCATTAATCATAGTAAAGCAAGGGCGGCACGGTGGCGCAGTGGGTTAGCACTGCTGCCTCACTGCGCCGAGGTCCCAGGTTCGATCCCGGCTCTGGGTCACTGTCCGTGTGGAGTTTGCACATTCTCCCCGTGTCTGCGTGGGTTTCGCCCCCACAACCCAAAGAGGGGCCTCACGGTAGCATGGTGGTTAGCATCAATGCTTCACAGCTCCAGGGTCCCAGGTTCGATTCCCAGCTGGGTCACTGTCTGTGCGGAGTCTGCACGTCCTCCCCGTGTGTGCGTGGGTTTCCTCCGGGTGCTCCGGTTTCCTCCCACAGTCCAAAGATGTGCGGGTTAGGTGGATTGGCCATGCTAAATTGCCCGTAGTGTAAGGTTAATGGGGGGATTGTTGGGTTACGGGTATGTGGGTTACGTGGGTTTAAGTAGGGTGATCATTGCTCGGCACAACATCGAGGGCCGAAGGGCCTGTTCTGTGCTGTACTGTTCTATGAATTTATGTGCAGGGTAGGTCAATTGGCCACATTAAATTGCCGCTTAATTGGAGAAAATGAATTGGGTATTCTAAATTTATTTTAAAAAAATATTTAAAAAAAAATCATAGTAAAGCAGTTTGACAACACCAGGGTTAAAGTCCATCAGGTTTATTTGGAATCACTAGCTTTCGGAGCGTAGCTCCTTCATCACCTGATGAGGTAACAAGATTCGGTCAGTCGGCACAGTGAAGTGCATCCTACACTTCAAGACTTAAATGAGCAGCAGAGCCAGCTAAATTGTGCATTGTCAGGGGAGTAGTTGTAGGGTCAGGGGTTAGTGGGAGGTCAAGGGGTGACTGGGGTGATGAGCAAATATCCATTGCAGGGGAAATTGGGTTAACATCTAAGAGAAATATATTGTTACGACCCCCTGGGTTAGTGTACGGTCAATTCCAGCCCTACTTGACACGGAGTTACAACATAATTGAAACTAACAAATAATTCTGAGGAAAACACACAACGTTTATTGGCCCTTAGCTGCCCAATAACTACTTGGGGGTTAGGGAACAAAGGTTTAACTTTATGGATCAGATCATAATCATCAGCGATTATTGCTGCTCGTCTAGCGGTGTTCACTCTTTGGTCTTCATTCTTTGGTCTTCAGCATGGGTCCTCATCACAGGTGATAGGGGATTCTTAAATTCTTCTGAGAGAATAATCTCTCTTAGAGCCTCTTGGTAGCTCCAACTCCCAATGCTCATACCCATCTAGCAAGATTGTTCTGCTAACGCTTTCAAATTCGGCATACGTCTGTCCCAACTGTCTCCACAAATTTCGAAACTTTTGCCTCTATGCTTTGGGAACCAATTTATATGCACCCAGAATAGCCTTTCTTACCTCATTATAATCCTTAGACACCCCTTCTGATAGGGGACAATAAACTTCCTGTGCCCATCCTGTCAATTTATTTTCAATGGGTAAAGTCCACTTTTCTTTTGGCCACTCCGTTTGAGTTGCTGTTTTCTAAAATGCCTTGAAAAAGGTTTCTACTTTCTTTTCTTCAACTTTTGAAAGGGCCTCTATAAATGTAACATATCGCCACTGGATTCCGTTCCAGGACTAAGCTCCCTCAAGCTCCTGGCAACTCCCATTTAATTTCTAGTGACTTTTTTTTCTTAAATTTTTTTTAAATTTTAGAGTACCCAATTCTTTTTTCCAATTGAGGGGCAATTTAACATAGCCAATCATCCTACCCTGCACATCTTTGGGTTGTGGGGGCGAAACCCACGCAGATACGGGGAGAATGTGCAAACTCCTCACAGACAGTGACCCAGGGCCGGGATTCGAACCCATGTCCTCAGCGCCGTAGGCAGCAATGCTAACCACTGTGCCACCGTGCTGCCCCATTTCTAGTGACTTAAGCTGAACTCTCTCTCTCTAACTCCAGCCTCCTCATTTCAAATCCCTTCTCGGTTTTGTTTGATGTATTTCCAATTTTCATTTGTAACTGGGTTTTAGCCAATTATACTGCTTGTTGCCATGACCCAGGCTGAAATTTCGGCATTTCTTTCTGTTATCTCCTCCTTCCTAGCTTTAGCTGGCACCTCTATTTTTAGTTGACCTGCCAATTCAACTAGTTTGTCCTTTTGAAAGGCCATTTAAATAAACTATAAGGGAACTCTTCCACCTGAAGAAAAGCCTTAGCAGCTTCTAGAGCCATCCTGTTATATTGCAACAAAGCTGGTTTCTTCTTAATTGAGACTGTCACGCAACCATAACCATCTACCATTCCAAAGATCCAGAATGAGCCCCCAAATTATGTTCTGACTCTCATGGGCTAGTGTGTGGTTACGTCCAGCCCCACTTGACCAAGAGGTATGACACAATTGAAGTTAACAAATAATTCTTAGAAGAACACCCAATGACTTTGGCCCTTGGCTACCCAATAACTACAGTCACCAGGTTTGTAAATTTGAACACAATTGATTTAATCAATAACTAGAATTAAATATTCAACAAATGCAACAGATTAACTATTATCTAATTCCTAACTCACCCCTGTTTAACTCTATCCACCCTCTACGTGCAAACACAAGACAGACAAACAAACACAGAGAGGAAAAGAAGGGTGTAAAAATGATTGACGGAAGTAAAAGGAAATGTCTTTTTTTCAGATGGTTGTCTTGTGGCACACCTTCCTTCATACTAGGCTTTCAGATCACAGTTTCTGCGGTTAGTCTGGAATGGTTTTTATTGTAGATTCATCCAGGTTCTCTACAGGTTCAGAAATACAGCAGCTCTGCAGTTTTACTGGAGAGAGAGAGAGACTACAGGCTCTTCTCTGAACACACAGGACCCAACTGTCCTTTCCTTGGTTCTCTGAAAACCATCCCACTTGGGCAGGACCCAATCATCGCCTGTCACCGGGCAGAATACAGCCTTTTGCCAGTTCATTGGCCACTGACCTACCAATGGAACCAAAATCCCTCCAACCGCTCGGCTGTCAAAAAGCTTGGGTTCTGCTGTTCAAAAACTAGCACAGTGTACTATTTTGTAACTTTTGAGTTCCTCACTTCCTCTGCTTTACTTAAAAGGTACATATCCATTAAAACATCCATGGATCTAAAATGATAATGGCGGAATAAAAGAAATGGGAGAAAAGGGAATCAACAGGAATCATCTACCATCATACAATACGCTGATGGGGTGAGATGTAGTAAGGCTGGAGTAGAATCTTGTGGAGTGTAAATGCCAGTATGGAAATTATAATGACGGAATTGCACAAATTTGATTTGCAACACAAAAGTATATATTAATGAGAAGAATTGTGAAACAGCCAGCAGCCACATGGCTGCACTTAATCCCTTACATATCTCCTGACTAAGAATGGACTTCACCCGATGAGGTAAGACCCACTCTCAATCCCAATTGGTTCCCCCAAGCCAAATGACTCTCACTCTGCTATGTTGCTCTTGAAGGGACGATCATCATTAATCACCACATCCTTCCCTCTTTAACTCCTTTGTACAATCTTCAATAACCTTTACATTCTGTCCTAAATTGTAACTGAACATTATGTCCATGAGTTGGACAATTACAAATCAAGTCTTTGAAGGGTTTGTCTGTTTCTTGTCGAGTGGTGTAATTCTGTAGTTTGAGATGCTCCACAGGATCGTTAACAGGAATTGCAGTAACGGGCACAGTCAATTCATTGCTGCTTGCTTCCACAGACACGCCATTTATGTCTATAACACCTCATTCAGGTTCTACGGTGCTCATGGATTTGAAAACATTTTTTGGTGCTTCGCTACTCCTCAAGTGGTCCACGTGTTTACGAACGATCTGTCCCTCCATGTCTATTGGATATTAGAGGGGTCGAGTCTCAGAGCAATAACTCCAGGGATCCAACTTGATCCACTACAATAGTTTCATGTTATGTATTCAATATGTTTTTTTATTGTTGCAGTCTGACATTAACCCTTGATCTGCCGAGCACCTTACATTACATTACAGGCACGTGTATCATCACAATACAACAAAGTCTTGTGCCTTGACAGTTCTTTCACAATCTTGGTCTGTCACGTGTGAAGGAATGGTTGTGGTATTCTGTTTCTAAAGTTTCTTCTCTTTCCAGCAACTTTTTAATCGGCCGTTTTATCATATTGGTTCTTGTGCTTTTCCATTAGCGTGACCATTTCAGCAATCCTGTTCTGGCACGTAATCTCGGTGTTCTTTCTCTGTCTGAGTTGCTGATTCTCACTGTCAATTTCAATGGTTTTACCTCGTTGGTTAATTTCTCACTGCCAAGCTTCCCTTCTTCAAGCTCTTATTCTGCCGATTCAATTCATATCTGGACTTGTTCTCATTTTCTATTTGTGCTTCCTGGAATTCAACTTAATCTCCATTGTCTCATTAATTTCTCCTTCGTCTTAATTTCATTTTGTAAACTTTTTACAACTTTTTTTCTGTGCAGAAGGAGGCCATTCGACCAATCGAATCTGCACCAACCCACTTTAAGCCCTCACTTCCACCCTACCCCCACAACCTAGCAACCCCTCTCAACCTCTTTTGGACACGAAGGGCAATGTAGCATGTCCAATCCACCTAACCTGCACATCTTTGGACTGTGGGAGGAAACCAGAGCACCCAGAGGAAACCCACGCAGACACGGGGAGAATGTGCAGAATCCGCACAGGCAGTGACCCAGCGCAGGGACCCTGGCGTTGTGAAGCCGCAGTGCTAACCACTGTGCTACCGTGCTGCATCATCCGACAATTGGCAGCATCAACTAAACAGCTTGTGCATGTAATACAGATCGCTAGAGGAGTGTTTAACCCCTTCAGTGCTAAACAGATAACCATAATTTCAAATTAATTCCGATACAATAATTTGTCCCTCCTCAGGATTGCAACTTTAAGTGCACTGCCTCTTTAAATGTATTACCGCTTTAAGACTGTCATCTTTTTCCAATGAGCTGTTAGCAGCTGTCCGCTTTCTCTGTGTTTTTCCTGTGAGTTGGGGGTTTTGGTACGAACCTTGCTGCTCGTTTTCATATTTTAAAAACTTCTCCTTTTCCTAAGGGAAGGTCAGTTCAGCGATTTCTGGGGAGTTTTTTTTCTTCTGCTGATTTGGAGAGTCCGTTTTTTATTTTGTCTTTCATTCTGAAGGTGGTGGTTTTTTGTTGATTTCACTTGGAGAGCTGGCGTTCTCGATGTCTGAAGGGCCGTTGTTTTTTTTTTAAACTTCTTTTTAAAGCTTCAGACCCTCTCTGCTTCAAACCTATCAGTGCAGCGATTGTGGTCACTGGACCCACGCAGGGGCTGGATTCTCCAAAAATGGAGCGATGCCCCCCCCCCCCCCCCCCACCCCCCCACCCCCACCCCCCCCCCCCCCCCACCCCCCCCCCCCACCCCCCGCCAGCGTAAAAACGCTGGCACTTCACTCCAGACTTTTCTGAAAAAGATTTACAGCTACTCGCCTACCTTGAAGGGGCTGGCAGGGCCCCGGACTGCTTCTCGCAGCTTCAGCTGTGGATACGGGCCACCACCTTCCGGTTGCGAGTCCACGCCTGCGCACGGCGGGGCCTGCAATGGCCGAATGTGATGGTGGACTCAGCCGCCAGTCCTGGACCAACAAAGAAGGTCCCAACGAACTTCCCCACGCCGCTCGATCTAACTCGCCTGATCGCCACCCCGGCCGCCCATGAGACCCCCCCCCCCTCCCCCGGTACATGATCCCCGCCCCCTCACCAGGGCGACCGCGGACTGAGTCCACAGCCACCACACGAGAGTCCCGATCGGCCAGACGTGGTTAGAACCACGCCGTCGGGATTTCGGCCAGTCGGGACCGGAGCTTCGCTGGGAGGGCCTCTGGCAATGCCCCCCCCCCCGTCGCGCCGTGTAATTCGGCGGGAGCGGCGCCGGGCCTGATTCCGTCGTAATAGTGCATTCTCCACCCCCGCGCCAAATTACGATTTTGGCACAGGGCTGAGGAGAATCCAGCCCAGGATCACCCCCCCCCCCCCCCCCCCCCCGACCCTGTACATCAGGAGCTCGTCAGTTTCAGCCACTTGATTTTCCCGCGCTTCTGGAGACCTCGCTGCAGCTCACTTAGGGTTCTTCTTCTTAACCTACAGCACTGCTTTCTGTGCGCTCTCTATTTTTTAAAAAAAGCTTTGCGGCAACTTTTTAAAAAACTTGCTTCGAGGGGTTATTTTGTTTTGTTTTTTCCCAACCGTTTCTAAACTTCTGACTGCACTGGCCAATTCCGGGTTGTTCTGCGTCTGTCCTTTAGTCTCTCCAGTGCACTGAACCTCACGGACCCCCTCCCCTCTCAGTCTACAATGTAACTGGTGATACGTTTCTGCGTTTCCTCACCCTTCTTATGCATTCTGATCCAGGGGTCTGGATGTGTTCTCTCCCTTGTCCATGCAGCATGGAACTGTCCATCTTTTCTGATTCCACATTAATCAGGGTCTGGTAGTATCTCAATAGGGCCTATTCACCCAGAGAGAGGCATTCTAACCAGTGTTTTGTATCTTCAGACTTTGATTAAAACAGGATACTCACAGGTGTCGGGCCAGTGTCGTGATAATCCCATCCTCGTCGCCAGATGCAATGACGCAATTTCACAGTCATCATTAGAAACGCAAAAGAATTTATTAATAAGAAAAAGTGCACCTAGCCCCCTATATGTCTCCTGCCTAAAAGAGCTCCACCCCCTGAGGTGATGAACCACTCAGTCCCAATTGGTCCCCCAAACCCAGGTGACCCTTACTCTTGTGTGTTGCCTTTAAAGAGACAATCACCATCAATCGCCACAGATATGTTGAAAGTTCAATTTTGCGGGCTTTTGCAGATGCTCTTTCATGCTATTACTCTGAGGTCACACTGATGAACATATGCATATCAATTTTAGATTGAATTAAAGAGCCAGAGAAGTATATTGAGAAGTAGAAGCACCAGTTGCCTATCATTCTTCTTAAGCCTAATTAAAATGCTTCCATCAAAACAAATATGTGGAGGAATTTGCAAATATCTCCGCCTAATCGTAAATAACCTGGGATAGCCAAAAACTTTCAGACTTTAAAATAAAAAGTCGTAACTACGATAAAATAAAATGGCAAATTGTAAATCTTGGCGTACATTTGATTAAACTCCACTTGAGTAATGTTCTGATGGTAGAAAAGTGTTCGATATCTTAGCCAAGAATAAACTGGGTGCCATCATGCAAGAAAATTAAAATCTCCGCTGCTGCCATGAATTTAACTCGCGCAGCAATTAATAAAAGGGGTAATATTCTGTACACGGAAAGATAGCATTCAGATTTAGTGAATGCAAAATGGTTTTGAAATAAATGAATAATTGCAGAAGAATTGCACTGCTGTTACACAACATACGTTGCGCTTATTCTGGATCACTTATATTTATTTTCCTATTCACGTTTCTGGAGCCTTCCCGGCACCCCCATTATAACCTCGGAAGGATGCCTTGCTTGCAAAGCTTTCTGATGCTGCTGTTTTGTGACTGGCTATCGCGAGGCACGCTGATTTGCCCAGATTGATCAAACGTCCCTTCACTCAGAGAATCAGTTCAACAGGGGATAAATCAGCCTTATTTATTGAAAGAGCTATCTGTCAATCTCAGCACACATCTACTTTCAGCAAAGTGCACGAAGATTGATGCCAGCAAGGGTGCATACATTGCCTATCGGTTGCCTTAGTTACCAAGGGGTATTATGTAAGCTAATCAGGTTGAACTTAATATGCTTTTTTTTTTTTTACAGTTGATCTACTTAACTGCATTTGTTAGAAGTCTGTAAGCAGGTTGGTAAAGGCGGCACAGTCGGGGGAAAAAAAATGCTTTAATTGAATCGGTGCCTGATTGACAGAGCCCTGTTCAGAAAGAAAAGGTTTTGGTCCCGTGTGAATTGAACGAGGGATATTAGAATGGTATGGTAATCTTCAGCAAGCCCTGCAGACAGCTGATAGCAATAAATACATTTTACAAAAGCCGCCTTGGATTGAGGATTGTACTAATTGATGTGCTTGCGCTGTTAAACCAGGCTGCAGGGTGGAATTGAACAGAAGTCACATAAGTGTCCTGGTTTGGACTTTCGCCTGAGTTGCGCCAGTCAAATGTCAAAGGCCAGCAGCATTCTCTGGCCTGAGTCCTGCCCCCAATACTCCACACACACACACCACCACCCCCCCCCCCCCCCCCCCCCCCCCCCGCCCCCCCCACCCCCGACTGGCCGAGTTCCCAACGGTGTGGGTCTCTCATGGTCTCACCCATCGGGAACTCAGCGTGGCGTGGCATCGTCGCAGTCGGGGGACGGCTGATACACAGGCGGGGGGGGGGGACATTATTCGGGGCTGGGGGGCACTGTGGGGGACGAAAAGGGGGGACTATTTTGCAGGCCGGGTCCGTGAGTGGCCTCTGCCATGAAGCACGGTATGGCCGCTGCAGGCCTCCGCCATGCGCCTGCACGGCCACAGACCTGGCAATCCTCAAGGGCGTATCGGCAGCTGGAGCCGGGTGCTTTACACTGCCGTCCTGCTAGCCCCCCCCCCCCCCCCAGCAAAACGGGGAAGCGGTGACCATTTTGCGTCAGTTTTCCTGGCGTGAAACGCCACCCTTCCCGCGCCTCACAATCGGAGAATCCAGCCCCTGGTTGCTTGGGCATTGAGACATTAAACATGAAGACAAAGGCCCTTTCTGCCCTCTCAGGTAAATGTAAAATTCCAATGACACAATCTCAAAGAAGAGCCGGGGTGATTCATTTACATCCTGACCAATATTTATCCCTCATCCAACATCACTATGAATAACAGATTATCTGATCATTATTGCTTTGCTGTTGGAGGCTCTTGGTTGAACACACATTGTTTTCTTTGTTTTCCACATTGAAACAGTGGCGATGTGTTAAGAGCACTTCAGTGGCGATGAAGTGCCTTCGGACGTCTTGATGTCATGAGAGGGGATGTATTAATACGAGTATTTCTTTCTCGTTCAATATTTCATACAATGACCATTTTTAGTCCATTGACCAAGAAATCTAAAAGGAGTTATAATCACTCAACTGACCAAGGAACTACAGATCACAGAAAATTACAAAAAAAAATGTACTCTTTCCACAATATCAATTGTCTGATAGAGTAATCAAGAAAAATGTTTTCTCTCCCTGTTACTCCTGGAGCAAGGAAGAATAGCTAAATTTCAATTGTTAGAGTAGCATGGGTCCAATTGAGCTATGAATGAACAAGTTTTGTTGATTGTCAACAGATTATATTTAACTCATAAGGAGACATAAGTTGGCCAAAAGCTTAATCAAAGAGAGACATTTTATGGGCATCATAAAGGAGAAGAGAGAGGTAGAAAAAAAACTGGCTTTTCAGAAAAGAACTCAAGAGCGTAAACTTTTTAAAAATAAATTTAGAGTCCCCAATTATTTTTTTCCCAATTAAGGGGCAATTTAGCGTAGCCAATCCGCCTATCCTGCACCTCTTTGGGTTGTGGGGGTGAAACCCACACAGACACGGGGAGAATGTGCAAACTCCGGACAGTGTCACATGGAGAGTGGCCCAGGGCTGGGATTCGAACCGGGTCATCAGCGCCATAGTCCCAGTGCTAACTACTGCGCCACATGCCGCCAAGAGCGGAAATGTCAGAAGGCATGCCACCAACGCCTGAAAGTGTGGCGGAGTTGTGCCACTAGCCCAGAGTAGGTTGACAATACGGACTGGCCTGCTTACATTCAACTCCCCTATCTGAATGAACGCCTTCCCTTCTTCACAAACTTAACATGGGGGAAATGAGGAACATTTTCACCATGCAATGGGGCTGCAGCCACCAATCTCAAGGTCGCGACTGTGCCCAGAAGAAAATCCGCCACCATTGGCTGTGCTTGTGCCACTGCGGAGAAATATTAGAGGGGCCTGAACTGCCCTCGCACATACACCCCTCACCCTCCCAACCACCCGGCACCCCCCCCCCCCCCCCACCCCCAGCCTCCTCCAGACACCCAAAATGCAGTTAACCAAAAAGAAAAAAACCCACAAATGTTCTGACTCGCCATAAATCAGCAGCTCCCGCGTTAATTTTGTTTTTCTTTCAAACGGAATGCAGAAGGACCAGAAGCATTTTATATAAAAAAAACACAACATAAACCTCAACCATTACGTTTAAGAGAAAGCTTCAGGCGCATTTAACTTGATATTTTCTTTTCCCTGTAATATCTGATTTGATTTCTCCGCTGGGATCCTTTATGTCTGTCAGGCTCCCTCTTACTATAGATTTGCTAATGTTATTGTTTCTTTCTGCTTCAATGCATTGGGCCCCCTTGGAAATTAGCCTTTGGCTGTTTGAGGTTTGTCTTCCGAGCTCTGTCAGAACTTGCAATTGTTTCTCTCGAGTGGATTTGTATCTTGCGTAGAACACAATAACAATGAGAATGCTTCACTGAAGAATTAGATCGCACAAGAATAAAAGCTTTATGGGTCCACGCCCATTGATTCAAAGTCACAAATTACTGCAAAAACAAGTTTTAGCTCCGTTACAGCCAGCACAGGACTCATGGGGTTGCGATGATCCACTACCTTATGGAGCTGGCAAAATACAAGAATTTTACACTCATTCCGGATCATGAATCTTTATTAGGATTTTTCAGAGAGGATAAAGCGATTCCGCCGATTGCTTCCGCACACGTCCAGCACTCGGCACTATTACCTGCAAAACCAAAACTCTTGGCCGATTTGCACACTGATGGCCCATCTCTGATGAACAAAAGACTAGTGCTCAGGTAGCCGATACCGTCCCAGACATTCCGGCGCCACTACCTCAGCAAGAAGATACACATAAAGGAAGGCCAACAGCCACCTAAGACAGGCCCAGCCATCAAGGCACCCGGCCCTTTATTGGCTCAGATCGATGGTGGTGATTGAGAAGCTGCCCAATTGATTGGGACCAAGGTTAAGGCCCGCCTAAAAGCACGCCAAAGCCCCCCCGAGTATAAGAAGGAACCCCCGCCATATGTTCAGCCTCTTGGATTCAGCTCTCAACTGGACAGACCCTTCCACCTGCACCGCCAGAAGCAGTAAGTTCAAGTTCAACGCTCACTACCAGACGGACGACCTTAGCTATACTCCTGCTACTTCTTCAAACCCAACAGCCTCAGATCCGAACAAAGGCCATTGTTCCTCTGACCTAAGTGGGCACCCGAAGTTAAGTATAGGTGTTAGTGATGGACATAGTTTAGCCTGTAGTGTTATTGTGCATGAGTAAATCATACTGTGTGTAAATAAAGTAGCATTGACTTTGAACTAACTAACTGGTGTATTGGTCCTTTGATCGGTATTCGGTTGAACCTTGTGGCGGTATCGAGAGATACCTGGCGACTCTGAAAGCATATTCATAATTAAGATTAAGAAAGGCAACCTTATTAATCGCCATATTTATAGCCATTGAAGGAGAGCAACAGCCGAGTGGAGCCCGCCCTCTTAAAGGAGCCACGCTACCACAGATGATAATTTTAAAATCAAGTGTTTCTTGACCAGAAGTCAATTTAGGTCAGCATGTGCAACAGCGATAAGGAAATGGGAATTGGTATGAGTTTTAGCAGCAGAACTTTGGATGACCTCAAGATTACAGAGCAAAACGTATGGGAGATATGACAGGAAATGTGTTGGAACTCCAGTCGAGCCGAGAGTTAACAATGTAACAGATGAGCGGAGGCGGGAACAATTTACTGTTACTGTGCTGGAAACAGGTGGACTTAGTGATGGCCTGAAAATGTAGTCAACTGGACACAACCTCCAACAGCGTCGACCCTAAACTCCGAATTTCCTTACTTAACCTGTCAGCCCGTCTCTTCTCCTTTAAGACCCTCCTTCCAGCCAACCTCTTGGACTGAGGTTTTGGTCACCTGCCCGAATATCTCCTTGTAGCTGAGTGTTAAATTTTGTCGGAACGAAGTGTTCATAGAATCTCTACAGTGCAGAAGGAGGCCATTCGGCCCATCGAGTATGCACCGGCTCTTGGAAGGAGCACCCTACATAAGCCCACACCTCCACCCTATCCCCGTAACCTTTTGGACACTAAGGGGCAATTTCATCATGGCCAATCCACCTAACCCACACATCCTTGGACTGTGGGAGGGTACCGGAGCACCTGGAGGAAACCCACGGGGAGAAAGTGCAAACTCCACACAGATAGTCACTCGCGGCCAGAATTGAACCTGGGACACTGGCGCCATGAGGCAGCAGGGCTAACCATTGTGACACGGTGCTGCCCACTTCCTTTGGAATATTTTACTGTGTTACTGGTTCTAGATAGAAAGAAGTTGTTAAACAAGCTAAAATATGTGGGCAACACGGTGGCACAGTGGGTTAGCATTGCTGCCTCACGCCGCTGAGTTCCAAGGTTCGAGCCCAGCTCTGGGTCACTGTCCATGTGGAGTTTGCACATTCTCCCCGTGTCTGCGTGGGTTTCACCCCCACAGCCCAAAGGATGTGCAGGTTAGGTGCATTGGCCACACTAAATTGGCCTTAATTAGAAAAGATGAATTGGGTACACTTAAATTTTTTTTTAAAAGCTTAAGCTGTATGAGCATTCTTCTGTATATTCTTGCTTATTTTATCAATGTAACATTTAAGACTCTGATGGTGATCAACAGAGTAAATACAATCTCCTTGTAAGGGAGTCTAGAACTAGGCTCAGTTTGAAAATATGGGGTTTCCGTTTAAGACAGAGATCTAGTGGCACGGTAGCACAATGGATAGCAGTGTTGCTTCACAGCACCAGGGTCCCAGGTTCGATTCCTGCTTGGGTCACTGTCTGTGCGGCATCTGCACGTACTGCCCATGTCTGTGTGGGTTTCCTCCGGGTGCTCCGGTTTCGTCCCGAAAGACGTGCTGTTAGGTGATTTGGACATTCTGAATTCTCTCTCAGTGCACCTGAGCAGGCGCCGGAATGTGGGGTTTCCACAGTAACTTCATTGCAGTGTTAATGTAAGCCTACTTGTGACACTAATAAAGATTATGACATTATTATTATATTATTGGGAGGAATCTCTTCTTTCAGAAGGTGGTTAGCCTTTGGAAGTCTCCTCCTCGGAGAGCCGTGTTGGCTGGCTCATTGAATGCATTCAAGGCAGAGAGGCAGGTTTTTGATCGACAATCGTGGGCAGCAGGGTAGCATTGTGGATAGCACAATTGCTTCACAGCTCCAGGGTCCTAGGTTTGATTCCGGCTTGGGTCACTGTCTGTGCGGAGCCTGCACATCCTCCCAGTGTGCGTGGGTTTCCTCCGGGAGCTCCGGTTTCCTCCCACAGTCCAAAGATGTGCAGGTTAGGTGGATTGGCCATGATAAATTGCCCTTAGTGTCCAAAATTGTCCTTAGTGTTGGGTGGGGTTCCTGGGTTATGGGGATAGGGTGGAGGTGTTGACCTTGGGTAGGGTGCTCTTTCCAAGAGCCAGTGCAGACTCGATGGGCCGAATGGCCTCCTTCTGCTCTGTAAATTCTGTGATGATAATCAGTTCAGCCATGATGTTGTGAAATGGCAGAACAGGCTCGAGGGGCCGAATGGCCTACCCCTGCTCCTATTTCGTACATCCTTACTTGGATCATGATTTTGATGGGCCATGTGATCCGAAAGTGGTAAAACGTACGTGAATAATCTCTTATTACTCACAGCCAGAAAATGTACCTTGGCTTAATTGAAACCTCTAACTCTTTCTCCACCGGTATCATAACGAAGAATTACTTGGGATTTTATCACATTAAAGAAAGCTACCTTCGCAGTCACATTGCTGCAGGATCAGACTGAAGACATACGAGCTGCTTTATTACTTTGTTCTTTGAAAAAAGGAGTAAGATAAATGAAAATGAAAATTAAAATGGATCTGGAAATGCATTGGCAATTTAAATCCAACTTCTGGTGATGAATTGAGTACTTACCTTAATATCAAATCTAATTTGAATCGTCACAGTCCCATTGCTTGATTAATTGATGTGGTGACCAGACTGTACCTATAATAAGGATCGGCTCAGAGGTCGCAATAAATCTGGAGCAAAAATGTGCTACTTTTAAATTCACAATTGTACCAGTTTCATTGGTTGGATTTTTTTTTAAGCTGGTGATTCCTGTCATTATTGATACACCAATTCTGATACCTTCACCACCCAGGGTCAGCATTATTAAAGTGTCCTTCAGTTCCTTTTGTGATTGTAACATTGTTCTGCATGTGCCATTATTACAGTGCTAATGTACATCAGACCTTTTTTGCTGGAGGCTCTGACTGATTTTACAAAGTCAGTACTTTTAAGCTTTTCACTTCTATTCTTATTGAACTCAATCATTGAAGCTGAATGTGATTTCCCGAGGAGTTCAAATTGGATTACATCGAAACATTCAGGGAAAATGGAAAGCTGGAGGAGGCCATTCGGCCGTTCCAGCCTGCTCTGCCATTCATTGTGTTCACGGTTGATCATCAAGTTCTATGCCCTGATCCCGCCTTCCCCCAAGATCGCTTGATCCCTTTAGCCCCAAGAGTTATATGTAATTCCTTCTTGAAATTACACAACGTTTTGGCTTCCACTAATTTCTGTGGTAGCGAATTCCACAGATTCACCGCTCTCTGGGTGAAGAAATTTCTCCTCCCCTCAGTCCTAAAAGGTTTGCCCATAATCCTCGAACTATGACCCCCTAGTTCTGGACTCCCCCACCATCGGGAACATTCTTTCTGCATCTACCCTGTCTAATCCTGTTCGAATTTTGTAAGTTTCTATGAGATCCCCTCTCACTCTTCTAAACTCCAATGAACAGAATCCTAACTGACTTAGTATCTCCTCAGGTGACTTTTGAAGAATTTTGGAAAACGACCACCAATGGATCTACTATTTCGAGGGCAACGTCCTCAAGTGCTCTGGGATGAAGATGATCAGGCCCTGGAGATTTATCTGACCTCCAATCCTATTAATTTTCCCAAAACCAGTTCTTCGCTCATACTAATTTATGGCTGCTAATGGCCTCCCACCAGCTCCACCCACCCTGCCGTATTTAGACTCAACATCAAACTACAGTCCACATTTTCCCTCGCATCACCTTCCAAATGTGTCAGAAAGAGTTGGGATCATGCACCTGACCTTGCAAAAACCCCACCGCAGTTTTTGTGCTCTTGTCACTGTTCCTCCATGCTCCTTGCTTTGTGTCGAAGGGGAAATCAGCTCATTTTAGCTGGAGAATCAGAGGCCATGAAGACAGGATGCAGGGTGTCATAATATACATCCATGTATATAATAGAGTGCAGACAGGCAGCGATTGACACACAGGATGACCAGTAAACACACAGAACACAGCAGCCAATCACCAGACAGGACACAACCACTATAAACCCAGAAGGCACCAGTTTTCCCGCTCTCTCGGGATCCAGCCTCTGAGACAGTCAGAGCTCGTGAACATAGTCAATGCATACACCATGTGGTAGTCAGCAAGTCTTGTCAGGCTAGCCTCAGGTCTTCAGTCAAGTCAGCATAATGTCAACCCAGAGTCGGATATGTAAATAGTTAGCTGTTAAATAAAATCGTGTTGCATCTCATCGAGTGTTGGAAGTCTGTCTCTCGCTGCACTGCATCAAACGCAGTCCACATAGACCCAGCCTACCCAACACATCACAGGGAGCGTCGTTGCATGTGAGAGGATGGTCTCGACTTGTAAGCCTTCCCACCAAACTGAACAGACAGAACAAGTATCCCTCTGCTACCCTTTCTGACCCCTCCGCCTCCTCTATTTTGTGACTGCCCTGCAGTGTCTAGCCTGGCTCTGATCTCTGCGCTCTGACCCCTCACTGAGCTTCCAACCACATGTACTCTTCATGTCATCAGGACTTCTTCCACCTCCCCCTGCTCCAGCTCATCCACACTTTTTCAAGCCTTTATCACTGTGAGACTTGACTAGTCCAAAGCTTTCCTGGGTAAGGCTGCCTTCCTCCACTCATTTACGATGTTGCTGCCCATAGCCTTTTGCTCGCCAGATACCATTGACGTACTGGTCAGTGGCTTTATTCAACAATAGCAAATCGCAGCGCACCAACATTCCTGTGGCCACAATATGCATGTTGCACTGATGGATTGCACTGCCCAGAATACGATAATATCGCTCTGTATGTGTCACATTCATATTGGAAAAAAACATGGATACCAACAAACTAAAGAAACCAAGTTTACAGAATGACCTCAATATAAAAACTAATTAACAAGGTTTCAGTTTTGTTCGCTCTTATTTTATCAATCAGACCCTAAACTAACATCAATTAAAGATCGATCAACAGGCCAATTGCAGTCGATTATAAACTATTAATTACACCTTAAATGGCAGATGCAACTAAGACAGATCTAACTAATTTACGCAGCTGCCCACTTTGTGTCGTTATCTCGGGGACAAAATCCCCCCCCCCAAACCATGTTTTCCTCGCAAATAATTCCTGCCCCTCTTCTTCCAAGATCTAGTCGGATCCTCAGTCCAGAGCAGTGCACAGCAACCGGAGTTGCACGGGTCGGGTCATAATCAAAATGGCTTATGTCAGTAGAACTCTGCTTACGATAGTCTGGATGGTGCAGGTGAACTAATGTTACCTTTAGCTAACAGAGGCAACTGAAGCAATTGTACCGTTGCTTACTCTCAGCCCCTGAATGCAGCCTCCATCTTTTTCAACCTGCCTGTACTGCACCAATGGGATCTCCATCTGAGTTACAATGGCTCGGAGCCCTTTATCTGGTTTCAGTTTCCCCAAGAAGTTTTGGTTTCTAATTTCATTCTTAGTTTCCCTGGAAACCAAAAGGTTCAGTTTTCTTTTTCCAGATGGATGGCAAGTTGGAGCAGATGGAAGGCAGTGGGAGCGGGTGGGTGGCAGTGGGAGCGGGTGGGTGGCAGTGGGAGCGGGTGGGTGGCAGTGGGAGTGGGTGGGTGGCAGTGGGAGCGGGTGGGTGGCAGTGGGAGCGGGTGGGTGGCAGTGGGAGTGGGTGGGTGGCAGTGGGAGCGGGTGGGTGGCAGTGGGAGCTGGTGGGTGGCAGTGGGAACAGGTGGGTGGCAGATGGAAGGCAGGGTGGACTACACCAATAGCTGGCTTCCCCTTTATATTTGAGATCCTGTAATGAAACCCAATGGCTGGGTATCTCCCGCAGTTTGCTGGAGGTGGGAATCTCTTCTCCCGCCGGCAGTGTACCCCTACCTCCAAGTTTCTCACCACCAGGAAACACGTGCGGGATTCAGCAGGAATCAGCGGGGCGGGCAACTCCGCCGCCGAGGAGTGGCGTGAACCACTCCGGCGTTGGGCCGCCCCAAAGGTGCAGAATCCTCTGCACCCTCAGGGGCTAGGCTGGCGCCGGGGTGGTTTGCGCCGCGCCGGCCGGTGGGGAAGTGGCTTGGCGCCATGCCAACAGGCGCCGAAGGGCCTCCGCTGACTAGCGCGAGTTGGCGCATGCATGGGAGCGCCAGCGTGTGCTGCCGCATCCCAGCGCATGCGCATGGGGGGATCATCTCTGCGTCGGCCATCGCGCAGAACCACAGCGGCCAACGCAGAAGAATAGAGTGCCCCCATGGAACAGACCCACCCAGCGGATCGGTGGCCCCAGATCGCGGGCCAGGCCACCATGGAGGCACCTCCCGGGCCCAGATCCCTCCGCGCCCCCCCCCGAGGATCCCGGAGGCTGCCCGCGCAACCAGGTCCCACCGGTAAGGACCTACTCTAATTTATGCCGGTGGGACTGGCCGAAAACGGGCTGCCATTTGGCCCATCGCGGGCTGGAGACTCGCCGGGGGGGTGGGGGTGGGGGGGGGGGGCTGCTAGCGGCCGCCGACCGGCCTGCGCGATTCCCGCCCCCGCCAAATCCCCGGCGCTGGAGAATTCGGCAAATGAAATTCATTTCATTTCAATTGTTTCTGGTATTGTCAGGTTCTCAGGAATGTCAAGGTCTTCAATTGACACAGTTTGTTGTGGACTCTCGGTGATTCTGTCTCTGGCAAACCAGTTCTATTTGCTGAAGGTTGATCAGTGTGCCTCCTCCCACACTACAGCATCCTGAGTTTGAACGGTGTAGGGGACTGGTCCTGTCTGTGGTAATATGATGGCAGGTATCTACTACTCACTGGGGGTGTAGTTCCTTGCCAATACTTCCTGACCTTTCTGAGAAACCCGGCATTTAGCTCTGTGCTCACGTCGCAAAAGCTGACTTTGCTGTTTCCTCTCAACAACTTCTCTTGTCTTCGGCGGCTTCGGATAATCAAACGCTGTGTGTCACTGAGGTTTTACCATGAGTAATGCTGGAGAACTTTGGGTTATCAAATGCCTTGTATTCCTGTATTCCAGGAATTGGCTTAGTCATTTAGACAAGGATCCTTGCTCATTAGGTACCTTCAGTTTCATTGCCTGAAAAAATCTTTCAGAGAGCCCATTTGTGGCAGGATGATAAGCAGTGGATCAAGTGTGTTGGATTCTGTTCTCCTTTAGATAATTTGTGAATTCTTGCAAAATGAGCTGTGGCCCATCCTCACTAACAACGTGTTCGGGGTAACTGGATCTTCCAAAGATCTCACCCAGTCTTGTTATTGTTCTCTCCAAGGACTTAGTCTTTATAATGGCGACTTCTGGCCATTTCGAGTCTGCGTCTACCGCAATGAAAAACATTCATGCTTCGAATGGTCTGACAGAGTCTACCTGAACTCTTTGCCATGGTCCTTCTGGCTGTTCCCATGGGTGTACCGGCGCTAGAGGCTGCTGGTTTTGAACCATTGTACAAGCCCAACACATGCCCGCCTTCTGCCCAATTTCATTATTGAGCCCTGGCCACAAATAATAGCTTCTGCCTATCTCCTTATTGTCCCACAATGACCGTCATGAAGTCAGTTTAGGACACATTTCCTTAACAATGGCAGAACGATGATCCACATTCCCGGTAGAGACAACCAGCCTGGACGGATAGTCCGAGTCTTCGGCCAACGTATGGCTTCAACTCCGGGTTTGGGCCCGCGGTCTCACACAAAGTACCATGTCCATAACTTCTGACAGGAGTGGATTATTTCTGGTACACTTCTTAACGTGTCCTGTGGTTGCAGGAGAGTTATCGGCTTCTTTGAAATAGAAAACATTCACACTCAAATTATTCATTGACCACTCGACAGGTAAAGGTAAACTAGAGAGTCCATCAGCGTTCCCATGGAGATTTGATGAGTGATATTTTATGGGATATGTCTGTACCAACAACAGCAATGCCCATCTCTGCATCCGGCTCGCTATTGGAGAAGGAATACCGATGGACAGCCCAAGTATCGTTATCAGTGGTTGATGATCCGTTAGTAAAGTAAATTTCGTTCCATATAGGTATTGGTAAAAACGTTTGATTCCAAAAATGATGCCGAGATCTTCCCTCTCTAGTGTATGGTTCATTTCTGCTTTATTCAAGGATCTTGATGAAAATGCTACTGGCTTCTCTTCACTATTTGGCATTATGTGAAAAACCACTGTTCCCACCCTATACGATGATACGTCAAACGTCAGTTACAAGGTTGACTTTGGATCAAAAAAAGTCAGTACTTCTGACTTTAGTAGTGCCTCTTTAACTAATATGAAGTCCATATTGCACTGCTCCATCCATTTCCATTTCCTGTTTTGACACGATAAGGGACAAATTAATTTAATAGACCCAAAAACGATCCAAGTTCATTCACTATTTAGAGTGCAGGTGACTCAGTTAGGGCTCTCAATCTGTGCAGTCCCTTTGCATCTTTGCCTCAGGTATTCAGTCGAGTATTTGAAGAATTCACATTTGTCCTTCTGTACTCATGGGGCAGGATTCCCCCCCCCCCGAACCCCCCCCCCCCCCCGGACGGGTCGGAGAATCGCCGGGAGGCGGCATGAATTCTTCAGCGGCGGAGAATTGGCGGGGGCGGGAATCGCACCGTGCCAGTCGGTGGCCGCTGGCAGTGCCCCCCCCCCCCCCCCCCCCCCCCCAGCGATTCTCCGACCCGCGATAGGCCAAAGTCCCGCTCGTTCTATGCAGGTCCCGCCGGCGTAGATTGGACTAGGTCCCTTACCGGCCATGTAGGCCTCCGCGATGGTCAGCGCAAAGGTGAACCCCCCCTGCGCATGCGCGGGGGTGACGTCAGCAACCGTTGATGCTCCCGCGCATGCGTGGACCTGTGCCGGCCGGCAGAGTCCCTTCGGCCCCGGCAGGCGCAGCGCCAAAGGTCTTCTACGCCGGCCAGCGGGGCGGCAAGCACTCCGTCGCCGGCCTAGCCCCTGAAGGTGGGGAGGATTCCGCACCTTTGGGGCCGCCCGATGCCGGAGTGGCTCCCGCCACTCCGTCCCGCCGGGCACCCCCCCCGCCCCGCCGGGTACGGGAGAATCCCGCCCATGGTCCGTAATCTTCTCGTCACTGGAATGTAGCATCTAAATTCTGAAGCTGCTTGTCTTCATTCTGTCCTGTCACAAAGATATTATCTAAGTAGCACCAAACTCCATCTCGTCCACTTAGAATTTGATCCATAGCACGTTGGAATAGCACAGGTGCGGACGTGATGCCAGATACAAGTGTTTTATATCTGAATAACCTTTCGTGTGTCACGATTGTCAAATATTATTGTGAATCTGGATTTACATTTATCTGGAGATAAGCTTGTCAAAGGTCAACTTTATTGAAATGCTGCCCTCCATCCAACCCAGTAAATCAATCATCAATAAAAGGCACAGGGTACAGCTCTGCACACAGTACCGGATTGATAGTAACTTTAAAATCAACACATACGCGTACTGAACCATCTCTTTATCATGGGTACTATTAGCATGGCCCAATCATTTACATTAATGGGTTCGACGACCCCAACTTGACCAGCCTCTTTAATTCTGCCTCAACCTGAGCACCGACCCGGCCTTTGAGCATTTTCCTTGGCTTTCGTCCTTAATCTTTAATTTGACTGAAATCTCTTTCATGCTTCCCATTAAAGACCGTGGCGTGTTTCTTTACAGTTTTTGGCCAATCCGCTTGAGACTCCGACATAAGATTCACCTCGGCCCAGTTTAGTTTGATTCTCTCCAGCCAGGTTCTCCCCATTGGGGGCTGGATAGTTACCTTGAGTGCAGTTCAGGGACAGGTCTGCGGTCTGTCCATTTAGCTGCACACTAACATCGATACGGACCCCTCAGCGGAACCACTTTGCCAGTCTAGGATTTCGGTGAACAGTTTCTGGTACCGACACCTGTTGTCCATCCAGTAAAGGAGTGACCCAGTTTGTTGTGCCCCGCAATGCCCATTACGCACAACGGCACCTCATTATCGAACTGTGACTCTGGTCCTTTTTCACACCCTTTGTGTACGTCATGGATCCTTTTCCCTTTATTTGGTTTTCCATATGAAACACAAGGGGCTCCGGTTTTCTGGTGCAGCACGCCCTCCGCCGGCGGCGGGATTCTTCATCTCGCCAGCCGGCAAATGGGGTTTTCCATTGTGGGCAGCCTTACGCCGTCGGGAAATCTCCGGGCGCGGGTGCGCTGCCGGCGCAACAGAGAATCCAGCCGGCGGAGAATCCATCCCAAGGCTCTTGCTTTTTATATCTCTTGTTTGGAAATTGTTGTTTCTTCCCCCGACACACATGTTCGGTGTGCCCCTTTTACCACAGCTCCTGTATTTTGCATTTTTGCACCAGCAGTCTGCTGCTGGGGATCCGGTTTTTGCACATCGGTGGCCGTTTCAAACCTAAGTCTGTGTTCGGGTCTCAGCTGACATTCCATGGATTCTAGTGCTCCAATTAATCCTGGGCTTCCTTAGCTGCTAATTCCATAGAGATCACAACATCTAAAGCCTTCTTTAGGTGCAAGTTGCTGTCTGCTAACCGCCTTTTTTGGGTAGCTTCACTTCTTAACCCACACACTAGTCTGTCTCTCATGGTGTCGTTCAGGCCATCTCCAAATTAACAGTGATCAGCCAGGTTCTTCGAAGTATCTATGAACTGGGTGATCGATTTACCTTCTTGTTGGTTATGTTTGTCGAACTTCAACCTTTCAGCAATGACCAAAGGTTTAGATAAGAAGTGGCCCTGCAATATCTCCACAATCTCGTCATGGGTTTTCGAGCCTGGTTCGTCCGGTTGCACCTGGCTTAGCAGGAGGTTGAATATCTTCCCCCCTCAGGATAGTTGGGACTTTAATGTCTGCTCCAATTTTACTCGCTATGTCAAAATAATCAAACCTTTCAGGGAATGAGCTCCACCGCTCAGTGTTCTCATCATTTGGTCCCCTGGTGGCAAATATTCCCGCCAATTTTTACTGTGGAAAGGTTTACATAAGCACAATGTGCCACGCCATTTTTAACACTTCCTCATTTCTTTTATCAAATGAGGTACCTTGAGCTCAGCCTGTTTCCTTCCACGTTTGGAACATCCCCAGCTCCAAACTATTGTCGCAGGATACTTGCTACTCACAGTGCTCCCTGCACTATTCCAGAACTTTCCGGGCAGAGCATGTGGCAAGCTTCTTTTCGACCTGGTTTCCTCTGAAATCTACATTCATATTTTGGTTCCTTTGATGCCTGGTACCGATATTTGGAACCAATCCATCGTCAGCTTTGGTGCAGCAAAGTGTTTAGCTTCTCAACCCCTTTCAGATATCTGCACACGGATGGAGGATTTTTTCCTTTTTTTTTGCTACTTCTCCAGGAATCTGTCAGCATGCTTCTGACCTCCTCATCGCCACTTTTCTCTGTGGTATTTTTAAAGGATAGGCTTGCAGACCATGAAGGTACAAACAAACAAGAGCTTTATTGGAAAGGTGTTTACTCTCCAGGCTGTTGGGATAGACAGCCCATTTGCTTGTGCAAATGACTGATGATGTCATCAATACATCACGTGATCAGACTCTTAAAGTGACCCTGTTCCAACGAGGACCAACCATGAATACACAACAGTTACCTTCTTATAAAAGGGTCAAATCAAATGTCACTAACTGCTGGTGGTGGTAGATGCCTTGTTGTTCCGGTATTTCCAAGCTGGAGATTTTAAATAACACAGGATGTACTGGAAAAACCTCAGAAGATCTGGCAGCATCTCTGGAAAGAGATACAGAGTACACGTTTCAAGTCTAAGATAACGTTAACTCCCTTCACAAATGCTGCCAGACCTGCCGCGTTTTTCCAGCACTTGCTGTATTTATTTATGATGAATGTTGCCGAATTTTTTCTACAATCAAGATTTTCTTGTTTGAGCTTGGGCATGTTTGGTGTGAGCATTTCAGAGCTTCAGGGGAAATGCAGAATGATTCAACCTGATATATATAAAAAAAACAACTTCAGGAATCTTGTTTTTTTTAATTAAATGTTGCTTCAAACACACTGTCTGTTTGATTTGGAAATCCTGGCAGTAGTCAAAACGCAATGACAGGGTTGCTCAAAAAAGCAAGTTAATTAATCTCACCGAGGTAACCTCCTCCTTCAGGAAAGTTTGAGAAGCCGTCTCAGAAAAGTTTACCTCTGCAGTTTGCTCTGTGCAGCAACTTATTTGGTATAAAGAACTGATCTGCCAACTCCCACTTGAAATTCTCAGAAGTCTCCTTCCTTCAAGCCTTCCTGCTTCAAGGCGCTGCGACAACAACTTTGGCAAAAGATGTACTTCACAGGAGTGTGAATCGGGCACTGTTTCAAACGGAGACACGGAAGGGGGTCGTTTGGGTGGTGTGGTCAAGAGCTTGCTCAAAGAGGGGGGTTTTAGCAAGCGACTTAATGGAGGAGAGATGGTTAGAAAAAGGGGGGAGGTTCAGGGAGGGAATTCCAGGACGAGGTCAGTTCTTTACTCAGAGAGTGGTTAGGGTGTGGAATGGACTGCCTGCTGTGATAGTGGAGTCGGACACTTTAGGAACTTCCAAGCGGTTATTGGATCGGCACATGGAGCACAGCAGAATGAAAGGGAATGGGATAGCTTGATCTTGGTTTTGGGCAATGCTCGGCACAACATCGAGGGCCGAAGGGCCTGTTCTGTGCTGTACTGTTCTATGTTCTGTGTTCTAAGGGCGCTGGCAGCGGAAGGCGCGGCCACCAATGGAGGGGGGGGGGGAGTGATCATAAATTGGTGACATGCAGAGGTAAAATCGGAGGGGCGCAGAATTATAGAATTGTAGAGCTGCAAGAGGATACAGAGATTGGGACAGGACTGGTCGTGGAGGGTTTGAACATCAAGATATGGATTTTAAAATTGAGGCGTTGCCATATGAGGAGCAGTGTGTGAGCACAGCTAACCATGAGAGGAAAGTAGCATCTAATTGATTGCTTGAAATAATCTCTGTTGGTTGGCGTAGGCAACCCACGAAAAAAGCTGATTTTTCCTGTGAAATTTGGCCAATTTGCTACGGTTGAAGAAGCTAACTATTGGCATGTATGGATTCCTCCCATTTTAAACAATACGCTGCATTACTATATTTACACAAAGTGTGTGCAGTAATCACCATTTGGTAATGGGGCTATGATTTTAATGTTATTTTATCTCTAACCACTAGTCATTTTTCATGTGATAATTACTGATTGGGAGATGACACGTTTTCATAGTTCATGTCATAACAAAATCTACCAACTGGAAACTCGCAACTAATTAACAGATTGCCTGATTCGAACAGCGTTTCATTTGCTGACTTTTATGGTTCGTTTCTTTGATATATCCATCAGGAACTAGTTCCTGTTTGATCAAAGTTCCAATACCCTCTGACAAATCTGTTTAATGAGGGGGTTTTAAAAAGACATGAATAGGCTTCCTCTCTGGAGCATTGATATTTCACCGCATAATTACTGTCAAGTTAAGATGCGCTTAACTGCTCTTCTGTCACCTTCTCTGATATGAGTTCAGTGAACAATTTAGGGTTACCTGACCTAAAATGCTAATTAAATAGGTTTTCAATTGAACACGGTTTACTTGCATTAATAATAATTAAGCAGAAGCGTTTCTTTCTTACTACATGTTAGTTTTTGCAGTATGAAGTAAGTGCTTGAGCATTAACCTACATTGCAACTGTGGTTGTACTTTGAAAGCACCTCATTGGCATATTGGAATGTTCAACGGTCAAGAAAGGCACCATGGAAATGTAAGTATTTAATTATTGAGAACGGCTTTGATGATATGTTTTTTTTCTCTATATTTCTGCTTGGTCCAATATGTGCAACAGACCTGTTACCACTGTAGCCTGGAAAGGAATTTTTCCCAATAACGGGCCATAGCTGGTTTGGCTGGACTATCATTCGCTGGACTTGCATTCAATTATAATCAACATGCGATCGCAGCTCAAATGGCTTACGACAGATATTTTTCTCTTCACCTTTCACGCGATCTGGGTGTCCCGGTTCGATCAGTGTTTATTATTCATCCCTCATTACCATTGGGATGGTGGTGGCCCACCTTCCTGACCCTCAGCAGTCCATGTGATGTAGGTACACCTGCAGTGCAGTAAGGAAGGTGATTCCAAGATTTTGAGCCAGCAATGTTGAAGGAACGCCGGGGTATTTCCAAGTCAGGATGGTGTGTGGTTTGGAGGGGAACATGGAGGTGATGGTGCTTCCCATGCGTCTGTTTCCCTTGTCCTTCTAGGTGGTAGAGGCGGTGGATTTGGAAGCTGCTGTACATGGAGCTTTGGTGAGTTGCTGAAGTGTACTTTGTAGATGGTACACACCGCTGCCACTGTGAGTCGGTGGTGGAGAGGGGTGAATGTTTGACTGTCAGGCATTAGCCCCTCCGTCTTCAGCAGAGTGTTGTGAAATTCACCCACTGTGTCCTTACTCATTCTGCCTCTGTCGCCATATTTTGCCGTGTGGAGTAAGACAGAGGAATGGTAAATGGCACGGGCTGCTGACAGGCAGGAAGAGAGAGGGTACCTCTTTCATGGGGCAAGTCCTCTGTGTCCCTAGGGGGCACTGCCCCAAGATGTTTTCCCCCCTTTGCTCCTCCCCCCACCGACGTCTCTAACCTGACTCTCAACCCTCCTCCCCCTCTTTGGGTTCTACCAGGTGTGCCCACCCCAATTTCCTGGACTTACCTGAAGTACAAGAGACATCTTTGTTTCTCCCTCGGGACTGCTTGTAGTCCCAGCACTGGCCACTGGCCACTTCTGGTGCCATTGAGCCACTGGCCAATCTGATTGGTCAGCAACTTTCCAGAGTGGGGCTTTGTGTCCCCTGAAGTCTCACTCTGACACAGTAAAGACTACCCCCAGCATCATATCACCCTGTAGGTAGCCAAATGTCACATCAGCAAAATGACAACTGACTTTTAAGTTGGGTGGAGCAGGTAATCTGCCCCCCCCCCCCCACCCCCCCCTTAAAGACCATTGTATGTTTGTGCTGTTCTAAGTAAAAGCAGAATCTCATTTCCCATCAAGAAACCTTCCACACCATGGAGATCTCCCAAGGCACCTTACTACCAATTAAATACTTTTCCAGTAAAGTCACAGGTACAATATAGGGAGCACAGCAGAAGCCAATTTTCACATAGCAGGTTCCTGCGAACAGGAGTGGGACAGGGAACAGGTAATCTGTTCCCACACTATTAACTGAGGGATAAATATTGGCCAGGACACTGGAGATAACTGCCTTGTTCTTTCTAAAAATAGTGTCACAGGATCTTTCGTATTCACTTAAAGGAGCCTCCTCTGCCAATGCCTCCTCCGCCAATGCCTCCTCCGCCAATGCCTCCTCCGCCAATGCCTCCTCCGCCAATGCCTCCTCTGCCAATGCCTCCTCTGCCAATGCCTCCTCCACCAATGCCTCCTCCACCAATGCCTCCTCCGCCAATGCCTCCTCCGCAAGGCAGAACCTCTAACCATCTAGCACTCCCTCTACACTGGAATATCAAACTGTGCTCAAAATTACTGGAGTGGGACGTGAACCCACAAACCTTCTGAGTCAGAGGCAAGGGTGCAAGCAGCTGAGCACAGCGGGACATGTCAGGCAGGGCTGACATGTGAAGGAGCTGTTACAGTCGGACTTCCACTGTTTGTCTTTTCCTCCAGATGTTGTACACAATAAAGAATCGCTGGATGGGAATTTCCCTGATTTTTCTGACCACTGAATGCACAGATTAATGCTGTGATTAATCTCAGCGCAATTACGCTTAACTGTTATCCGTAAAATTTACACATCATTTACCAAGACGGGAGCATACCGTGGAGTGATCGGAGAGGACACTGGTTTCCACCAGAAAGGAAAATGCTGCAGCTGCTGGAAATCTGAAACAAAAACCGAAAATGCTGGAAATACTGAGCAGGAAATACACGAGGAGAGAAACAGAACTGAGCTTTCAGGTTGGTGAATTGTCATCAGCTGTCAGAGATGTTTCGAATGGTCTCAGATCGCAGGAATGTAAGACGTCACCTAAATCTTCGATGAAATTACTGGCTGAAATATACTTTTATGGACCATAATTTGAATTAATAAAATAAATCTCATTGGTGTCATTTGCATTGTTGACTATCATTGGGGCTGGTTTAGCTCACAAGGCTAAATCGCTGGCTTATAAAGCAGACCAAGCAGGCCAGCAGTACGGTTCGATTCCCGTACCAGCCTCCCCGGACAGGCGCCGGAATGTGGCGACTAGGGGCTTTTCACAGTAACTTCATCGAAGCCTACTCGTGACAATAAGCGATTTTCATTTTCATTGTTACATCATTGGCTGCTGTGCCTTCAGCTGACTGGGACCTATGACCTGGTAGTCCGACCCTAGATTGTTGCCTCTCTCCACTGTGACAATATGTATATTGTATAGTAAATGAAGGGTTAACAATTTGATGTGACTACTTCTAGCCACTGGATCAAGAACACACACGTGACTCATGTGATACCTTGATTCCGGGAGTAGGTGATTAGGCGGGAGAGAGAGTAGTCGTGTTCTCTGAAGCTCTGTAGATAGTCTAAGTGTATCTTGTAATATTTGTATCTCAGTCAGTTGGTTCGAATCTAGTTTAGTTGTAGTGCTAATGAATAAGCTATGTTTGAAACATTGCTTGATATACTTTGTAAGGCACTACACTTCAAAGCCATCATCGTCCACAAAGCAAAGAACATCACATGGTGCCAGGAGTAGATGCTAAGATGAAAAGAAAGGTTCAGTTACAGAAGAGAATTTTGAAACAAAATCTCCATTAAAAATATAACGGAACTTCAATCAAAAATAAATTCTGCCAGGCTCTGACTACGTTGACAACGTCGAAGAACTTCCGAGTTGAAGTCAGATGGAGGCGGGATTCTCTAATCCCGTAGCAGAGTGTCCACGCCATCGTAAACGGTGTCGCGTTTTATGACGGCATGAACGGGTAGTTCACTCCGTGGTTCAATCCGCTCCAGTTGCTGATCCCGGCACAAACTGGGCGCCGTGGGATCCGCGCATGTGCAGTGGCGCCGGCGCCAACACGTGCATGCGCAGTTGCTTCCTTCAACGTGCCAACATGGCGTAGGGCTACAGTGGCCGCCTAGGAAAGAAGGCCCCCAGCCAGAGAGGCCGGCCCGCCGATCGGTGGGTCGTGATCGCGGGCCAGGCCACATCGGAGGCCCCCTCCAGGGTCGGACTCCCCCCCCCCCCCCCCCCCCCCCCCCCCCGACCCTTCCATGCCGAGGTCCCACTGGCTGAGAGCAGGTGTGGACGGCTCCGACAGGACTCGCCATTTTACAACGAGAATCGGCGGGCAGGCCGCGTAGAGTGGCCCACGACCGGTGCCGCAGCAACCACGCTGGTGCCAATGGTGCCGATTCTCCGCTCTGCGGAGAATTGCGTGCCGGCGTGTCACGATTTGTGCCGGTCTCGGGGATTCTCCGGCCCGTCCCCGGCTGAGGGAATCCCGCCCAGAATGTTTGCAAACTCCATGGCAATTTTTAACTTTGAGTAAAGTAGACGTTAATTGGCACAATTTCAAGCAGCAGTTTGAGTTGTAGATCTCTGCCCTAGACTTAGAAGCGGCCAGTGATCAGCGAAAAATAACACTGTTTCTAACAGTGGCTGGTCCGCAGGCCCGAGAAATTGTCAACTCGTTCCGATTTGAGGACGAAGCAGGTAAGGAAAAATACAGTAAAGTAATTGAAAAATTCGATAACCGCTACCAGTTACAGCAAAACTAAGCGTTTTAACGGTATGTGTTCGGGCAAAGAGTACGAAAAGCAGGTGAAATGTTTGACTGCTTCATGACGGATCTGAGACTTAAATCGCAGGCATGTCATTTTTTCATTCTCTTTGGTTTGTGTGAAAATAGTCAACGGTGACCTGAGACTCTGTCTCGATGCCAAGGATCTGAATCAGAATATTAAGCGGGAACATGACCCAATTCCAAAGAGAGAGAAAAAATCACGAGCGAGATGTCAGGCGCTAAGATCTTCAACAAGCTAGACGCATCCAGGGGTTTTTGGCAACTAAAGCTAGACGAAGCAAGTAAGAAACTCTGCACGTTCACCACACCTTATGGGAAGTGCTGCTTCAATCAAATGCCTTTTGGGATCATTTCAGCTTCCGAAATTTTTCATCGAGCTATGGAGCAGATGGTCAAAGGTATTGCAGGCCTACGAGTGTACGGGTGGGAAAGTGGAGCTGAGTCCACAAAAGATCAGCCGTGGTCTCATTGAATGGCGGAGCAGGCTCGAGGGGCCAGATGGCCTACTCCTGCTCCTAGTTCTTATTCTTATGATGACATCATCATTTGGGCATCAAATGACGAGGAACATAATGCCTCTGGAAATCATGAAGCGAATTGAAAAGATTGGTCTAAAACTAAACAGAGTCAAATGCCAATCTGGCATCTCCAAATTAATTTTCCTGGGTGATCAAATATCAGTTCAAGGAGTCCAGCCAGACTCTGAAAAGATTGCCGCCAGCACCAGAATGTCATGTTCAAAAGACAACAAGGCTGTATTGCGAATGCTGGGTGTTGTCAGCTTTATGGGAAAATTCATTCCCAATTTGGCATCACGCACCACAAAACCTTTTCAGAGAAAACATCAATTTTACTTGGTTTCAAGAACACAATAGAGGGTTGTCTGGCCTGAGGAGAGCCCTCATCACAGCACCTGTTCTGTCATCCTTCGATCCAAAGAGTTAACACAAAGATTTTGACAGATGCCAGCAAAGACGGCATGGGCACGGTACTTTTACACAGACAAGTGAAGGGCTATGGCAACCAGTTGCATATGCCTCGAGAGCGATGATACCAACCGAGCCGCACTATGCACAAATTGAAAAGGAGTGTTTGGGTCTACTCACGGGTATGGACAAATTCCATGGGCGCGATTCTCCGCTGCCCACGACGGGTCAGAGAATAGCGGGAGGGCGTCCCCGACATTTTTCACGCTCTCCCGCTATTCTCCCCCCCCCCCCCCCCCACGGCCGCCCCACAACACGAATCGCTGCTCGCCGTTTTTTACGGCAAACAGCGATTCTCCCCAGGCCGATGGGCCGAGTTCCCAGGCCTTTACGGCCATTTTTACGGCAGCAAACACACCTGCTTGCTGCCGTCGTAAAAACAGCGGCAAAATGCCCGTTCTGGGCATCCAGGGCCTCGATTGGCACGGCAGTACCACGGCCGTGCCAGGGGGGGCATGGGCCCGCGATCGGTGCCCACCGATCGCGGGCAGTGCGTCCGTAACGGACGCACTCTTTCTCCCTCCGCCGCCCTGAGGGAGATGACGGCCCCGCGCATGCGCGGGTTGGAGCCGTCCAATCCGCGCATGCGCGGCTGACGTCATCGCGCGCAGACTTAGCGACGGTCGCTAAGGCCGCGATGCCGTGGTTCACAGGGCCCCGCTGCTAGCCCCGCCCGGGGGGGAGAATCGGGTCCCGGGAGGGGGCGCGGAGGCTGCCATGAAACACGGCCAGTTTCACGGCAGCCTTTATGACTCGCCGCCTTTGCGGAGAATCGCGCCCCATGACTACGTGTATGGGTTACCCACATTTACAGTTGAAACCCATCCTCTCGTCTTCTCGTCTCAATTATAAAAAAGAATTTAAACGACATGTCTCCACGACTACAGAGAATGGTCATGAAATTTCAAAGGTATGACTTTGAGCTGGTCTACACGCCAGGGAAGGGGATAGTTGTGGCTGGTGCACTAAGACATGCAAACGATGATCCAGGCACGACAGACATCGGACAGATCATCGAAGCTCAAGCAACTCTCATCGAAGAGATCCTACCTATGTCTGACGACAAGTTGAAATTGATTAAAGAGGAAACAAGAAAGGACAAAACTATCCAACAAGTGTTTAAGTACATGCGGGATGTTTGGCCAAAGTCAACTTCTTCCAACCACTGAAACAAATGAGCAGAACTAAGCAACGTAAATAGGTTTCGACTCAGGCAAAATCTTATTGTAATACCGACTTCTTTACGGCAAATGATTCTCAGCAAGGTGCATGAAAGCCATCTGGGGATGGAAAAATGTGAAAGAAGAGCTCGGGAGTCCGTGTACTGGCCGGGAATCAACAAAGACATTAGCAACCTAGTGGCACAATATGAAACGTGTCAGAAGAACCAGTGCCATCAGCAGAAAGAAGCATTGACAATGCACAGAATCATTACAACTCCATGGTCTAAAGTAGGCATTGATCTGTTTTTCTTTCAAGGCAATGAATTCATGTCAGTCATTGACTATTTTCGAGTTATCCTGAGGTGACCCAGCTACCCAACTCGAGTTTGAAGGAAGTTATCAAGGCTATGAAGGAAATATTTGCTCGGCATGACATCCCATTCACCGTAATGCGTGACAATGGACCGTGTTTTGATAGCAGCGAATGGACTGAGTTTTCCAAACAGTATGACTTCCAGCATGTAGCCTCCAGCCTGCATTATCCACAGTCCAATGGAAAGGCTGAGAAGGGAGTGCATATTGCCAATAAGTTACTTAAGAATGCTTGGGATTCCAACTGCGACCCAAACTTAGCTTTGTTAAGCTACAGAGCGACACCACTTGTGACAGGATACTCACCAGCACAGTTGCTGATGAATCGAAAGATATGTACCACGTTACCATCTGTTACTATAACGAATCCCGAGAATGAAGACGCAATCCAAAAAATCAAACAGAACAAACGGGAACAAAAACAGAACAGAACAGAAATCCATCACCTCTAGAACAAGGTGATACTGTCAGAGTACAACTTCCGAATGGATGGTCGAGCATGGCACATGGAATGCACCAGGCAGCTCCACATTCCGATATAGGAGTAATGAAAGAGGCTTCGACCTTAAGGAGAAACGGCAAAGCACTTCTTAAGGTGAAGACTACTCAACCCACATTTCCAAACATCACAATAGATACAGAGCTACTCAAAGCAACTCCAACAGTATGTCAGGAAGATGTCATTCCAGCAGCGAACACAACCAAGGCAGAATTGGAACAAACACAATGACAAGAAAATATTGTACCGAGAAGATCAACACGTCTCAGAAAAAAAACAAACAGGCTTAATTTGTGAAAAATACAACGGAAAATATTGTTAGCTACTGGACAATAACAATGTGAAACCATGTAAAGCCTAAACAAGCATCATATACTGTAAACATGTTTGAATCCATATCCAAACAACTTCAAAGAAAGGGGGATGTGACAATTTACTGCAAGAATAATGAAAGTTAACAATTTGCTGTAACTGCAACCAACCACTAGATGGTGATCAAGTGCATACACGTGGATCACGTGATACTCTTGATTCGGGGAGATGGTTGTTAGGCGAGGTAGAGAATAGTTGTGTTATCAGGAGGTCCGCAATTAGAATCATAGTTTTCGTGAATTTGTAATCTTCTATATCTTAGCAAGCAAGTCGAATCTATTTAACTGTAGTGTAAATAAATTAGCATTGTTCAAAACTTAGCCTGACGTTCTTTGTGCGACACTACACTTCACAGTCATCCTCATTCAGAAAGCAAAGAACATCACAGACCAGTCGTCGTGTAACAGTTAATAAAGACAATTTATTAAAGTAAAATAAAAGGCGCATACGCACGAACAGGACAATTCTACGCTATGACAACAAAGTAAAGGAATATGAATTAGGAAACACACACACAGTTTATGCGGAACGTACTATATTTGGATGGTACAACTTGTTCCAAAATACAATCCCGGAACTCATTTAGACTTCCCTTTTACCCCAAACAACATCCAAAATAAATAAATCGATAAGCTAAAACAAGCGTTTAGTTACCACACAATAAAGGGATCATAATCAAGTCTGAGAAACAACTTGCCCAGGTCCTGAAAAGATATCTGAACTGTCTTTACGAACGTCTTCTGAACTGCCTTGGCTTTCAGGCTTCGAGGCTGTTAAATGTAAAACTTTCAGGCTTGGCGGCTGGAAACTGGCTTGTCTGCTTCTCAGCCTGATTGTTGTCAAGTGGCCTTTCTTACTTCTGAGGTTCTTGCCAATTATACCTTTGTTTTCTGTGTATTTGGCCCCTATCACATTCCTTGAATCTAGACATGATCATATGTATACCTCATTGATCGTCCAGGTAAACTGTTTATACTCACAATCTATTCACATCTGATTCTTGTCTAAGATGCCTGGATACATGACTGGGAGAGACGCTCTCATCCGGCCTTTTGAATACTGGCTACTGCTGTCTCTAGGCAGATTTCTAACCATTGCTGGGCAAGTCACATCCTATTATATTTTGATGTATTACATAGAATTTACAGTGCAGAAGGAGGCCATTTGGCCCATCGGGTCTGCACCGGCTCTTGGAAAGAGCACCCTACCCAAGGTTAACACCTCCACCCTATCCCCATGACCCAGTAACCCCACCCAACACTAAGGGCAATTTAGCCTGGCCAATCCACCTAACCTGCATATCTTTGGACTGTGGGAGGAAACCGGAGCACCCGGAGGAAACCCACGCACACACGGGGAGGATGTGCAGACTCCGCACAGACAGTGACCCAAGCCGGAATCGAACCTAGGACCCTGGAGCTGTGAAGCGATTGTGCTATCCACAATGCTACCGTGCTGCCCCTTTTGTTACATTTTGTTAAATTCATTTCACTGCTTTGCTAGCCAAATTCATGACACAACCCCCTTTTTAAAAATTGAAATGCATTAATTTGAAAGACGATTAATGTCTCAACTCCTTCCTGATTAGTTCCACCTTATTAAATATTACAAAATTCAAGAGCATACGATAACAGGAAATTTCCCACAGCTCCCGAAAGTCTCTTTTATACGTGGGATAATGCATCCGCAATGGTGCATGTTCCAAGAAGTCCCCACGGCCTGTATTTTTGCATCTTGCGGGGCCATTTGACCATGTCTCAGATTTGAAACTTTGGGTCTTAGCACATGCACGTTTCGCTCGATTCATCACAAATTGGCTTCTTCTAAGCGATTCAACAATTCCTTTAGCTGGTGCAGATGCTCTGCCCAGCTCTGGCTGAACACCACTAAGTCATTAATGCATATGGCACAGTGACTCATTCCTCAAATCACTCTGGTGATGAACCGTTAAACGGTCGTGGATACTTTCTTCATCCTGAACGCCTTCACTTGGAATTGATAACGTCCTTGTGTGCCGTCACAAAAGCGGAGATCTCCTGTACCCTCTCGGTCAGAGGTACTTCCAATCGCCCTTTAGCAAGTCTATTTTGGTGATGAATTGCGACCGGGCAATGCTTTCGATGCAATCTTTCAAACATGAAATATGAACCGAATCGACTCGGGGATTTTCACAGTAACTTCATTGCAGTGTTAAGGTAATAAATCATGTATTATTACATTATGTTATCCCTCTGGGCTATAACATTCACCCACCTGTTGTCCACACTCAGTCTTTGGGTTCCATCCGATTTGGGCACCGTGAAGATAGGGGAGCTCCAATCGAACTCAAATCAATCAGCTCAGTCTTGAGCATGTACTCAATTTCCCTCTGTACCTGCGATAACCTAGCTGGATTTAACCAAGATGGATGTTGTTTGATTGGAACGGTATCCTCACATCAGTGTCATGCATCGCGAACCCCATTCTACCTAGTTTATTCTCGTAAATACATTTATAGGACTGCAGTAACTCTGTCAGTTCGCTCCGACTCTTATCTGGGAGATGACTTAACCACTGGTTTGAGTTTTTCCACATTGTCCAAATGAAGACACTGTCAGAATCTGACCCATCATCTTCCCCCTGTTTCATTACTGACAGGCCCTCATGCTTGATGTCATCTCCTCTAACCCAGTACTTCTTTAATGTGTTTACGTGATACACTCTGTGATTTGCGTCTGTCTGGGGTGTGTACCAGATAGTTTACCTCGCTCAATTTCCTTTCAGTATGGTGCAGCCCATTGAATCTAGCTTTCAGGGCTTCTCCTGATACAGGTAATAACACGAGCCCGCTCTCTCGCTCTGGTTGCAAAACTCTCCTTCGCAGTCATGGCTTTTACTCCCTGCCGGACTGTCTTTAACTGTTTTATTTTCGAGTCACTCTACTGCAATTCAAGCAACCTCGCTGAATCGAAAACATTGATCTTGTTCTCAGCGTCTGACTCATTGCCATTTAACTTGCTCAAGGTGGTATCGGATAACTTGATCTCACTGGCCTTACCCCGGAGCCCCCAACTCCTCCCTCTTTCGTCTTATCGCATGAGCCTCTGATGGCGTCACCACTCAATCTGAAAATACTCCAGGGGGCGGGAGGGTTTGTTTTGAATTTCTCCATGGTAGGATTCCCTACCGGCTGTTCCACTACAGTAGGCATCACTACCATCTGGGATCTTGTGATATAATTCCCGAGAATGAATTATTGCCTGCAATGGGCAAGGTTTCTACCACTGCTTCAGCTGTCTTGAAGTTACTCTGTAAGTTTATTTTTACTAAAGGAATTTATTTTCTTTCTACATGAATGCGGCAGATCAGAACCTTTTCCTTCAGTATACCTTACTGACAACACATATCTTTATGCCACAACATTAAGGATTGACTCGCACCAGTTTCTTGTAAGATTTTAATGTTTTCCTCTTTGAGCCAGTCCACATGGAAAGATTTTACCCTGGCACACAATAAACACGACCGCCACCTGCTGGTCACTCTACCCCTCTGCAAGTTGTGCACACATGTTCCTTCCTACTGTCTGTGTTTCTCCTGTTCTCCAGCCTCTGGTTTTATATTTTCCATTTTCAGATATAGAACCCCCAAAGTTCCAGCATTGTCATTTTGTACCTCCCAGTTTATCACAGCGATAACTTCCGCCCTTTTTCATGTCTCTCACCCTCCGGCAGACCCTACTGTATTTTGAGGTGAAACTTCCCTGGAGTTTCCGACCACTCCCTCCCTTGCTGACCTGTCCTCTCTCCCCCCCTTCCCAATTTCTAGCATTCTCCGGTTTAACATTGAGTCTAAAGAAAGGCTTTGGTTGATGACCCAGTTCGTAGTTGTTCACAAGATCCCCGGTTTGTCTGGCAGTTCAAACTTTCTGTTCCTCAACATGAGTTCTAATCATTGTGAGCAACTAATCTTTATATCCCGCCGACAGATGTATTTCTCTAATGGCGTCCTAGGTTTTTTCAATGTTCAATGCTCGCACCCACCTGTCAAAATGACTTTGTTTAACCCTTTTGAATTCAATGTAAGCCTGTGATGCGCGATCAATAACTACTGAAACGAGGAAGTAGTCCGAATTGCAGGCTTTAATCAACAAGATGTTTCCCCAGCAGCTCGAGTACAGAGAGAAGGTTTGCTGCTGGGATACACGGGTTCTTATACCCCGCCTCACTGGGCGGAGCTACCTTACATTCCGACCAATACACTTGGGCCAATGAGCAGCGAGCCTTCTCCACCAATGGTAGCTCACACTCCCAGGTACCGTAGTACCTCTAGTCATACTACCACAGCCTCATCAAGCTGTTTTCTTTAACCTCAAAACGTCTGTCTGTATACCTCCGATACTGGCTCATATGACCCCGATACAGATCCCTTCACTGTCTTATAGTCCCTCGAACAAGGACGCATAGATTTTGATAGGCCTACCGAAAAGTTTAGTCTGGAAGAGTAGGGTCCGCAAATCTTATGGCCAACTTATCTGTTTCGTTATTTTCTCAAAAGCACAAAAAACGTCTTGGCATCTCTCTCATCAGATTTGGGTAGAGCTTGTACATATCCGAACATTGCCCCACTAGTTTCCCATCTATAACCACCTTCCTCCACTGCCTGCTCTAACCTTTTGGTTGTTGCTGCCTGTGTGTGTCGTTGGAAGTCTCTCTCTCTCTCCCTCACTCCTTGTCTCTTCCTTCCAGTGCTCCATTCCCCTTTCAAACTCCCTCCCTTCACATTCCCGCCGAAAAACTCTCCCGCCTTCCCTTTCCTTCTCTCTTTCCCTCATTTTTTCCTGCGCCTCCAATTTTTTAATTTCTGTGTCTCTTTTGTAGTTGAAGATTCGCTAATTCAATTTGCTCACTTCTTGAAATGTCGTGTCCGGCTAACCTCTGTCGTATATTTAAATGCGCTGCTAGGCTTTCAATTATCTCGACCTTCTTAGCCCCTGCAGATAAGACTACTTCCAATTTATCTGCCACTTCCATCAAATTGGTTTTAGGCACACTTTCCAAACTTGCTACAGTTACTTTGTCTCTGCCCAGATAAGAGTTCGATCAAGAGCCATTTTCTGCAGCCATCCTACTTAATATAACATGTTCTTACTCGGCTCCACTTGTTTCTCACACTTGTTACGCCCAAAAGTCAAGGGGCTGGATTCTCCGTTTTTGGGACTATGTCCCCACGACGTCGTGAAAACTGTGGTCTTTTACGCCAGGAAAACTGGCGTCACAAGGCCACAGATTCACCATCTTGCAGGGGGCTAGGAGGCAGCTGTCGTCGGCTCGCAGCTCTGGCTGCCGATACGGCCCCGCGCACTTCCGGGTCAGAGGCCGTGCTGTGCGCACGGCTGTGGCCTCCAGCGGCCGCGCCATTCTCCATGGCAGACTCAGCCCGTGGACTTGGACCACCAAAATAGTGCCCCGCATTGGTCGCTTGCCCACCCCGGACCGCCCACACGCATAGCCCTCAGTCCCGAATGAAGCCCCCCCCCCACCCCCCGCCCTCCGATCGGCCCGCCCCGAACTGTGGCGGCCGCGGACCAAGTCCGAAGCCAACTCGCGGGTTTGTCGAATGGCAGGACCATGTTAGAACCTCGCCACCGGTTATTCGGCCGGTCAGGGACGGGGAATAGCGGGGCCGGCCTCAGGCAATGGCCTGAGGCAGTGGATACTCGGCACGGTGTACTCCATGAGTACGTCACTTTTCGGGAGGTGGGGCGGAGAATTCCAAAACCAGTGCCGGTCCCGATTCCATGCGCGAAACCGGATTCTCCGCCCCGTCGCCGAACGCGATTTCGCCGTCGGGGTGCGGAGAATCCAGCCCAAGATTCCCTACACCCAAGGAATTAATGTTTTTCTGATCCCTAACTCAAGCCATCAATAATCTATCACAAAGCGAACTGATGTTAATTGCGAGGGTATCCCACTTGAAACACTGGTTGGTGGGAGTGTATAGTTTTACCTTGTTGGGATGCGAGGAGACAAGTGAAACCCCAGTGAGAATAAACAGCTGAGTCATTATGTAAAAAATATTAAAGACTATTTATTAAAGTAATCATAATAGGATGCGACCTGCCCAGCAACAGGTTGAAATCTGCCTGGAGACAGCAGTAGCCAGTATTCAAAAGGCCGGAAGAGGTGCATCTCTCCCAGTAATGGGGTTAGAAGGCATTTTAGACATGAATCAGAAGTGAATACTTTATGAGTAAAAGTAGTTTACCGAGACGATTGGAAAGATCAATGAGGTATGCATATGACAATGACTAGACTCAAGGAGTTTAATGGGGCAGACAGTCAAATGCACAGAAGGCAGAATCAAAGTGGAACCCAGATATAATTGCCAGCACCCTCAGAAGCAAGAAAGGTCAGTTGACACCAAGCAGGGCTGAAAAGCAGACAAGCCAGTTTCCAGCCACCAAGCTTGAAGGCCAAGTTTTATATCGAAGCTCCTCAAAGAATGAATTATAATGTATTAATGTGATTTTCAAAGTGAATGTGGAGGCGGTGATGGGGGGGAGGGGAGGCAGTGGGGGGTAGCAAAAGCAGTGGTGGGGGCAGGGCAGTAACAGATTACATTCGGAGTTGCTTTGACAAATAATCCCAAATAGAGGAAGGCATCAATAACTACCCACCCTGCTCTTGGTGGGAAAGAAAACGAGAGGAACAACACCCACAAGTTGAAAGATCGTGTTCGGGTAATGCACGGCAGGCAGGCAGATTTTTAAAGAAAGAACAGTGAGAGTTTAATTGCCAAGTTGAAGATGCTGGAAGAGCTGAAGGATAGTTTAAAGTTCTCCTTTTCCTCAAGTTCGAGGGTTTACTGATGAGGCAAAGGTGAGTGGCAGCGGTTGAACAAAATGCATCTGATCACCATTTGCTAGTCCGAATTTATAAGATAAGGCATTTAGCCATAGTTCACAGGGACCATAGGCATCACTCTCCATTAACCAGAGATCAACAAGTGCTGATATGGTTTGAGGGGCACCACTCTGTATTAAGCAAGGGACAGCTCTCCGTGAACTGACACAGGTGTACAGTGACTAAAGCTGTTATAACCCCTACAAGACCCATGGGGATGACCCGATTGACCTCCCTATGGGGCTGGTGGAATACGAGCTCCCTGGCTGAGGGACGGAGGCCTAACAGCGGGCTGGTTAATTCCCCGAAATAGAAGCCGGCATCCCGCGAAGGTCCGGGCTGGGACTAGGACTGTCACTGTGTTATTGTATTCCCTGCCGTGCGTGGGAAACATACTACTTTTGATTCTCCTTTTCGGGACCCCTCAGAAGCCATGTCATTGGCGCCATTCTGCACTGCACTCTAACCATCTGGCCAATAAGAGCTAACCAACCCTCACAGTTTGAATATGTGCCATTATAAAACCATGCAGTGGACTCTTGTCAAACTCGCTTGTACGATATTTGCTCAGTTAGTCCACTGGGGAGAGTTTGGAAAAATACCTGAGTATCTGATCTTTTGTCATAAAGAGTTGAACTTTCAGTTTCCTCTATAAAAACTGAGGCAAAAAAAATCATCTCCACCATTCTTGCACACCTTGATGTAGTTTACATGGATTTCAGCAAAACCTTTGACAAGGTCCCACATGAGAGACTTAAAAATAGATAAATACACATAGGATACAGAGTAACTCGATAATATGGATTCAAAATTGGCTTAGCTGTAGGAGATAGAAGGTGATGACAGACGGCTGCTTTAGTGACTGGAAGCCAGTGTCCAGTGCCGTACCACAGGGATCTGTGCTGGGTCCCTATTGTTTGTCATTTATATAAATGACATTGATGACTATGTGGGGGGTGGGATCTGTAAGTTTGCAGAAGACACAAAGATTGGCCGGGTGGTTAACAGTGAGATTGAGTGTCTTGGTTTACAGGAAGATATAGACGGGATGGACAAATGGGCAGAAAAGTGGCAGATGGAATTTAACCCTGAGAAGCGTGAGGTGATACACTTTGGAAGGAGTATTGTGACAGGGAAGTATTCAATGAATGGCCTGACGCTGGGAAATTCCAAGGAACAAAGGATCTTGGCATGTTTGTCCATAGATCTCTGATGGCAGAAAGGGCTGGTTAATAGGGCGGTGAAAAGGCTTAGGGGACATTTGCCTTCAATCAAGGCAGAGATTACAAAAGCAGGGAGGTCATGTTGAAGTTGTATTGTACTTTGGTGAGGCCACAGCTGGAGTATTGTGTGCAGTCCTGATCACCACATTAAAGGAAGGATGTGATTGCACAGGAAGGGATGAAGAGGCGATTCACCAGGATGTTGCCTGGGATAGATCGTCTAAGTTATGAAGAGAGGTTCGATAGGCTTGGGTTGTTTTCATTGGAGCAGAGAAGACTGAGGGGCGACCTGATCGAGGTGGACAAGATTATGAGGGGCACGGACAGGGTGGATAGGGAGCAGCTGTTCCCCTTAGTTGAAGGGTCAGTTATGAATGGACAGAAGTTCAAGGTGAGGGGCAGGAGGTTTAAGGGGGATTTGAGGAAAATCCTATTCACCCAGAGTGTGCTGATGGGCTGGAACGCACTGCCTGGGAGGAGTGGTGGAGGCAGGTTGCGTCTCCTTTAAAAAGTACCTGGATGAGTACTTGGCAACGTCATAACATTCAGGGCTATGGGCCAAGTGCTGGCAAATGGGATTAGGTTGGCAGGTTAGGTGTTTTTCATCAGTCGGTGCAGATTTGATGGGCCGAAGGGCCTCTTCTGTGTTGTATTATTCTGTGATTCTATGAACTGGTTGCACCTTTTCCTTAGCAATTCTGTTAATTATTTGCTTCTCGGGCACCAATTACCCTTTTCCATTGGGCTTCAAACTTTTCTCACTTGATTTTATTGATCACCTTTTTCACTTCCCTTCCACGCTGGTATTGCTCATTGGTTCCTAATGCAACTATATATTTACCTTGTTTCAAAATCACTTTTGTGACCAAGATCTCCATGTATCCATGAAAACCAGGTCGCAATTTAACCAAAACATTGCAAAGTGCATTTTGGGCATGATTGGCTGGGTGTTTCTCCACGGGATGCCAAGTCCGCATAGATGGCGCACATGCCGTCCGTCATCTCCTCAAAACACCAACAACACCTGCACACCTTGTGTCATCGCTGGAATCCATGTCTGGGTTCCTCCTCGGCCTGATGGGCGGTCAGGTCTTCAGGGCGTGCAGTGGCCCCTGCACATGGGGTGCCATGTCCAACCTGCGTTATCTCTGCTTCAACATCTGCCTGCCTCAGCTGCCACCATGAAGGCAGCTTCTGTGGGACAGCACCGGACATATTGTTATGTCTGCAAGGAATTGAAGAAGGAGAGAAACTGACAATCAGTTAGGGTTTGTAGCCACTGAAGTTGGCCATTTCCCTGAATACAAAATGGAGGAACGCAAAGCATATAGGATAAAATGGACAATGTTTGCAGCCCCAGCAGGCTGCACCTAGCAGGTGTGGATTCTGTCTGCTAAGAAAGCAGACAGCACCGAAACAAACATTCCGCATACTAATGAGGCAATCACCGGGATAATTAGCATGTTAATGGAACGATTCCAGAGACAATGGACACAATTGGGGAAGCAACTGCAACATTGTAAAGGATACCAGACACTCAGGCACCAGCAAGGTTCGAAAACAAAGAGCCTGAAAGCCTGCCCAGTAGCTAAGGAACAGCCTCAGTATTGGGGGGATTCAAACATATCGATTGGGAAGTGATCCAATCGATTCCAAGCAGGTAAGGGAGTCCGCCCAAAGGGGAGCAGATCCCTGGGACCTATAAAAGACAGGTCCCACACATGGTTCAGTCGTCTTGTCCAGCCCGCCTCTCTCCTTGACCAGCACTCCTCCGTGGACCAGCACCTCGACCAGCTTTTGCCAAGAAGACCCTGAATGAGAGAGAGGAGAGGGTTCGGACAGCAGCCGCCAGCAAGTAAGTGTCTCACAACGATTGCTACCAGAGATAGACACTCCTGACCCCTTTTAACTTATACCAACCTGAAGTCTGCAGACCAGAGCAGAGCAAGAGGCCTTGTTCCCTGACCCGGCAGTCCCTTCGAGATAAGTATTAGTTGTTTAGCGGTAGGAATAAGTTTAATCCTTTTAGCGTGTGCATGGGTAGTTATTATAATTGTATTATAATAAACTCAGTTGCTTGGACTTACTAATTGGTGTATGGTTTTATTGCTTTGAACTTCACCTTGAACTTGTGGCGGTGTCTTAACGATACTTGGCGACTCCAGAGCTAAGTAAAGAAACAGAGCCAAATTGAGTGTTAAGCACACTCACCCAGTACGACCAACAGGTTCCACCCCGAGACCCTCAAATCCCCCAAGCCTCCCCCACCCTTAAGTGTCCCGCTTTATCTCAGAGTGCTGTCTACTGAGCCAGTCATGCTGGAGAACATCACTCTGCACACTCATCCCCGGCCACAGCAGGAGCCCCCAGACCCCGGACCCCTGCTGGGAAAGTTAGGGAGGCTATTGTCAGGTGCCCTCCCCTGATCCACACACTTACCCTTTGGGTGTGAGGATGTCCCCAGTGCTGAAGCCCAGCTCTGGAGAGTTTGATTGTTGGCTGTTGCCTCTATGGTGCTGACACTTCTCGAGATCAGCAAACTGTTCAGGTTTCAAAGCTTGACTGAAATGCGATGCAATAATCCTCCTCTGAGACATGGCATGTATGCCTACAAGAAGCTATTTGAGAATATTTTGTTTATTAAATGAACGACAACACCTTTATACAAAAAGATGAAAACAAACGACATAACAGTCCATATATCACACTAACAGTTAACTAGCTAAGAAAAGGCGCCATGCCATATACACACAAGCACATGCCACTACAGAATATCGATACAAACACAAAACTACAACAGTTCACTCATACAAAGAAATGCAAATAAGCAGTCAACGTACAATAAAGTCACCAAGCATCTGAAAAAAAGCATTTCTTCAATAGCTTCATCAAGTTGCCCATTTGGATCAAACTGCCTCTTTCTCCCCACCCCTCGCTCCCGGTAGCAGACTCTCAACAGAGAAAAATAACGATGGAAAGTTACACCGATGCAGAGCATGCCAGAAGAGAGAAAGAGCATCCTTTCCCCTTCTCCAGCACTGGCAGCCGGCCATCATATATCGTCCCTTTCCTTGCTCCAACCACAGAAGAAAATCAGGTGGCGGCAAACAAACACATGGCCTCCAACCATTAAACATGAAACAATCAACAGTGCAATGAAATCATTAATAATCTTGAAAGTCATTTCTTTCAACACCTTCGCAAAGTTGCTCATGTGGATCAATCCGCCTCTCTATCTCCCTCCTGGAGCTCCCAGCAGTAAGCTGTGAAGTGCTCTCACAGCTCACAAGGCCAATTCCTCAATCGCAGCATCCTTCAGCTGTGCAGCTAGAGGCTGCTCACAGTCAAAGGTAGTCAAAGTGACCTTCAGCATAGAACCAAGAGCAGGGCTCTGTCCTGGAGGTTTTTGGGTAGGACAGACAGACAGTAGCCGTAGTTGCCCCTGTTATTGGTACCCATGAGATTTAAGATGCCTTGAAGGCCTCACAAAGTCAAAGTCCCTCATCCGTCCGGCCCAGGGGTGACCCCGACCTGGACGCTTCAGCCTCCTGGCCAAGGCCAACACCCCTCAGGCACACCCCTAAACCGCCCCCCCTACCCCCGGTGAACTCCGTCTGCAGCTCCATTGCTCTTATGTTGCATGCCGGAAAATGAAAATGGCTCCTCACTTCCTCAGTTCCCCTCCGCAGCCATCGCACCAGCTTCACGTTTTAAAAAGTACTAAACAACGCCCACATGATTTCTCGCTGGAGAGCTGGTTAATTCCTGGGAAGCTCTTAAATTCAACGTCAATCTCGCTAATGACACGGAGATGAGGGGTAATGATATGCTCGCCATATCGGGGCATGTTCCGGAACGTGAAATCAGGAGCAGACCGGTTAGATAGAAAACTGATCGCCCCCCCCCCCCCCGGTGCGCATCTCGATTTTGGCCTATCCCGTTATTTAGCCAGTGCGCCCAGATCCATACCGGGCGCAATGAGGTAGTTAAATCGCGCCCCTAGTCTTTGATATCTTCCTTTTAATCATGTTGGAATCCATTTAACTTGCACCTGATTCATCTCCAATTTAAATATTGCTCACCACTGTTCCTATTATTTTAACAAATGAAATTTGGGCTAGATCAGAGAATCATAGAATCATAGAATTTACAGTGCAGAAGGAGGCCATTTAGCCCATCAAGTCTGCACCGGCCCTTGGAAAGAGCACCCTACTTAAGCCCACACCTCCACCCTATCTCTATAACGCAGTAACCCCACCTAAACATTTGGGACACTAAGGATAAATTTAACATGGCCAATCCACCTAACCTGCACGTTGTTGGACTCTATGATTCTGTGACTTTTTACATAGAACATACAGAGCAGAAGGAGGCCATTCGGCCCATCGAGTCTGCACCGACTCACTTCAGCCCTCACTTCCACCCTATCCCCCCAACCTTTTTTGGTCACTAAGGGCAATTTAGCATGGCCAATCCACCTACCCTGCACATATTTGGACTGTGGGAGGAAACCGGAGCACCCGGAGGAAACCCACGCAGACACGGGGAGAAGGTGCAGACTCCGCACCGACAGTGACCCAGCGGGGAATCGAACCTGGGACCCTGGCGCTGTGAAGCCACAGTGCTATCCACTTGTGCTACCGTGCTGCGCCATCTTATCTTATCTTACCTTGTACATTCAGACAGTCAATGATGATCATATGCAATGTATTCGATCATTGCAACTCACCTCACTGCTGACTCTTTGTTCTGCTTGCCGATATTCAGGTGTTCTACTCTCAGGAAGTTTACTTGCCTTTCTCGTTCTGCAGCAACAGATGCAACACTCCATGATACAGACCCACGGTTCCTCCTCACGCTACATTGAATGTGCAGCACACGAAAGCCCATTCAGTCAAACTGCTCTGTGCTGGTGTCTGTGCTCCACACCAGCCTCCTCCCACTTGACTTCCTCTCACCCTATCAGCTCATTTTTCCCTTATCCGTTTATCTATCTTCTCCTTAAACCTGTCAGTCGTACTCAACTCATCCACTCCATGTGGTGGAAAGTCTTTCCAATACTGGTGTAGGGTATTAAACCCCCACCCCCCCATTAAAGGTTATTATTATTATTCTTCTTATTATTGTTGTTGCTATTACTATTGCAATTATTATTGCTACTATGCTGCTCCAACAAACTGCTCAAAATTGCCGGCAAATCTCATCCTTAGCCCCGCTACCTTGACTGTTTGTGAAGTGTTGGATAATGTAGACTTGCGAGGTTAACATATACCATCAACACTGAGGAGGGTTCAACTCTATTTTATTAAGTAACTATGAACTAATCGACATACGCGAACAGTGTTTTAAACGATGCTTGTTTAAACTAGAGACCTAAGCCTCTCCGAACCAGTTGAATCTCTCAGCACGTGGTGTGAGTGTGGTGAATGTGTAACCACTATAAATTCACACTGTACATTACTGTGTCCCCGTGGGATCCATCTGTGAGCCGTTGCACGGCTCTGCCCACAGGGGGAGATGAGGAGCACGTACAGGGCTCCGCCCAATTGATGGTCGCACCAGTGAGTCTGTGCTAAACTCGATGAGCTCTTGTTCTACTGAGAGGCAGCATCCAGAATGAGCGGGAACCGTGGCGCCCTCTGCCTTTATAGTGTGTGTATTCTAACTGCTAATTGGCTGCGGTGTTTGCACATGTTGGTTCATAGAATTTACAGTGCAGAAGGAGGTCATGCGGCCCATCAAGTCTGCACCGGCTCCTGGAAAGAGCACCCTACCCAAGGTTAACACCTCCACCCTATCCCCATAACCCAGTAACCCCACCCAACACTAAGGGCAATTTATCATGGCCAATCCACCTAACCTGCACATCTTTGGACTGTGGGAGGAAACCGGAGCACCCGGGGAGGATGTGCAGACTCCACACAGACAGTGACCCAAGCCGGAATCGAACCTGGGACCCTGGAGCTGTGAAGCGATTCTGCTATCCACGATGCTACCGTGCTGCCCTACAATGCTACCGTGCTGCCCAGTGCTGGTCCCAGTGTATGTCCATCAGTGTGTGTCTGCACCATGATATACTGGTGTATATTGTGACTGTTTGCCTAGATATAAGTGTATCCAACAGAACAGCAGGTTTTAAAAAATTCAATCTGTAGTCTGTCTGGGCGCCGCTATTGATCAAAGCTTTCCTCTCTTTCCCTGTAATTCTGTAATTAATTAGCACAGTCACAGCTCCTTTTTCACCATCGCTTTCCGAATGTTAATGGTTTGTTTTTCTGAACAATCCGAGAACCATCGCATTGAGGCCTTCTGGTGCGGTGGTCATGCCCCTGCCTCTGGACTAGAAGCGCCGAGTCCGGGTCCAACGTGGTTGACCACGGAAGGAGTGTCCATGTCGCGCCTCAAATTCCTGATAGTTAGCTAGAGATTCCTTCCACCACTTCCCCCAGTATTCCCCAGAGGGCAAACAAGCAGTGTGGGAGTGAAGAAACACTTCTAGGAAAGGTGGAGCCATGGGATCTAATACAGAGGAAGGCCATTCCACACATCATCCCCGTGCCAGCTCTTAAGAGCTATCCAATTAATCTCACTCCCCCTGCCCTTTGTCCACAGAGCTGCAATTCTTCCCCTTCTGAGTAATTATCTAATTTATTCTTGAAAGTTATTATTGAATTTTCTTCCACTGCCCTTTCAGGCACTATCTCTCAGGTCATGGTTGCGAATGCATTTATATAGATAATAATATAATCCATAATAATCTTTATTAGCGTCACAAGAAGGCTTACATTAACACTGCAATGAAGTCACTGTGAAAACCCCAGAGTCACAGCATCATAGGATCATAGAATTTACAGTGCAGAAGGAGGCCATTCAGCCCATCCAGTCTGCACCGGCTCTATCCCTGTAACCGAGCAACCCCATCTAACCTAACGGCAATTTATCATGGCCAGTCCACCTAACCTGCATATCTTTGGACTGTGGGAGGAAACCAGAGCACCCGGAGGAAACCCACGCAGGCACGGGGAGAACATGCAGACTCCGCACAGACAGCGGCCCCAGCGGGGAATCGAACCTGGAACCCTGGTGCTGTGAAGCAGCAGTGCTAACCACTGTGCTACCGTGCCGCCCGCTCAATGTAATTTTGCCTCAGTTGCCACAAACCTCTATTCCAGTGACGCACTTTCTCCCTGTCTACCCTATCAAATCACTGTCAAAAATTATTTTTCCACAGCAGATGCTCCTGTAACCTCACTAGCCTTTGTTGCTGAAGTATAATTTTGGCGTGCGTTTGTCAATGTTACTGCTTCACGAGTTCCTGCGCTGTTGCTATGCCGCTGTGTGAGCATCTTCTGAAGATGGTTTACATTGGTAATTGGCATCATTAAAGCTTCAAGTCATTTACACACTCAAGTAATTACATAATCACAATAAATAGTGCAGCTTAATCATTTAATTCATAGTCTATTCTTGGCAAACCATTTTAAGCGGGGTTTCATTATCAATGAGACTCCTAACACTGAATAATCCCAGATTTATTTTTGAACAAAAATCATTCCTCTTCTTCTTATGAGAATAATACCCTGAAGAGGAGGAACTATGGTCTTAGTTTCCATGTATAAAAGGACCAAAGTCTGACAATCTACGTTAATCATTATCATGTTTCTATACCTTGTCTCTTATTACTCAACCATCATTTTTCTACACTGGTCCTAACCATTGCCACATATATTTCCATAATCCAGCGTACAGGATAGTCTGACTGGTCATGATCTCAGAGTGCTTGTGCTGCACAAATCCTGACTTACTATTGGAATTGCACAGAGTAAATGAATAACTATCCTTGATCAATCTTTCCCTTTCCTAGGAGTCAATCAGCACATTCAGCCCCGGGGGATCATCGATCTCAAAGACCCACAGAGATGTCGTGGTCTGTTATCTGACTGTCTTTCACCAATGAGACCGAGGTGATAATCCAGCCAAAGATTGCACGAGGAAAGCCCTCTTTCCAGCTGTGTGAGTCCTCCGAGACATGGAATTGAACACCGTCAACAATTTGCCGATGAATGTAACGGAAAATGAACTAAGGTTTCCCTAATGTAGCCTTGGTTCTGAACTGGTTGAAGTTCTGCACCAAGCTGTTTGTAGTTGACTTGGGGGGTGGGGGGGGGGAGGATTTAAACTTCATGTAAACAATGCTGCGTCTGCTTTTTGGAGTGATTTATCCGAGTGCTGGATGTTGAAAGAGGAAACTATCATGTACTGTAGACTGGCCGAAGCGAATGATGAACTGGAGAAGAACAGTAGCACAGTGATTAGCACAGCTCCAGGGTCCCAGGTTCGATTCCCGGCTTGGGTCACTGTCGGTGCGGAGTCTGCACGTTCTCCCCGTGTCTGCGTGGGTTTCCTCCGGGTGCTCCGGTTTCCTCCCACAGGTCCTGAAAGACGTGCTGTTAGGTAATTTGGACATTCTGAATTCTCCCTCTGTGTACCTGAACAGGTGTCGGAATGTGGCAACGAGGGGCTTTTCACAGTAACTTCATTGCAGTGTTAATTTAAGCCTGCTTGTGACAATAAAGATTATTATTATCTAGTTTAAATAATTTATTATAGAACAACTGCGTGCTAAGATGACTAGGATAAATAAAATAATAAATACTAACACTAATTAACTATTGCAGAGCTACTGCAAAATACATCTATCTATTTTTGATAGTGATTTGATAGAGTAGATAAGGAGAAAGTGTATAACTGGAATACAGGTCTATCTTCCAGCACAACCTGCCCCCAACTCCCCAGCCATAGGGTCAAGTGGTGGGTTTACACTGTCACCTTGTGGCCGGAGGTCGTGCTTAACATTATATACAAACTTGCTTTATGCATATCACCACAGAAAAGTACATAGAGTACATAGAATTTACAGTACAGAAGGAGGCCATTCGGCCCATCGAGTCTGCACCGGCTCTTGGAAAGAGCACCCTACCCAAGCCCATACTTCCACCCTATCCCCATAACCCAGTAACCCCACCCAACACTAAGGGCAATTTGGACCCTGAGGGCAATTTAGCACGGCCAATCCACCTAACCTCCATATCTTTGGACTGTGGGAGGAAACCGGAGCACCCGGAGGAAACCCAGCACACACGGGGAGGATGTGCAGACTCCACACAGACAATGACCCAAGCCGGAATCGAACCTGGAACCTTGGAGCTGTGAAGCATTTGTGCTAACCACTAAGCTACCCTGCTGCCCCAATGTCTTCCCACTCTGCAACACCTGGTCAGAGGCTAAACCCCAGATTGGATTTAAACCTAAATCAAAACTCTAAATGAATTCAAAGGCTCCTCACTGGTGAAATGATGAATGATTAAATAAGCCACACATTTTGATCTGCATGCTGACTAATCCACTAAGAACCCAGCTTGGCAATGAAGAAGAGCGTGGATATTTTGGCCAGGAAACATAATACAGACTTGGAGACAATTGCTGTGATCCTCTCTACCAGGAAACACAGCCCTCTGGAATCCTTGACCTCTCCTCCTCCCATGCAATCCTCACCCTCAAACCCCTTGACTACTGGCTCCCTCAAATCCCACCCCTTCGATCTTCCGCTTTCTCTAATCTGTTTCCTCAACCTCCTGCTTCTTCATCTTTCACCCTTGGACCTCTTTATCCTCCATCCTATTGATCTCAGGTGGCTTCAATCCCTCGATCCACCCTCCCTTATCTTCCTCACCTTCAATCCCCTTGATTCCTAACCACCCCACTCACCTCCTCACTCTCCATTTTGTCCATGTTCATTTCAGCCCCGTGCCCTCAGTTGCTGAGGTTACGTGCTTCCTTGACCCCAGGCACCTCCAGCCCTCCCCTTTTCTGCTCTCCCTCGTGATGCCGTCTCATTGATGGCCTCCCCTGAGATCCATTTACACCAATCCTTGCCTCGCAGTTCCCTTGTCCATCCCCTTGCCCTCAATCCCTTCCCCATTGGTGCACTCCACCTTGAATCCCCCCCGAATGCCTCATTTTTTCCCAACCCGACTTGCACACCTCCCCCCTTACTCTCCTCCTCTTGCACTCCTCCCACCTGGACATCCTCCCCTTCGCTCTCCCTCCCCCTCACTCTATCTGGCTCTCACTCACCGTCCCCTTCACTCCCCATCCCCTTCATTCCTTCCTCATCATTTCCCTCCTCATCATTCCCCTCTCCTTCTGCCCCCTCACCACAAAATCCCTTCCCCCGATCCGCACCTCACCCCCATCTCTGGCTTCTTCATTTCCCCCTCCTCCCCACCCACCCACTCCCTGCCCCCACAGGGCCTGCCTTAATTCTCACCTTCTGATGTCCCTTCCGTTTCAATTAAGCAATTTAGCAAGGTTCAGCACAACATGGAGTCAAAGAGCCATTTCCAAAAAAAACAAGATTGACTGTATAATTTGCATCCTAATGGGAAGAAACTCTGTGGGGTTGGCAGTGAGGGCGCTAACTGACAGAATTTTTAGTCATTATCATAACGGGTTCCCCTGTACAATCCCTGTGGTAATTTTACATGATTGACTTTGACGTAACTGACGGAGATGCATCCAGGATCAATGAAATATCATTAACTACCCGACCCCTGGAGCTAAAAAGGTGGCAAATTAATTCAAAATTGCCAAAGATAATCCTTTGCACAGACTTCTGGGGAATATGCTTGAATTTCCAGCTGAACCTCTTTCTATCATTAGTGTAATTATCTGTATAATTGAACACCTTTTCTTCCACAAGTCCCTTTCACAGCTATTCCTAAAAATGTTGTGGAAAATAATGTACCGAAGTCCTGTGTGTGGCTTTTTTGGTTGGAAGGAGGGGCGCCCTGAGGAATATATTGGATCTGGTAATGAAATTGCTCCAGTCAATAAGAAAAATAAAATCACGACTTGTATCTTCACCCACCAGGGCTTCCTCAAGTTGATGAAATGCTTCTTTAAGTGTTCTCACTGTTGCAATGTGGGGATGACAGCTGCCAATTTACAGGCAGCAACCTCCCACAAACAGCGATGAGGTGACTTTGACTGACAAATTTGTTTTAGCGCAATCCATAGAACCCCTACAGTGCGGAAGGAGGCCATTCGGCCCATTGAGTCTGCACCGACCATCTGAAAGAAGCACCCTATCTAGGACCATACCCCCCCCCCCCCCCGCCCTACCCCCGTAACCCCACATCCCTGGACACCAAGGGCAATTTTAGCAAAGCCAATTCACCTAATCTGCAGATCTTTTGACTGTGGGAGCAAAGCAACCGGAGGAAACCCATGGGGAAGGTGAAAACCCCACAGAGGTTGGAATTGAACACGGGTCAGATCCCTGGCGCTGTGAAATGCTGCTAGTGTTGATCACAGTGCCACAATGCCGTTGATTGATGGATGATTATTGATCTGGAAAACAGGGAACACAAACCCCTGTGTTCCTTCATGGGATCCTTTACATCCACTTGGGAGGGTAGACAGGAACTCCGACAAATGGCACCTGAGAGCATAGTACATGTTCGGAACTACACTGGGATTGTCAGCCTTGATTATTGTGTTGAAGTTCCTGGAGGAGGATTCGAAGCCCAAATTGTCTGACTTGATGTTTGAGCCATAGAGTCACAGCTGACACCTACCAGAAAATGTTTGGGACTCAAATCTTCATTGGCACATTTAAATTGGAATTCAAATGGTGTTAATACAATAAGTATAATTAGATATTAACTTTGCTTCAATAAATTTAAAGTACCCAATTCCTTTTTTTTTTTTCGATTAAGAGGCAATTTAGCGTGGCCAATCCACCTAGCCTGCACATATTTGGGTTGTGGTGGTGAGACCCACACAGACACGGGAAGAATGGGCAAAGTCCACAAGGACGTTGATCCGGGGCCGGGATCGAACCCAGGTCCTTGGCGCCGTGACGCAGCAGTACTAACTACTGGGCCATCGTGCTGCCCCATGATTGTCAATGTTCAAACATTATATCATGTACAAACATGTGTAAATGTCAGAAAGAAGGGAGAAGCTAGTCCATCCAACCTGTTCCCACACAGACATGGGGTTGTGTCGCCCCCCCCCGCACCCCCTCACCCCTGTCCCAGTCAAGCTAAAGATTTGGGAGATTCTGCCCAAGATCCCACCAGCTACACCTCACCAATGTATCACTGGGTGCGGGGTTAATTGCGCTAATGTGAGATTTCCGCCCCTTTCGCATGAGGAAGTCCTAACAGCCAATCGGACAGCCATCGGAGCTCAGTGACCTCGGCAGTGCCAGGCGGGAGTGGTGCCCACTGAAGGGGCAGAGGCAATCCCACCATGCCGAAGAGTGCAGGTAACTCTGGATTTGTGGGGGGGTCTGGGAGTGGGAGGGAATTCAGACGTGGGGGGCTAGGTTGCAGATCTCATGGGGAAGAACCTTGGGGCTGATGGGGCCTGAGGGCCGGTGAAGGAGGACCCCTCTGTTTGTCCGACACCAACCCGCACAGTTGAAGCTGCCAGGATTCCCAAAGGGCATAGGCCTCCCGCTGTGGGCAGAACGCCAGCGATCACAGGGTGAGGCCCATAAATGGAAGTAATTGACCACATAAGGCCCTCAATAGACCCAAGAGCGGACAGGCCACCACATCCCTCCCTTTCCCCCTGTACAATTTCAGACAGATCAGGGATACGCAAATAAGTGGCAGGAAGGCCACCTAGTGGATTTCCTGTGACCCTCCCATCCCCACCTACAAATCCAGGCCATGGTGCCTCATGCATCGTGACACAACCCAAACCACCTGGAGTCATGTAGTCCCCTGGGAAGGAGGCTATGCTCCAAAACTATTCAGTTACAGTCATAAATCGAGAACAAAACTCAGGGATTGACAAATACTTGGGGCAGAATGAGATTTTGACTTTAAACTATTTATCTAGACCTTTAACAGCTCAATCTATCACTAGATGACGTTATTTCTCATAAATTATAAACAATATCAGATGCCATTCTGCTCAGCACCTCAATCAGATTAAAAAAGACTTACTTTTATGGAGCACCAATCATGTCAGAATCTCCCAAAGCACTTTACAAACAATTAAGTTTTTTATAGTAGTCACTACTCCTGATGTTGGAAACGTGGCAGCCTATTTGGACACAACAGGCTCCCACTATCAGTTTTTAAATAATGAACGGATAATCTGCTGTTTAACCATTTCAACTGAGGGGTAGAAATTGGGTGAGGACATTAGAGAGAACTCTCCAACGGTCCTTTGAAATAGTCCCATGGAATCTTTTACCTGTGAGCAGGCAGGGCCTTGGATTGACATCGAATGGAGTGTGGTAAACCACTGTTACTGTATTGTATATATTGTGGTAAACCACTGTTACTGTATTGTATATATTGTGGTAAACCACTGTTACTGTATTGTATATATTGTTTGTTGTCTCTGCTGGCTCCGCCTGTGGCTCCTCCCCTCAGGCTCTGTATAAAGGTGGCAGACCTCTGGCCCTGCCCCAGTTCGGGATCAGTTGCCAGCAGGTTCTCATTTAGCTTATTAAAGCCATAGTTTTGTTCCACAACTCGTCTTTGTTATAATTGATGGCACATCAGTGAGGATTCTCCAATCCCCTGGCCGCGTGTTGCTCGGCAATGGGCTGTTCTCTGGTGGTGCGATTCTCTACTCCAGCCGCTTGTCAATGAGGAACGGCTGGGGATATGTTGCTGGCGCAAGAGAGAATCCCAATGGCCGGAGAATTCCGTTCCTAATATCTAACGGTAAGGTTCGCCCACAGTGGCGCACTGGGAACCTCATCTTAAATGCTTGTGTTTAAGTTTTTCTTTGAGTGTTGAATTCACAACGTTTGGACTCATTAAGCTAGGGCGTATTAGTAACTGTGTGCATTGTTAAGCCCCAGACACATTTGCACCAAAGTGAGGCCAAATGTCTATCTTCAGCCTTTCCCATATTTGCGCCAAATTTTCCCTCTGTGCTGTGCTTGGCTTCTAATCTGGACATTGTTCTCATGTTGCCCAGTCACCGTTGGAGTCGGAAGCTGATCTGCCTCTTGCTCTACTCATCGCACACTTTGATGTGGAGGATAACCCCCCTGACCAGCCTCTCCTTCCCTCCTCAAAGAACATCAAAGTTGCCTTCACAGAAGTGGATCGGTTTGGGACACCTTCCCTCACCCACCTTTGTTTGGTACTTCAGCAAATCTGCTTCAGCACACAAAAACAGTTTGGCTCGAGTGAGAAAATCAGCCCTTCAGGCAAAGCTTCGCTTCTCCCAGAACCTCCCTGCTCACTGTGCTCCTCGAAAATGCACCGGGGGATGTTATAATGACAAGCATGAGCTGACCTTGATGAATCCAACTTTGTCGAGAGCTCCAATTGAGCACAAATAAATGATGGCATAATCACCCTTCACAGAACATAATGGAAACATGAAGCTCTAATATCCTATAATCATGCAAACTGCCTGATGGATTGATTAGCACAGAAGCTCACAACATCTAATTGGAGAGATGCAGACTGCCAGTTGAAAAGCTTTTGACCTGCTACTAGAGCCATGGGCAGTGAGTAGAAAAATGTTAGTTGATAACAATATTTCATCGAGCCTGAGTACCGAGGTGATCACATTGACAATTGTCATGTGGAAGATACAAGAAACAACGTGAGCAATTGGAAAGTATGAAAGGAGCTAAGAGAATATCCTGGTGCTATTATTTGGGAACCTGTTTCTGATTCTCCTTTCCCATGGGGTTGCTATTAGAAGTTAAAGCATATCACCACCACCATCTCAAGGGCAATGAGGGATGGGCAATAACTACTGGCCTGATCAACGAAGGTCACATCCCTTGGAGAAACAAAAGCCCGCGATCGAATTAATCAGTAGTTAGCACTTGTATTGCTCAAGGACATGTTAATGGTGCGAGAAGTAACATTCTAAAACAGGCTCAAACAAATTCAGTTGAAGTTGAAGCATTCAAGGCCATTTTGTTTCTGAAGTACTTTTATTTAGATGTTTCACTCTTAAAAGTTCATAAAAATATGTTAAAACTTATTAAACATGGTGCACAAATGAGTACTAACTTTATGTGTCATTAACAAACTGATGAAGGACTCCTCTGTCTTCTCAATGGTTCAGGATCTTTTCCTGTTCAGTATTTGAGCATTTATTTTTAAAGCTCTTTTTCTAAACAGTTAGGGAGGTGGTGCCCCCCCCCCCCATGAACTGTCATTGATGCAACAGTCAAGAAAGTTCAACAATGTCTCTACTTCCTACGGAAGCTAAAGAAATTCGGCATGTCTGCATCGACTCTCACAAACTTTTACAGATGTGCCATAGAGAGCATCCTATCCGGCTGCATCACAGCCTGGTATGGCAACTGCTCCGCCCAAGATCGCAAGAAACTGCAGACTGTGGTGAACTCAGCCCTGCACATCACACAAGCTTGCCACCCCCACATTGATTCTGTCTACACCTCCCGCTGCCTCAGGAAGGCAGACAGCATTATCAGAGACCCCTCCCACCCAGGCATTGCCTTCTTCCAGACCCTTTCATCAGGCAGAAAGTACAGAAGTCTGAAGACCCACACATCCAGACATAGGAACAGCTTCTTCCCCACAGCTACTAGACTCCTCAACGACTCCCCCTCGGACTGATCTGTTCTCTGGAAGAACACTATTCACGATGCCCTATGCTGCTCTCGCTCACACATTTGCTCTGTTTGGCTCCTTGTTCCGCACTGTAACCAACTGATCTGTCGATATACTTTGTCGATTATTCTTTTTGTCTAATCTGTACGTATTGTGTACGTTCCCCTGGCCACAGAAAAATACTTTTCACTGTACTTCGATACATGTGACAATAAATCAATCAATCAAAATCCGACCATGTTATGTTTTGAGATGAGGAGGTCTGGATTAACATGTAAACCTTCAGGTTCTTGCCAATTGAACTACATATGAAGAGATGGCATTTTAAATAGGAAATCTCTTCCTGAGTGATGGTCGCTTCACGTAAAGCAGAACATCCCAGCATGTCACCCGAATGATCAATGGGTTTCCTCATTTCACACCAGCTCCCAATTTGTGTACATTTATTTTGCTGTTGTTCTGGTTCCAATTTCTATAAACCTTGACCTGGCAATGGAAAAAAAAGTTCAGAAAAATAATGGAGAAGTTAAGGGTGACGTCCCATCTGTGTGAAGTAATTGGTGAAGCAACGCTAATCAATCTGGTTTCTCAATGCTCTTAAACCTTTATTCATAAAGGGTGACATCAGAGGCCATATGACTGTGGCAAGCCCATGGAAAGCCACATTGCACAAAGGCACTTCGCAGAATCACATAATAATACAGTGCAGAATAGGCCCTTCGGCCCATCGAGTCTGCACCGAAAAGTGAAAAACATCTAACCCAGCTACCTAATCCCATTTGCCAGCACTTGGCCCGTCGCCTTGAATGTTTCATAGATTATCATAGAATTTACAGTGCACAAGGAGGCCATTCGGCCCATCAAGTCTTCACCGGCTCCTGGAAAGAGCACCCTACCCAAGGTCAACACCTCCACCCTATCCCCATAACCCAGTAACCCCACCCAACACTAAGGGCAATTTTGGACACTAAGGGTAATCACATCTTTGGACTGTGGGAGGAAACCGGAGCATCCGGAGGAAACCCACGCACACACGGGGAGGATGTGCAGACTCCACACAGACAGTGAGCCAAGCCGGAATCGAACCTGGGATCCTGGAGCTGTGAGCAATTGTGCTACCCACAATGCTACCGTGCTGCCCTTACCACAATGCTACCGTGCTGCCTTTTCCACAATGCTACTGTGCTGCCCTTATGTTATGTTATGACATGCTAAGTTCTCATCCAGGTACTTTTAAGGATGTGAGGCAACCCGCCTCTATCACCCTCCTAGGCAGTGCATTCCAGAATGTCACCATCCTCTGGATAAAAACGGTGGGCGAGATTCTCCGCAAATGCGGAGAGTCGTAAAGGCTGCCGTGAAACTGGCCGTGTTTCACGGCAGCCTTCACGCCCGTTCCCGGGACCCGATTACCCCCCCCCCCCCCCCCCCCCCCCCGCCGCCATCGGGGCTAGGAGCGGGACTACGGGAATCACGGCGTCGCGGCCTTAACGACCGTCGTTAAGCCCACGCGCCAAGATGACGCGCGGCTGGCTCCAACCCGCGCATGCGCGGGCGACGTCATCACGCCATTGACGGAAGCCGCGCATGCGCGGTTCCGCATTTCTCCACCGCCGCCCGACAAGATGTGGCAGCTTGATCTTGTCGGGCGGCGGAGGGGAAATAGTGCGTCTCTTTTGGACGCAGGCCCGACGATCGGTGGGCACCGATCGCGGGCCTGTCCCCTCCCGAGCACAACGGTGGTGCTCCCACCCCAGACGGGCCTCTGGATGCCCCAAACAGCATCCAGCGCCCGTTTTTACGACGGCAGCAAGCAGGTGTGTTTGCTGCCGTGAAAAAACGGGCGTAAAGGCCCGGCCGCTCGGCCCATCGGCCACGGCGAATCGCCGCTCGCTGTAAAAAACGGCAAGCGGCGATTCGTGACGTGGGTCGGGTGAAGTGGGGGGGAGAATAGCGAGAGGGCGTGAAAAATGTCGGGAGGCCCTCCCGCTATTCTCCCACCCGGCGTGGGGGGCGGAGAATCACGCCCGGTTTTCCTCCTGCCCCTCATCTTTAACTTGTGTCCCCTCATAACTGACCCTTCAAATAAGAGGTTTGGTTGCTGCCTATCCACCCTACTCATGCTCCTCATATTCTCGTACACCTCAATCAGGTTCCCACTCAGCCTTCTCTGCTCCAGCGAAACCATCCCAAGTCTATCCAACCTCTCTTCATAACTTAAATGTTCCATTCCAGGCAACATCCTGGTGAATCGCCTCTGCACCCCGTCCAATGCAATCACATCCTTCCTATAATGTGGCGACCACAATTGCACACAGTGCTCCAACTGTGGCCTCACCAAAGTTCTACACAACTCCAACATGACCTTGCTGCTTTTGTAATCTATGCTTCGGTTGATAAAGGCAAGCCCCATTTGCCTTTGCACACCCTATTAACCTATGCTTCTGCCATTAGAGATCTATGGATAAACAAGCCAAGGTCCCTTTGTTCCTCGGAACTTCCCAGTGTCTTGCCATTCATTGGATACTTTCTTGTCACACAACTCCTTCCAAATTGTATCAACTCACACTTTTCAGGGTTAAATTCCATCTGCCACTTTTCTGCCCATTTTACCATCCCGTCTCTGTCTAGCTGTAACACAAGACTGTTAACCACTCGGCCAATCTTCTCCAAACATGACCAGTTCTGGGCATTCACCCCTTCGAGGGGATCTCTTTCTCGCCTGAGTTCAATAGTCAGATAGCACATTAATAACAGCGGACAGTATTAGAACACGGCCATTTTCCCACCAAAGTGAGACCCAATGGGTAGGATTCTCCAGTCCCGTCCATGCCGGACAAGTTGCGAACTCCAACGGAAGGTTTGGCGTTCTATTCAATTTCAACGGTACCGGGAATTCCCAGCTGTGGACAAGGGCGGAATGTTTCGGCCAATATCTATCTTCTGCCTTTTCCATATTTACATCAGATTTTCTGCCTCTGCTGTTTTGCTATTAACTTGGACCTTTTTTTAATCTCATGTTTTCCCATGACCTTCGGAGCTGGGAAGGATGTGGAGGATAGCTTCCTGACCAGCCTGAATTGTGTCTCTCCTCTCCACACAGAACATCTAAGTTGCCTTCAGTAAAGCGGATCGTTGGAACAACTTCCCTCATCCACCTCCTTTTGCCACTTCAGTTAATCTGCTGCAGCACGCAAAAACAGTTTGACGCTCGTGGGAAAATCAGCCCTTCATGCAAAGCTTCTCCTTGCTCACTGGGTTCCTGGTGAGTATGAGCTGACCTTGATAAATCTGACTCAGTCGAGAGCTCCAGAAGCACAAATCCTTCGATGGGAATCCACCTCGCCAGTACCATTTCAGCCAGGAACAATGAATCCACCTGCAAATCCAAACACATGGCTCGAAGCAACTGTTGAAGTGTTCGCGCTAACTCATCCCACTGAAAGTGGATCAAACAAATGGCTATGAATTGGTGGTGTTGTCTAAAAAAAAAAAATCACCGGTGCTTGGAGCCCTCAAAGAGTGACACGGGTGGAAGAAATAGGAAGGGGATAGCTGGCGTGCTGATTGGGCTCAATGGTTGAACATCCACATGAACTGCAATTTCACTCCCTGGGTGGGATTCTCTGAGCCTCCGTGCCAAAATCATGATCGGCGCAGGGGGGCGGAAAATGGGTGTTGACGCTGAAAACCGGCGCAACGGCGTCCCTGCAATTCTCCGGTCCCCGGAGATTCGTTATGAATCGCACGTGGTCTACGCAGCACTGGGGTAGGGGGCCTTGACAGAGCCCCCCCTCGGTGATTCACCGACGACAACTGCCCGAGTTCCCAACAGCGTGGGAACCACGTGCTGCCTGTCGGGAATGGGCGGCTGCGGCTGTGGAGTCAGTCTGCAGCCGCCTTGGTGGGGGGGGCGGGGGTATCCTTCACCGGGAGGGTGGCCTCAGGGACAGCCAGGGTAGTGATCGGGGGGGCCACCGATCCACGGGCTCTCGTGATTTCGGGGGGGGGGGCCTGTATTTCGGGGCCATTCGGCGGTGCGAGTCCGCCATGTCACGCGGGGCGGCGGCCGTCGTGCTCATGCGTGGACTCCCGACCGGAAGTGCAGGGCCCCGTATCCGTGGCCAGAGCTGTGAGGAGCACTCTAGGGTCCGGCTAACCATCTGCAGGTAGGAGAATCATTCTGGACTTTCTTCAGGAAAGTCTAGAATGAAATGCCCGCGTTTTGAGGCTGGAGTGGGGTACATAGCCCCATTATTGGAGAGTTCCGCTGCCTATCTCCATCCCTTGTTCCCTTAATACCCAACTTTGGCCACCCAAAGGATTACCTAGAACAGGGGTGGGCAAACTTTTCCGTGCAAGGGCCACATTCAGAAATTCACAATTCACAAAGGGCCGCATAGTATATTAAGTAAAATAATTACTTCTCACGGTTATGATTCTGGGCGCCTCATATAGAACATAGAACAGTACAGCACAGAACAGGCCCTTCGGCCCTCGACGTTGTGCCGAGCAATGATCACCCTACTCAAGTCAACGTATCTACCCTATACCAGTAAGTAACCCAACAGCCCCCCCCCCCCCCCATTAACCTTAAAAAAAAATTTAAAAAAAAAACAATTAAAAAAATTTTTTTTTTTTTTTTTTTTTTAATGACTTGGTGGGCCGCAGAAATACCTTTGGCGGGCCGCATGCGGCCCGCGGGCCGTAGTTTGCCCACCCCTGACCTAGAATGTCAGGCAGAGAAGAAGGCCAGCCCAGCCATTTCCTGCCGGTGTTTATCCTCCACTCGAGCCTCCTCTCAACATTCCTCCTCTAAATCTGCCATCGTGACCCCTCTGATCCCTTCTTCCTCATAGCCCTGCCTAATTCCCCCTTAATCACATCGACACCATTCACTTCAACCTCTTCCTGTGGCAACGGGGTCCACATACTCCCGACTCTTTGGTGAAGATCCCTCTCCTGAATTCCCAAATGGATTTCTTGGTGACTGTCTTGCACCGATGGTCTCTCGTCGTCCGTTTCTCCACAAGAGGAAGTATACTCTGCACAGCCACTCTAACCGAACCTTTCAGAATTTCAAAGAGCTCTATTTGACCCCTCAGCCTTCTTCTTTCAAGTGTTAAGAGACCCAACTCGTCGATTCTTCCCTGAAACATGTACCCACGCATTTCCGATGGCACTCAAACGGATGCCAGTCTCATGGTGCGATTATCAACGATCTGTCGGGAAAAGAAATCTGGCATTCCTGTTATTTATTAATTCTTAATCTCTGCTCTGTGCTTTATTGAATCCTTTTGGCTACAAGAAAAGGAATGGATACATGCTATACTTCTGATTAATGGTCTGGCAGGTATAGCTGTTTCAATAATTAATTTATTGACCAGTAACGTTGGAGCCCATCGAATAGTTTTAAGAACGATTACCGCAATCTGAAGCATCAGTAGTGAAATCCAGCCGCAGCCAGGAATCATTAAACTACCTCTAATCTCTTGCCTCCATCTCAAAGCTCTAGGCAGAGAGCAGGAAATGATCCAGGCTGGACAGCTTGCATTATCGAAACTGAGAGGCTACATTCGGCATCAGCAGAATTGGCAATACGGTGCTGAAGCTGATGGCATGATAGGGGAGGTGGGAATAATTCATTTTATTACTACAACCAACGCAGTTAATTGTTGAGGAGTTCACCTCATCGCCTAAACGGATGTTGCTACAAAGGAAACTGTAAGCTGACTAAATGCACTGTCATCCTTCTGCACTGTAAATTCTATGATAATCTATGATATAAATGGAGTTGGGGAATGTGAATTAGCCGCGGTCTGCATTTGCGAAACACAGGCGAGACTTTGCTGCTGGTAATATTATTGAACAAGTGCTTAAAGTTGGATACTTTCTGCTGTCTGCTATTTTTTTTTCCAGTTAAGGGGAAATTTAGTATGGCCAATCCACCTACCCGGCACATCTTTGGGTTGTGGGGGTGAAACCCACGCAGACATGGGGGGAATGTGCAAACTCCACACGGATAGTGACCCAGGGCCGGGATTCGAACCCGGGTCCTCAGCGCCGCAGTCCCAGTGTTAACCACTGTGCCACATGCTACCCCCCCCCCCTGCTGTCTGCTATTTTAACAGCGCCACTCAACCTTTTACCCAAATGCTTCTCAAATCCGCCTGCACTTCCTTGTGGGATTTTCAGCATCGGCCCCAGTTTGGCGTTGCTGTTTGCTCCAAATCAGCATGTGGAATGGAACCTCTGACACTCCTCCTAGCCTCAGTGGAGGAATTACATTTGTATGACCAATAGTCGCCTGCTCCCACCTCCGTAACATCGGCTGCCTCCCACCCTAGCTCAGGTCATTGGCTGCTGACACCCTCACCCATGCTTATGCTGCCTCTGGGCTCAACTATTCCAATGCCCAACTGGCCAGCCTCCAATCTTCCAACCTTCACAATTGGCACTCCTCCAAAACGATAGCACTAAGTCTTGTTCTCAGATCACATCTGTGCTCGCTGACCTCCATTGGGCCGTGGGCTCGCCACGCCCCAGTTTGAAAATTCTCAGACTTGTTTTACAAATTCCTCCCTATCTCTCCAATCTCCTCCAGGCCTGCAGCCCTCTGCGATGTCTGTTCTCCTCCACTGCCAACCTTTTGCCCATCCTTTAATTTCTATCGCTCTGCCATTTGCAGGTGGGCCTTCAGCTCCTTATTGGCCCTGAGCTCTGGGGCATCTGACTATGTTCAAGACACGTTATAAATGCAAGCTATAAATGCTGTTGCCCCTCAGCCCTTTCACACAAGTGTGACTGTGAGGATAAAATTCACTTTGGGCAGCTGGTGTGAAGGATTGAGAAAATGGATGGAAAGTCCAGAAGCACAGCAGCAATAATGACTTGTTTTTTAGATAGCACTCTTAAACTTTGTAAAACATCCCGAGATGCTTTGGAAACAAAATTTGATACTGAGCCAAATAAGGAAATAGTAGGAGAGGCGACAAAATCTCGGTCAAAGAGGAAGGTAATCGAGGTGCATCTCAAAGGAGTTGGGATGGACAAAGAGGTTGAGGGAGGAAATTCCAGAGCTGAGGAACCCAATCAGCTGAAAGTGCTGCTCCCAACACTGGAGTGTTAAAAATAAGGGTTGCGCAAGAGGCCAGAATTGGAGAAGCATAAAGACCTTGGAAGGTTCTAGGGATGAAAGATTCTGATTTGATTCATTTTGATCTGATTTGATTTGATTTATCTATTGTCACATGTACTGAAGTACAGTGAAAAGTTTTTTTCTGTAGCCAAGGGAACGTACACAGTACGAACACGGTAGACAAATAAAGATAGTAGATAGTTATAATGAATGGGAAAAAGTACACAGTACATCGACAAATAAATAATGAGTTACAGTATGGAACAAGGGCCAAACAAAGCAAATACGACATAAGCAAGAGCAGCAGAGATCGTTGTGTTCTTAAAAAGAACAGATCAGCCCGAGGGAGAGTCGTTGAGGAGTCCAGTAGCTGTGGGGAATAAATTGTGGGGAATAAAGTCTGAAAGCTGGCACAAAACGGCCACCGATTCCCTGCCCCGGGAGGGGGGTCCAGCAGCTAGGCAGCGTACAGCTCCCAGCTCTAGCCACCGATACGGCCTGGAGAATTGTCGGGTCCGTGGTCGCACATGTGCACGGCGGCAGCCTGTAGCGGGCGCGCGTACTTCATGCCGGATGCAGCCTGCGTACCTGGACCACAAAAACAGTCCCCCCCCACTTCGGCCGGCTCGTGCGCCCCAGTGTCCCCAGCCCCAAATGAAGCCCCCCTCCCCGGCCTGCAAATCGGCCCTCCCCTGACTGTGGTGGCTGAGTCCGCAGCCATCACGCTAAGTTCCTGAGAACATGAGATTCCCACGCCTTCGGGATCTCGGCCGGTCGGGGACGGAGCATTGTGGGACAGGTCTCCAGCAATGGCCTGAGGCTGTGGATACGGTGTGCGGCGTACTGCTAGAGTACACCGCTTTTCAGGGGGTGGGGTATCACAAAAGCGCCACCGCCGCCCCGATTTTGTCATCATCGGGGATTCTCTGCCCCGTCGCCGAGCGCGATTTAGCCGTCAGGGACCGGAGAATGCAGCCCGTGGTCCCTGAATTTGCATGATTTCTGTCAAGATAACACTTACGTTTTAAGGCTCTCTCCCAGAAAGTCTGCTTTCTCCCATGGAGTTTTGTCATCGTATATCCAAAATGGAGATCAGTAGATTTTGGATTCTAAGGGAATTCAGATTACCAGGATTGGGCGGGAAGATGCTTCGGAAGGAGAAAATCAGCCATGATCCTGGCTTCATGGCAAAACGGACTGGAATGGCTGAATGATTTATTCCTGATCTTGTTCTTTAGGTTCTTATGCTCTTCGTGTAGGGTCATGAGGAAAGAGCCAGTGGCTGCCAGCCTAATTCTAAAGTGCTTTCAATGAGCTGGCACAGGGACAAAGGGACTTCTCTGATGTCTGAATCTGCGATGTACCGGCGGTCCCACATTTTTCCCCAAGATTGATGCCAGCAGCATAACCTAACAGATGCTCCGTATTCTCAGGTCTAATACCCTAAAAGACCCAAAGGTCTTTTTAGGGTAACTCCAACAGATATTGCACACCCTGGCGAACACTGCCTACCTCAGAGAATGAATGTTGATGTTCTAACAGGAGTAATTTACACTCCAAGGTTGTACTCAGTGTGTTTCTTTGGCAACATCATCACATTGCTGACAGAATCTCATGAATAAGTATAACTATGAAAATGTTGGCGTTTCCGGTGCAAAATGATTAAATATTACATAACTGTACAGAGAGCCTCAAAGGCTTAAAATGAAGGTTCAAGAGCAAAGTTCAGTTTTGAATTGATGTGACTACGCAGCCAAATTTAGTTCCTTCCACTGTCCCCGCTTAGTTCTGCTCTCATTGCTGTGGCCTGTTGGAAGATTCCCAATGTTTCCATGATTCTAACATTGTCCTTACAGAATCCATTACTTTTCTGCATTTGCGGCACGGTAGCACAGTAGTTAAAACTGTTGCTTCACAACATCAGGGCCCCAGGTTCGATTCCCGGCTTGGGTCACTGTCTGTGCAGAGTCTGCCCGTGTCTGCGTGGGTTTCCTCCGGGTGCTCCGGTTTCCTTCCACAAGTCCCGAAAGACGTGCTTGTTTGGTGAATTTGGACATTCGGAATTCTCCCTCTGTGTAACCGAATAGGAGCCGGAATGTGGCGACGAGGGGATTTTCACAGTAACTTCATTGCAGTGTTAAAGCAAGTCTACTTGTGACAAAAAATATTATTATTATTGTATAAAAACAGATAGCAAAAGTTTTTACAAATATATAAAATTAAAAAGAGTAGCTAAGGTAAACATTGGTCCTTGAGAGGATGAGAAGGGGGATTCAATAATGGGAAATGAGGAAATGGCTGAGGTCTTGAACTGGTATTTTGTGTTGGTTTTCACAGTGGAAGATACAAATAACATGCCAATAATTGATGGCAAGGAGGGTATGGCAGGCGAGGACCTAGAAACGATCATTATCACTAAGGAGATAGTGTTGGGCAAGCTAATTGTTCTAAAGATAGACAAGTCTCCTGGCCCTGATGGAATGCATCCCAGGGGACCAAAAGAGATGGTGAGGGAAATAGCAAATGCAGTCGTAGTAATTTGCCAAAATTTGCTGGGCTCTGGGGTGGTTCCAGCAGATTGGAAAACAGCAAATGTGACTCCACTGTTTAAAAAAGGAGGTAGACAAAAGGTGGGTAACTATAGGCTGGTTAGTTTAACTTCTGTAGTGGGAACATTGCTTGAATCCATCATCAAGGAAGAAATAGCAAGACATCTGGATAGACATTGTCCCACTGGGCAGAAGCAGCATGTGTTCATGAAAGGCAGGTCATGCTAACTAATTTACTGGAATTCTTTGAGGACATTATGAGCGCGGTGGACTATGGGGAACAAATGGATGTGGTGTATCTGGATTGTCAAAAGTCATTCAACAAGGTGCCGTATAACACAAAGTTGCACAGCATTACTGGTAATGTATTGGCATGGATACAGGATTGGTTACCCAACAGAAAGCAAAGAGTGGGGATAAATGGGTGTTTTCTGGTTAGCGATCAGTGGCTAATGGTATGCTTCAGGGATCAGCATTGGGACCTCAATTGTTTACAATTCATATAGATGATCTGGAGTTGGGGACCAATTGTAATGTGTCACAGTTCACAGATGACACTAAGATGAGTGGTAGAGTAAAATGTGCAGAGGACACTGAAAGTCTGCAGAGGGATATGGATAGTTTAATGAGTGGGCAAGGGTCTAGCAGATGGAGTACTGTGTTGGTAATTGTGAGGTGTGTAGCCACCTGGGGTGGCCACGTCCCGATTTCAAAATGGACACTCATAAGGAGTGTAGGGAAAATTGGACAACTACAGAGAACACAAGCAGGTGCAAGGGGCGAGATTCTCCCATATGGGGAGAAATCGTAAGGCTGGCGTCAAATCCGGGCGGGTTTGACGCCAGCCCCCCCTCCCCGACCGGGAACCGATTCTGGTCCCCGGTCTGGGCCAGCATCCCGACGCCGTAAACTCCGGCATCGCGGGCTTAACGAATTTCGTTAAGCCCGCTTGCCAGAGTTATCGCCGGCTGACGCGTCATATGACGTCAGCCGCCCATGCGCGGATTGGAAGACTCCAACCCGCGCATACGCGGATGACGTCATCGCGTATTTGCGCAAAACCAGCGCATGCGCGGGCCGGGATGCCCCTCAGCCGCCCCGCGAATGGATACTGCGGGGCGGCGGAAGGACAAATAGTGCGCGGGCATCGGGCCCGCTGCCTGCGATCGGTGCCCACCGATCGCGGGCCCATGGCACCCTTGACACGGCCGTGGTACTGCCGTGCCAATCGGTGCCATGGTTATAAAATGCGAGTGTTTACGGCCGTTTTTACGAACGGCCAGACCAGGTGTGTTTGCCGTACGTAAAAACAGCCGTAAAGGGCTGGGAACTCGGCCCATCGATCAGCTGAGAATCGCTGCCGGCCGTAAAAAAACGGCGGCAGCGATTCGTATCGGGAGTCGGGCGTGGGGGGAGGGGGGAGAATAGCGGGAGGGCGTCGGAACAGCGTGGCCGTAAAATTTTACGAGCCACGTTATTCTCCGCACCGTCGGGAGTGCGGAGAATCTCGCCCAAGGTTTCCTGTGTATTAAGATTTGCAGAACCCAGACAGAACTGAAACCAATAGCCATTAACATATTAATGGGCTATCTCCAGGGACAAAAAGCAACATTAAAACAATCGAGACCAAGCCAGACTCCCCGGCGCCAGCCATTGACCACCTACGATCAGGGAACAACTCCGGTATTGGAGAAATCGATAAGAACGATTGGGACATGGTCCAATTAATTGGGACCAAGTCCAGGGTCCACCCAAAAGGGCGCAAAACCCCTGGGACCTATAAAGTAGAGTCCCCAAGTTCAGTTCGCTCTCTTGGCAGCTCTCAAAGAACTCTTGACTGTGGCTCTCAGCGAGGAGAGACCTGCCTGGCAGCTGCATCAACCAAGTAAGTCTTAAGTTAACGCACGCTACGAGATAGATGCTCCTAGCTGCTATTCCGTACCAGTTTGAAGCCAGCAGATTCAGAACCGGACAAAGGCCATTGTTCCTCTGACCTGGTGGGCCATTCGGAGCTAAGTATAGGCTTTTAGTAGCAGTGATAGTTTAGTAAGTAGAGTTTATGCATGAGTAGTGATTGACTGTGTGTACAATAAATGTGTATTGATTTGAAAATTACTAACTGGTGTATTGAGTTATTGATCAATACTTGGCTTTGAACCTCGTGGCGGCATCAGAAAGATACCTGGCGACTCTAGAGCAAAGGTTATTAAAACAGAGCAATTAAAGAGAAAGCACAACGAGCAACAGGTCATCCATTTTGGTAGGAATAACATCAAAATGGACTATTATTAAATGGTAAAATATTACAGTATGCTGCCGTGCAGAGGGACCTGAGTGCCCTTGTGTATGAACCGCAGAAAGTTGGTTCACAGGTTGGTTTACAGGTGCAGCAGGTAATTAAGGTAATTAAGAGGCAAATGGAATTTTGTCCTTCATTGCTAGAGGGGTGGAGTTTAAAAGCAGAAAGGTTGTGTTGCAGCTGTGTAGGATGCTGGTGAGGCCACACCTGGAGTACTGTGTACAGTTTTGGTCTCCTTACTTGAGAAAGGATGTACTGGCACTGGAGGGGGTGCAGAGGAGATTCACTCGGTTGATATCGGAGTTGAGAGGATTGGCTCATGAGGAGAGACTGAGTAGACTGAGACTGTACTCACTGGAATTGAGAAGAATGATTGGGGATCTTATAGAAACATATAAAATTATGAAGGGAATAGAAAGGATAGAAGCAGGGAGGTTGATTCCATTGGCGGGTAAAACTAGAACTAGGGGCATAGCCTCAAAATACAGGGGAGCAGATTTCGGACTGAGTTGAGGAGGGAATTCTTCACTCAAAGGTTGTGAAACTATGGATTCCCCTGCCCTGTGAAGCAGTTGAGGCTCCTTCATTAAATGTTTTTAAGGCAAAGGTAGATCGATTTTTGAACCATCAAGGAATGAAGGGTTGTGGTGAGCGGGTCGGTAAGTGGAGCTGAGTCCACAAAAAGATCAGCCACGGCTGAGCAGGCTCAAGGGGCCAGATAGGCTACTTCGGCTCCTTGTCCTTATGTTCTCAGCAGTCAGGAAATTAATATTTTAATAATTGGAGACATTGTAATCCTTTTTTTAGCAATAATTTCAGATCAAAGGAAACTATCAATATTCAGACTACTTTTAAAAATAGCGACACAAATCGTGGAAGAGAGAAAATGCAAAATGAAGATCTATGCCAAATATGTTGTGAAGAGTTAAATAAGTCTATAATTGTTCCTTAAAGTGAGTAAATATATCTATGCTTTTCTCATGCAATACTCTTTAATGAATTAGTTCAATCTATGAATAAGGTAATAAAAATTAAGTGTTTTGTTTCTGGAAGAGGAACTCTAGAAAATAAATTGGCATGGGCAGCACGGTGGCGCAGTGGGTTAGCTCTGCTGCCTCATGGCGCCGAGGTCGCAGGTTCGATCCCGGCTCTGGGTCACTGTCCGTGTGGAGTTTGCACATTCTCCCCGTGTCTGCGTGGGTTTCACCCCCACAACCCAAAGATGTGCAGGGTAGATGGATTGGCCACGCTAAATTGCCCCTTAACTGGAAAAAATGAATTGGGTACTCTAAATTTCTAAAAACAAAATTTAAACAATAAATAAAATAAATAGCCACATTATTTGGAGAAAGTTTGACTTGCAGATCTCAGACTTCTCTTTCAGGAAAGTAAACTCCAGGGGCTGGAATGACTCAATCCTGGGATCTTTTCCCAGGTAAGCATCAATTTGACTAATACTATTGCTCTTTTATTCAATTTCGTGCACTCCCTTACTCTTCCTCTCTTTCTGTGTTTCTCGCCATTCTCACACATTGGTCACTAATATATCAATAGATCTAAGATGACTTCTCATGGGCGAGTTTCTCCCCTACCCGGCGTGACGGAGGGTCCCGGCGTAGGGGAGTGGCGCCAACCACTCAGGGGTTAGGCCTCCCCAAAGGTGGGGAATTCTCCGCACATTTGGGGGCCAGCCCCGCGCCGGAGCGGTTGGCACCAGAGGACTGGCGCAAAAAACCGGCGCCCCCGGCAGCGGGGATGACCGAAAGGCTTTCGCCGGTCGGCGCATGCACGATGTGGGGTTCTCTTCCGCTTCCGCCATGGCGGAGGCCGTGGCGGCTGCGGAAGGAGAAATAGTGCACCCAGGGCACTGGCCCGGAGTCTGAGCGGGGGGCCCCGATCGCGGGCCAGGCCACCGTGCGGGTACCCCCCGGGGTTCGATCGCCCCCCCGCCCCCCCCCCCCCCAGGACCCTGGGGCCCGCTCGCGCCGCTGATCCCGCCGTTCCAGAGGTGGTTCAAACCTCGGCGGCGGGAGAGGCCTTCCAGCGGCGGGACTTCGGCCCATCCGGGCTGGAGAATCACCGCAGGGGCCTCTCCGATCGGAGTGGCGAGATTCCCGCCACCGCCACTTCCCGGGTGGCGGAGAATCTCTGCCACGGCGGGGGCAGGATTTTCGGCGGCCCCAGCCGATTCTCCGACCCTGCTGGGGGTGGGAGAATTTCGCCCCTGGTCTGAGAACCTGTACTAATGTATGGAATTCAATATCAGGCAATTATTACAAAAGGGCATGCCAATCGCTTGCGTTTTTGATCTCTCTTCACCCCAGTTCAGGTGGCCATGTCCTCTGTTGCCCAGGCACCATGAATTTCCTCGCTGAATTTCTCTACCTCGACACTTCCCTTGAAGAGTCCTTGTGGTGCAATGGGGAGAATCCCACCCTGAGACATGGTGGCCAAGGAAGTTGTGTTCATGACGTCGTCAAGCAAGCTAAGTGTGTCAATCTGCAAAAATTCCAAACACGCCAATGGCTGGTGGTCAGAGCGCGAGAGATTCCTAGCCACCCATGCTTGTTGTGGCGTGGTGCCCCTCAAACCTTAAGCCCCGGCAACAGACTAGCGACCTGTTCCAGGAATTATTAGCTATTGAAACAGACAGAAGTCTGCCTTAGTGCACAACGAGGGGCAGGGATAGAACTTAACTCCTTCAGGATTCTCCTATTTTTTGATGAAACCTTTACACAGTCAGATCCTCAGTCAGGTTGATGTCGTTCCACACTCTCTTACTCAACTTGGACATAACATTTGCAGCTTTTGTGATGCGTGTGTTGATTTCAGCTTCAAGTGACAGCTTGCTGGTGATTGTGAAACCAAGATATGTGAAGCTAGCAACAATCTCCAACGTCACATTGTGAATGCTGTTAGATGGCAGTGTGGCAACATCTTGGACCATGACATTTATTTGTCTTCCTGACCTTGATGGTCAAACCAAAGAGTTCACAGACACGAGGAAGACTGTCCATTTGTTGCTGAAGGTGTTCCTCAATATGGAATATTAGTGCAGCATTGCCAGTGTAAAGATTCATTTTCAGAGATTTCATCAGTTAAAACTAAAGCTATTTATTAATAAGAATTATTTCTTGCTGCTGCATGGGCTGTAGCTAGCTCCCAAAATGTCTCTGCTCTGAGCTTATTTCACCATGGGGTGATTCCGCACCCTGAGTCCCGATTGGTCACTCAGGCTAAGTGACCCTTACTCTGCTGTATTGCTCGCAAAGGGACAATCACCACAAATCTTATCCTTTAACTCCTTTATACGATCTTCAATAACTAATTCACCCAGTACTAAATATTAACCAGACATTATATACATGAGCTGGACAATTATATTTCCAAATGTAAAGATGTACTTTCACACACTTCATTAATGAATATGAGGGGTTGGATTCTCCGTTTGAAAGGTCCCCTCTCTGGCGTGAAAACGGTGGTGTTTTACACCAGGAAAACTGCCGCAGAACAGCCACTGATTCCCCGTTTTGCTGGGGGCCAGCAGGGAGACAGCGTAGAGTTTGCAGCTCTGGCTGCCGATACGGCCCTCAGCATTTCCGGTTCCCTTGGCCGCGCATGTGCACGGCAGAGGCCTGCAGCCGTGCTTCATGGTGGACTCAGCCCGCGGCCCCAGACTGCAAAGGTAGTGGCCCCCTTTGGACGCTCACGCGCCCCGGACCGCCCCGCCTCCCCCCTCCACAGTACCCAGATCCCCAAATAAAGCCCCCCCCCCCGCCCAAAGATCGGCCCTCCCCCGACTGTGGCGGCGCCAGACTGAATCCGTATCGGCCACGCTATGTTCACGACAGGTGAGACCACACGTGTCCCACACCGTCGGGAACTCGGCCGGTCGGGGATGGAGCATCGCAATGGACTGTGTCACCGTGGATACATGGCGTGGCGTGCTCCTAGAGTACGCTGCTTTTCAGGGGCTGGAGAATCCGTAAACCGGCGCCCTCCCCCCCCCCCCCCCCCGATATTGGCATAAAAACGGACTCTCCGCCCCGTCGCCGAACAGGATTTCACCATCAGGAGCGGAGAATCGAGCCCAAGGTATTTATTAATAAGAATTGCATAGCAGTCTCATGGCTGTAGCTCGCCCCCAAAATGTCTCCAGCTAGGCGCCTCTCTCACCATGAGGTGCTTCCACACTGAGTCCTGATTGGTCACTTAGGCCGATGATCCATATTCTGCTGTGTTGCCCTAAAAGGGACAATCACTGCAGTCAGCCGAGAGCAATTCTCTGATGAGGACCTTGCTCACCTTTGTCTTGAATCCCAAGCAAGCAAGCAAGGCTGAACAGCTTTCTGTCAATTCTGGTATTTAAATAGATCCCCTTATAAATGATGACATATGACATCAGCAAATACCGTGCCACAACACAATACTGCTTAATCCCTCTGTAAATCTTAAAGGATTTCAATCTTCTCCCATTGTGGCTGACCTTATCCATCTTATTATCATGGAAATAGGAGATCATGTTGAGCCTCGTCAGTGGGTGGCCTTTTTTCCAGCCGTTTAAGTAGATCACTCACATGCGCAATTGCCTTGAGTAGAACAATATACAGCCATCTCCATTGTTTGCAGCTTTTCTCGTGCAGTTGTTGGACTGAGAGGATCACGTCAAGTGTAGATCTCCCAGTTCTGAAACCACACTAGATTCGGGATAAATGTGCTCATTGTCTGCCAGTATCTGCAGTCTGTCAAGAGCAACACAGGCAAATATATCTCTCATGATACTCAAGGAAGATGCCTTGGCATTCAGCTTCCCATTGCAATCACTGCGGTCACCCTTGATTTTGTCCAGGGTCACAATCTTTGCATGATCCATATCCTGGGACAGTGCTCCCCTCCCTCCAGTAGATTGTTCGTGCAGATGGTGCAAGAGTGTCGGCTTCCTGTGTTTGATGAGTTCAGTTGGTGCAACATCAGCAACTGGAGCTATTCCCATGACAAGCCTTGGATCCAGACATCGATACCTGCTGGACATGTTCATCACCAATCATTGTAGATAGTGTCGTGGGGGAGACGGTGGTGTAGTGGCAATGTCACTGGATTATAGTGTCGTGGGGGAGACGGTGGTGTAGTGGCAATGTCACTGGATTATCAATCCAGAGACCCAGCCTAATGGTCTGGGGACATGAGTTCAAATTTAAGAGCAGAATTTAAATTTGGTTCATAAAAGCTAGTTTCGGGACCGGTGACCATAAAACTAACATTGATTGTTGTAATGGCCCATCTGGTTCTTGGATTCCCCGTTAAGGAAGGACATTTGCCGTCCTTACCTGGTCTGAATTCCATGCTATTCTCAACCCATGGCAGCAGCGGCTTGGGACACTACAGAGCATCTGTCAGGTGGTAGGTATTGTGGATAACACGCATAGAGAGGTGGTCACACCACAGGCTAAGACTCCACAGGCCGGAAGGGAATGAGTGACCACTAGGCAGCGCAAGAGGAGGCAGTGCGGGAATCTCCTGTGGCCATTTCAAACCAAAACAGATATACCGTTTTATTTGCAGAAACAGGTTTGTTTCAAAGCAAACCTGTTGGACTTTAACCTGGTGTTGTAAGACTTCTTACTGACCACACAGAAAGGCATTGGTTACAATACATGACATCCCTCCCACTTTACTCCTGTAGTGCGACAACAAATAGGAACAAATATTAATTTTATATTCAACAGTGATTGTTTAACCAAGTATTACTATTATACAACTCAGTATGTTTCATTCATATACATCAATACGAGTCTTTTAGGTGAACATCGGTTCCACTTGAGCGGAATGCGTCGTTCAGGAGTCTTTGTTTTCACGCTCTCGGTGGTCTGTTTCACACTTGGCCCGGGGACATCATCTAATAAAGATGGTTCTTCTTTAGTTTCTACAGATGCCATTGATTCAACTGGTGTAGAATCTGAATTCGATTTAATCGTGATCATAGGTCCAGGGATTTCCCAACCTTGAGTGTCCAATGTTGGCTTTTCCGATTCCAACTCTGCAAACACTCTTGTTGAAGCAAGGACTTGATCGGTGTGCCTCCTCCAAACTCTCTCGACATCTGTTTGCACCGTATAAGAAATCTTGGTGAAGTTTGTGGCAGGTACCCACTTTTCAGTTGAAGCGTAGTTTCTTGTTAAAACTCCTTCTCCTTGCTCAAATCGTTTAGGTCTTGATGTCTCTTCAATGTGATGTCATGGGAGTGTCCCTTAAAGACATGTTTTTGTCTTATCACATGGCTTCAGTAATGTCATTGTGTGGGTGGAGCTGGGCTGTGCCTCTGTGAGTTTTTACTTTTGTTTTCACATTTGGCTGCTGTAGACTCAGACAGAGAACTATTGTGGCCTGTCTCTCTATGTTCAATTTTAAAGAGCTATTCCAAGGAAAAAAACCCAATGGTTATACTTACCTGCTATTTTGATAAAAAGGGGTTTTTGGTTTATGGGATCTTGTTATTGAATTGGAACAGTTAAAGGGGGAGTTCATTAAGGTTAAAAAATAGATTCCTGTAGCTGTGTGGGGGATGTATGTTTGTAGTTGATAATAATTCTTACTGTGTGTGTTTTTACAAATGTTTTTTTAAAATTTAGACTGCCCAATTCATTTTTTCCAATTAAGGGGCAATTTAGCATGGCCAATCCACCTAACCTGCACATCTTTGGGTTGTGGGGGTGAAGCCCACGCAGACACAGGGAGAATGTGCAAAATCCACATGGACAGTGACCCAGAGCTGGGATCTTGGCTCCGTGAGGCAGCAGTGATAACCACTGCGCCACCATGCTGCCCTATATCAGTTGTTAACTAAATTCGTAGAATAAAGCTTGCTTTTTGATTAAAAGCATTTAAGAACTCTGTTGAATAAAACCTGAAAGGCAGGCTCTTCGTAACCAAATTCAATAAACAGTTAGAGGTCAGGTGAACTTTTTATATACTTTTGCGTTTTCTAAACCCTGGCCCATAGCAGTGAGTGTCTTGGCTTTGTTGATCTTCAAGGACTGCACCAGCCTCTCTGCCAGTTTGTTTTGTGGAAGGATGACAAGGCACACTTTTTATATGCTGTCTGCCATTGTTTCAAAGGGTGTCGGCAAATTCCTCTGACGTGAATTGAGTCCCGTAATCGCTAAATGGTGTTTGGCTTTCTAAACCATACAACTACTTTGTCCAGTCGTTTGCCTGTCTTTTCAGTAGTCGGTGACTTCATTCTCATTATTTTGGGCCATTTGGAGTGTGCATCCACTAGGACATGAAACATAGATCCCTCAATTAGCCCCGCGAGGTCGAGATATACAGATACTCTTTGCCAAGGTTCCTTTGACACTTCCCAAGGGAGAAGCGGCTGAACAACTGGAGTATTTTGTATCCTAGCGCAAGACTGAAATTGACCTACTCTTTCTTCAATCTGTGAGTCTAGTTCCAGCCACCAAAAATAACTCCTTGTGAGCTCTTTCATACAGATGATTCTTGGATGCCTTTCACAGATTTGAGCCAGTTTGCGACTCCACAAGCACAGAGAAGTGATGACTCGGATCCCCCCCATATAAGTACTCTGTTTTGTACCGTTAATTTAACTTTACTTGTTCAGTACCCTTTGAATTCAGGATTACATGACCTTCCCCATCACTGGATCTGACCGCGTGTCTTTCCACTTGAGATGCAGTAACAAGTACATTCTCAAACTGGGAAAAGTACACATGGTTTACATAGTTCTCATGTGATTCAGCTTTGTCCCACATTAGTAAACGTGACAGAGCATCAGCATTCATATGTTGTTCAGACCTTCTGTATTCAATCTCGCAATTATGTGCTGATAAGGTGAGGGACCATCTCTGAAAATGTCTCACAGCAAGAGATTGTGTTCCCTTGTATGGACCGAAAATCGTTGTCAAAGACCTGTGGTCTGTTACCAAGGTAACATGTCTTCCACACAAGTAGTGCTGAAATAGTTTGGCTCCAAAACTACACTCAAGGCTTCTTTTTCCAATTGTTCTGTTCAGCGCTGGTCCATGTTCTCAGAATGAAAGCTATTGGTCTTTCATCTCCATTTGGCATTATAAGAGAGACAACTGCACCCACCCCATAGGGTGACGTGTCACATGTAAGTTGTAATTTTCGCTTCAGTCGAAATAAACCAAGACATCCAATTTCTTTAGCACATTTTTGATTTCATTATCTACAACTTTGCAGCGCTTTGTCCAAGCCCATTGTGAATGCGCACATAATAATGTATGAAGTGGTTTTAGTATGGTCGCGAGATTTGGGATAAATATTCCATAGAACTTATGGAATATCCCATATGGGCAGCACGGTAGCATTGTGGATAGCACAATCGCTTCACAGCTCCAGGGTCCCAGGTTCGATTCCGGCTTGGGTCACTGTCTGTGCGGAGTCGGCACATCCTCCCCTGTGTGTGCATGGGTTTCCTTCGGGTGCTCCGGTTTCCTCCCACAGTCCAAAGATGTGCAGGTTAGGTGGATTGGCCATGATAAATTGCCCTTAGTGTCCAAAATTGCCCTTAGTGTTGGGTGGGGTTACTGGGTTATGGGGATAGGGCGGAGGTGTTAACCTTGGGTAGGGTGCTCTTTCCAGGAGCCGGTGCAGACTCGATGGGCCGAATGGCCTCCTTCTGCACTGTAAATTCTATGTAAAAAAATCTATGTAAAGAACTTGATGATCCCAAAAAAGATCTCAGTTGCGGTATATTCTGCGGTCTTGGTGCATCTAAAATCACAGTCATCTCCTTAAGTTCCTTGTGGAGCCCATCGTTATCAATTACACGGCCAAGACAGCTTATTTTGTGTCTTGCATCGTGTCCTAAAGGGCCAATCCAAACTCACAATTGTTTGTTAGTCTCCGTATTACTGCTATAAATGGTGGAATATTTTCACCCTCTTCTTGACTACATCAATTAAATCTGAATCTCTCTGCTATGATTAATGGTTTACAAGGGTCTTAGTCAATCTCTCATTAGTTACTGTACCAGGCTGTGCAGGATGGACAAGACTTTATAATCGGGTAAAGGTTTTCTGTCCTATTACACTCTAGATAGTTGCTACTTTAATTTCATCCGGTATCGTATTGGCAGCTAGGTATTACTGGAATCTCTCTTCATCTCGGAATTCCACGATTCCGCATTCCAATGATCCCATAGCGCCACCTTTTCCTGCCATTGCAGTTAGGAGTTGGGTTGTCGGACTTTCTTTAATTTTTCCTCCTCTCTAATTTATTTCTATTCCAATCTAATTTGTGTTCATTCTTTTGCTTTTTCTGGAAAAATATTTTCTTCTTGATTGGAATGAGGCTTTAAGGATGATGGAGTGGTCTCCTACAAGTCGATTCTCGTCTCAAGGTCCAGGTCTTGGCTGTTTCTTCTGACTATTTCAGAAAAAACGTCCTCGACACCAGCTTTGTCTTTGTGCTGTAATGTTATAAGGGGTTTTGCTTTTACTACACAGTAGGGGCAAAGGATAATCAGGTTGCCATATCATAGGTCACTTAACCAGCAGTCAGAGTTTATTGCGAAGGTGTTGCTCACTCGCAGTCTAAGACGGAAGTGAGGGAAAATCTCCCAAGTACCTCTGATGATGTCACCACATTATCATGTGACATCCTACACTGAACGTTGTTGGTTACAATACATAACAAATCTCCAAATTTGGCACAGAGCTGGGTGGGAGGGTGAGCTGTGAGGAGGATGCAGAGATGTTTCAGTATGACGGAGACAAGTTGAGTGAGTGGGCAGATGCATGACAGATGCAATGTAATGCGAAAAGATGTGAGGTTGACCACTTTGGAAGTACAGAAAATGGAAGGCAGATTATTACCTGAATGCTATAGATTGAGACAGAGGAATGTGCAACACAACCTTGTACACCTGTACACCTGTACCCTTGTACACCTGTAGCTGAAAGTAAGCATTCAGGTGCAGCAGGCAGTAAAGAAGTCAAATGGTATGTTGGCCTTCATAGCGAAAGGATTCGAGTACAGGAGCAAGGTTGTCATTCTGAAATTATACAGGGCTTTGTTGAGACCACACCAGGAATTCTGTGTACTGTTTTGGTCTCTTTATTTGAGGAAGGATGTTATTGCTATAGTGGGAGTGCAGCGAAGATTTACCGGAATGATTCCTGGGGTGGCAGGGCTGACGTATGAGATGCTGCCAGACCTGCTGAGTTTTCCCAGCATTTTCTGTTTCTGTTTCGATCTCCGGCACCCGCAGTATTTTGCTTTTATTATCCATCATTTTTGATGCAGGTTGAGGTATAAACATTGCCCAGATAATCAGGTAGAAATCCCTCGTTCTTCAAACTCGAGCCATGGGATCATTTACACCCATCTGGGAGGAAAGATGAGGCCACAATTTAAAGAAATAATCTTTTTACATTCATGTCTTTCAAAGCCTTAGGACATGCTGAAGAGTATTACTGGCAATAAATTACATTTGAAGCTCACTATTATAAGGTGGGAAAGGTGTCAGGATATTTGCATCCTATCCAAAAGAAGGCACTCTGATCATGCAGTGCTCCTGAAGTCCTGCACAGCCAGTCTCAGTCTGGATTATGGACTAATAAACTTTAGCTCACAGGGAAGCAAGTTGACAGAAGTCTGTTTAAATATAGTTACTTTCTTGTGTTTATTCTCTCTTGATAACTTGCGGTGTTTGAGCCCACCTATGTCAGGCACTTCATCTCTAATCAGCAAGGAGGGTTCAGCTTAAATGAATCAAATTTAGTTCCCATAATGAGGAACGAGATAGTAATTAGGTGAGCTAAAGGGCAAGGTGTTTAGATTGCTGTCACAATAAATCTGTCCCTTACTCTGTCACTTAGTGGCAATAACTCTTGTTTCCTTCTGCTTTTAGATGCATCTCAGCGACAGGAAGCTCCGGCACAGAGGGTAGCCTAGAAGAAGCTAATTCCCTTGCATCTAATGGCTCTTTATCCATCCCAGGAACCACCTGAGAGGTTGACAGTCTATCTGTGTTAGATAGTGCGCTCAAGAGGTCTGCATGAGGTGAAAATCCCAACGCCATTTGGCATAATCAGGTACTGGTGGCAAGGGAAGGTTCAGAATGTTCTCACTGAATTCAGTGCCTTGAGAATTTTGATTTGATGTTTTTTGATTTGCTTTATTATTGTCACATGTATTAGTACACAGTGAAAAGTATTGTTTCTTGCATGCTGTACAAACAATCCGTACCGGACACAGGGAAGGAAGGAGAGACTGCAGAATATAATGTTACAGTCATAGCAAGTTGTAGAGAAAAGATCAACTTAATACGAGGTAGGTCCATTCAAAAGTCTGTTGGCTGTAGGGAAGAAGCTGTTGTTGAGTCGGTTGGTACGTGACCTCAAACTTCGGTATCTTTTTCCTGATGGAAGAAGGTGAACGAGAGTATGTCAGGTGCGTGGGGTCCTTAATTATGCTGGCTGCCTTTTTGAGGCAACGGGAATTATAGGCAGAGTCAGTGGATGGGAGGCTGGTTTACGTGATGGACTGGGCTACATTCACGACCTTTTGTAGTTTCCTGCGGTCTTGGGCAGAGCAGGCTCCATACCAAGCTCTGATACAACCAGAAAGAATGCTTTCCATGATGCATCTGTAGAAGTTGGTAAGGGTCGTAGCTGACATGCCAAATTTCCTCAGTCTTCTGAGAACGTAGAGCCGTTGGTGGGCTTTCTTAACTATAGTGTCGGCAAGGGGGGGACCAGGACCAGCTGTTGGTGATCTGTACACCTAAAAACTTGAAGCTCTCGACCCTTTCTACTTTGTCCCATTGATGTAGACAAGAGCATGTTCTCCACTGTGCTTCCTGAAGTCAATGACAATCTCCTTCGCTTTGGTGACATTGAGGGAGAGATTATTGTCGTCGCACCACATTCTCTATCTCATTCCTACACTCTGTCTCATCATTGTTTGAAATCCGACCCACTACGGTGGTGTCATCAGCAAATTTGAAAATCGAGTTGGAGGGGAATTTGGCCACACAGTCATAGGTGTATAAGGAGTCTAGTAGGGGGCTGAGGACATTTTTACTTTTGCCTAAGATCATGGCGACCATCAAATCGCAGTGACTTTAGGAGTTGCCGGCAATGCAGTGCCATCAGAAGAGGAAAGAAAATGGCAGATTGGCGGTGGTAAATTGAAATAACTCACCATATTGCTGAGAAAAAGACACATGGATTGAATCTTTCTGTCTTGCACCTCACAGGACAGCTCACAAGAAATATCAACAATAAAGGGAATAACAATTTATACAGCACGAGAAGAGAATGCTGATTGGTTGGTAAGTGGACTCTGGTAGCGGTTGCCATGGAGAATACTGCAGTCTCTATTGAGTCACTTGGTAGAGTAAATATTTATTTTCAATATCCACTCTATTGAAACCACAAACCCTTTATTAGATCAGCTCTTAACCTTCCCTGTCCCAAGGAGAACATTGTTGTGGTGATTGTGTATCAGTGTAGATGCAATACAACTGAGCAAGCACTAGAGGGAGCACGGGAGAGCTATAAATGCACAGGGACAGGAAGTGAGGACACACTTCACAGAAGGCAGAACTGGTAGCAGGACACAGGACAAGCAGGCAGCATTTGAGGTAGCCGTAAGTTAAGCTCTGAAGACAGAACAAATTCACAATAAAGCATCTTCTCCACCTTTGAGACTACGAGCTTTATTAAGACACGAGGAACAACACATGTCTTAATAAAGCTCGTAGTCTCAAAGGTGGAGAAAATGCTTTATTGTGAATTTGTTCTGTCTTCAGAGCTTAACTTACGGCTACCTCAAATGCTGCCTGCTTGTGTCTGTGTCCTGCTACCAGTTCAGCCTTCCTTGAAGTGTGTCCTCACTTCCTGTCCCTGTGTATTTATAGCTCTCCCGTGCTCCCTCTAGTGCTCGCTCAGTTGTATTGCATCTACACTGATACACAATCACCACAATTGTTAATGTTGCAATGTTGTCACAATGAAATGCATGCCGCAGTTGGAAGCAGGAGCGACGCTGACGAAATTGGGGAAGGTTAGAGCATTATTCTTAAGGATGTAGAGAACTGGTTTCCACCTCCAAGGGGCGAGGAACCTGCGCCTGCATTTTTTGGGTTGGTTATGTGAATGAACATATGTTAGTGCAAGACCTGGCTCCAGATTCCTCCTTTTGCTCTGTTACTGAATAGTGAATTGAAACAAACCGTCCTAACTTTTCCAACTTCTGCCTCGTGTCCCTCATCCCTGGAAACAGGCTGATGAGCCTCCTGTATAACCTTTCCAAGCCTTTGCATCTTCCCTGAAGGGCCCAGAATTGTCCACAGTCCTTCAGCTGAAATCTAACCAGTGATTTTTCAACTTCTAACATTTTCTCTTTGATTCAACTTCGAACCTCATTATATTTTGCAAAATTTGCAGTGTTTCTGTTACTTTGACATTTCTCTTATGTAATGCTGTCCTTAAAATACCACCAGAAGAAAGTAGTTCAGACTTCAACACATAGAAATGACGTTCACGATTCTCTTAAGGTTAACATGCAGGTTCAGTCGGCAGTTAAGAAGGCAAATGCAATGATAGCATTCATGTCGAGAGGGCTAGAATACAAGACCAGGGAGGTACTTCTGAGGCTGTATAAGGCCCTTGTCAGACCCCATTTGGAGTATTGTGGGCAGTCTTGGGCCCCGTATCTAAGGAAAGATGTGCTGGCCTTGGAAAGGGTCCAGTGGAGGTCCACAGGAATGGTGCCTGGAATGAAGAACTTATCGTAGGAGGAACATTTGAGGACTCTGGGTCTGTACTCATTGGAGTTTAGAAGGATGAGACGGGATCTTATTGAAACTTACAAGATACTGTGAGGCCTGGATAGAGTGGACGTGGAGAGGATGTTTCCACTTGTAGGAAAAACTAGAACCAGCGGAAACCATCTCAGACTAAAGGGACGATCCTTTAAAACAGAGATGAGGAGGAATTTCTTCAGCCAGAGGGTGGCGAATCTGTGGAACTCTTTGCCGCAGAAGGCTGTGGAGGCGAAATCACTGAGTGTCTTTAAGACAGAGATAGATAGGTTCTTGATTAATAAGGGGATCAGGGGCTATGGGAGAAGACAGGAGAATGGGGATGAGAAAATATCAGCCATGATTGAATGGTGGAGCAGACTCGATGGGCCGAGTGGCCTAATTCTGCTCCTATGGTCTTACAAGCAAACACTGTTTAAATACCGCCTGCCCAACGGGAACTGTACATGTGGAGGGGATCAGGAACTCCCCTCATTGCCCCTAAATTAATCCCGGCTGTCATTATTTTAACAGGTGATTTTTTTTTCATTTTGGATAACTCCTAATGAATATGGTGTGATGAAAATACCAAGGGCTGGATTCTCCGTTTTAACGGCTAAGTGCCAAAAGTGTTTAACGACGCCAAAATTGGTGCCGAACCCTCACCGATTCGGGGACCTGTGAGGAGCTAACAGCAGCGCTGGGTGAACTGCCCGGCTCCCAAGCCAAACACGGCCAGAGAATGGCCAAATCCTTGGCTGCTCAAGCGCATGGCGGCGACCTGCAGCGGTTGCGCCGTACAGCATGGCGCTGGCCTTGCGCTGAGCCGGCTCGCCATCCGAGACCTCACAGGCCAGCCCCGCACCAGCCCCCCCAGCCCTCGCGGAAGCCCCTCCGGCCAGCAGCACGGACTCCAGCCGCCATGCCAGGTTCCCGTCAGGAACACGGCCAATCGGGGCCAAAGCCTCACGGGAGGGCGTATCGATGACTCGCCAATGCTGTTGCAACGCGTCGGAGCCCGTTCTCCGCCCGATCACCAATCACGATATCGGCATCGGGCAACGGAGACTCCCGCCCCATATATTTTCAATTTTTTTCCCAATATCACTACGACGGACTGTGAAATAGGCTGGTGTGTGAGTGTGCATGGGTGTGATTAATTTAATTAGACTGAAGACCATTAGACTACAAGGTTAAAAACATCAAAAAGGGGTTAGGCGTGAAAGCAAGCATTTTGATGTGGAGATGAGCAGGATGTAGATGGGATTCCAGTGTGCAGTATGAATGGAGATTTGCATTGGGAAGATAAGACTTGAAGTTTAGCTGTTGTATTTCGAAAGGAGAGTGTACAATTATCCAAGATCATTAATGAATAAAGCAAAATATTGTGCTTACTTTTACCCCATAGTGGTAGCCATAAACTAACATGAAAGATCTGTGCCTTCTGGGAAAGGGAACTCCCAAGGGGATGGAAAAACAATCAGCTGGATTCTTTGTCGACGGGGTCATCCACTTGTCGGCTGCGCACTCACGCCCGATGGCGTGGGGGTGCACACAATAGGAAACCTCATTGGCCTGTATCATACCTCCGCATGCCAACAGTGGATGTAAGTGGTAATCTTACTGTCACTCTTAAGGAGGAAATCTATGTGGATTATTGGCTAAAATAGGGTTCAGCTCTGAGTTTAACTACACACAAATATTTTGGGAAATGTTTGTAGAGGTACTGTTAACTTGTGTGCGTTTGTGGCTTTGAGTTTTTTTTTCTTTTTTTTTTAATAAACATCAAAGTTCAATATTTAAAATCTCCAAAAGTGGTTTGAAATATTTGCTCCTGGATTCAGTCCAGATACCTTCTCGATATAGAACACAAATTGAAACTGTTGCTGTTGTTTGACCAGGTTTAGCTCTGGGTTTAGCATCCTGGCAGTTGGCACCTAAACTGTATCGTAACAATGGAAACATCACGTTCCGATAAATTCATTCGGATCCATGTGCTATTTTCACTAAAGTTGACCAATTCCTCCCTAGTTTCCCGTTTACCAGCCCTCTGATACAAATTAAAAATTTTAATCGGGCAAAGGGTACCTCGGGTAATCCAATCAAATCAGGCAAGTTCCCACCGAGCTGGTCGAATTTACTCCCTCCTCTCACTCCCCAGCACGGATGAGGTCATCCAACAGTCGAAAACGAGCTCACCTTAGCTCAGTCTAGTTGGAAATGAGAAGGTGATGATGAAACAAAACATGTTCTGTGGGATGCCAGCTGTTTCTCCCAAGCGTCACAATTCTTCATAAACTCCTCAAGGAAAATCACTCCTTCTTCAGTAAGAAAAAAAGAATTTGCATTGCTTTAATACCTTCCACAACCACAGGACATTCCAAAAGACCATGCGACAGCGGAGCAGAATGAGGCCACTTGGCCCATTGAGTCTGCTCCGCCATTCAATCATGGCTGATATTTTTCTCATCCCCATTCTCCAGCCTTCTCCCCATAACTCCTGATCCCCTTATGTAGCCATCTAAGATGGCCACCTGCAAAGGACCATGGGAATTATGGCCAACCCAGGACCCAGACAGATACAGAGCTTCTGTGTATTCGAAAAGCAGGTAGCTAGACCTGATCGAAGCCCACGTTCATTTGCATTCTAATGGCCCATTTCCCCAGAACAATAGGACTGCACTCAAGAAACCAATACAGCCACAGACTGATCGGCGCCACTCCTTTTACTCAGAGAGCCCAACTGCCAAGGTCAATGACCGCTAAGTATCTGCCCAGCCACCAAGGCATCCGCCCCTTTATTGACCAAAATCAAAGGCAGTGATCAGGGCTCTGTCGAACCATTGGGTCAAAAGTTAAGGACCGCCCCAAAGAGCGCGAAATCCCAGGAGGATAAAAAGGGACACAGCCATGTGTTCAGTCTCTTTTGGACCTGGCCGGTGCCAGCGTCCTTTGAATCCGGCCTGTGCCAGCCTAACTGCAGCACAACGACCAGACAGCCAAGTTCAAGACCAACGATCGCTACCTGACAGATGAGCCCAGCCGAGACAGAGCCACTTCTTCAAACCAGCCACGTGAGATCAAGATAAAGGCCTTATCCACTTGCACAGTGCCGGTCGCCTGAAGTTAAGTATAGGTTATTGTAGTTGATAGGCGTAGTTTAACTTGTAGTATATTGTGCTTGCATGTCAAAGTAACCCTTGTGTGAAAATAAACCATCTTTGAACTTGAACTGACTAACTGGTTGTGTGGTTATTGACCGATATAAGGGAAAGCCTTGTGGTTCAGTAAGAGAAACAGAAACACCCACAGTATTGGCGACACTGTTGGGACATAACATCATATCATAAAAATAGCCTCAGTATCATATTGGCGAGTCTAAAGAGCAACATTATTATAGTATTCCATTAAATTGGCAACAGTTATTCATCAAGAACCTAGCTATCTCTGCCTGAAAGACACTCAGTGATTTGGCCTCCGTAGCCTTCTGCAGCAACAGTTCCACAGATTCACCATCTCATCTCTGTTTTAAAGGATCATTCCTTTAGTCTGAGATCGTGTCCTCAAGTTCTAGTTTTTCCTACAAGTGGAAACATTGTCTCCACGTCCACTCTATCCAGGCCTCGCAGTATCCTGTGAGTTTCAATAAAATCCCACTCATAATAATAATAATAATAACCTTTATTGCCACAAGTATGCTTGTATGCAGAGTAAGCAAGTATGCAGAGCATCCGGAGGAAACCCACGCCGACACAGGGAGAAAGTGCAGACTCCACACTGTCAGTGACCCAAGCCGGGAATCAAACCTGGGACCCTGGAGCTGTGAAGCAACAGTGCTACCCACTGTGCTTCATCCTTCTAAACTCCAACGAGCACAGACCCAGAGTCCTCAACCATTCCTTATATGTCAAGCTCTTCATTCCAACGATCATTCTTGTGGACCTCCTCTGGATGCCCTCCAAAACAGCACATCCTTCCTTAGATACGGGGCCCAAAACAGCTCACAATACTCCAAATGGGGTCTGACCAGAGCCTTATAGAGCCTCAGGATACATCCCTGCTCTTGTATTCTAGCCCTCTCAACATGAATACTAACATTGCATTTGCCTTCCTAACTGCTGACTGAATGATCTTGACAACCATTGAAGTACTTTTGAATGTGGGAATGTAAAAAATTGCATGTAGCAAGGTCCTCAAACAGCATTGAGATGAATTTCTATTTTCATGATTTCAAAAAATATGCTGAAATTACCTAAACTATATGATTTTCTGCCAATTTAAGGAAGATAAACAACTTTCCTGGTTCAATGGTCGAATTAGCAATGAACTACCGAATGGATGTTGGTTTTTGATGGTGACAAATGGGATGCATATTTAAACAGCCAAAATGTGTTCCTGATGAAAGGATGTCCTTTAGCAAAGGTGGAACATGAGAAAAGATTTGGACGTGGTTATTGATCGGTCACTGAAAGCTTTCAGTTAACGTCAAGCTGCTATCAGCAAAGCTAATCAAATCCGAGCATCCATCTCAAGGGCATTTGGTTTGAGTTATTCTAACCTTGATTATAGATCGGAGACTGAGTATTTGGAATACTGTTTACAGTTTTAAGCCTTCAGCGGGTTGTTAGTGTCCCAGGCTGAGTGTGGACATCATGCGATGAAGTGGATAATATTGATGGGTCCCTATATGGGCTGCCATAGTACATCATTGCAGGGCTAAACACTTTACTGGACATTGGACTCCAATCATTAGGATGGGGAAATCTTGCCGTGAAAAAAATAACTCGATGGATTGGAATTGTTGGTACCAGGAAGGGGTGAATGATTTAACACAGAGAGCGGAATCTCCTGGAGGTGACAGGGGGTCCAGGTGGTTGGCTGGAGACACAGTGAGAGTCTTGCGTTGCCTTTTTTTCAGAAGGCCCACAGCACGTTGTGCCACTCGGGCATTTGACAGGGCAGCAGCGGGCCCTACCCGGGACTAAAGATCCCTTGAAGTCTTTCCTGCCGGCCAATCCGAGGCAGTGGGCTGGTTCTCAGCGCTCCCTCCCCCCACCCCACCCTAACGGCAGGTACGTTGATCTGGCAATGAGTGCCTTTGGATGAGAGATGAGGGGATTCCCCCACACCTATGACCGTAAGACGCAGGGGCCACCCCCACATCCCCACCCAGCCTCAAGTCTGCAAGGAAACCTGTTCTGACGTGAAAACTGCAGGTGGCCATTCACGGGGAAGGACCTTTTGGTCAGCCGTGATCTCGGAATCTGTAGTCCATCTGCCACATACCATACAATGTGTATTTTATGATTACGTTGTACTTACATGTCATAAGAGCATTAGAAATTAGAGCAAGAGTATGTCTATAGGACCCCTCCAGCATGTTCCACTCTTCAATATAACCATTGTTGATTTCCTATCTCAACCACTAATTCTAAACTGTCCAGCTAAGGAAAACTGCTTCTCAGATTCTGCTCTGTCTAGTTCTCTTAAAACCCTATGGGCGAGATTCTCCAATCCCCCAGCTGCGTGCTTCTCAGCAGCGAGAGGTGGCATGTCATTCGCTGGTGGTGGAACTCTTTGTTCCCGTCGCTGGCAATGGGATTTTCCATTGAAGACACCTCACTCCGCCGGGAAACCCGCAAGAATATCGGCTTAGTCCCCTCAATCTCTCCTCGTAGGTCAACCCTCCTCTCCCAGGAATCAACCGAGCGAACCTTCAGTGCATTGCCTCCCAAGCCAGGCACAACGGGGCAAAATTAAAAATGACAAAATCGTGAGGTGGAGGATCAAACTCTCCACCTACAATTACTTTTTTTTCAATAAATTTAGTCTACCCAATTCATTTTTTTTCCAATTAAGGGGCAATTTAGCGCGGCCAAGCCACCTAGTCTGCACATCTTTTGGGTTGTGGGGGCGAAACCCACGCAAACACGGGGAGAATGTGCAAACTCCACACGGACTGTGACCCAGGGCCGGGATCGAACCTGGGACCTCGGCGCTGTGAGGCAGCAGTGCTAACCACTATGCCACCATGCTGCCCACCACCTACAATTACGATATCACGTATCGTCCTGGGAAGCTCAATGAGCCCCAAGACGCCCTGTCCCGTGGCACATGCGCCAGCGTGCAAGATGACCGTTTTCGGGCTATCCACAATGACCTCTGTCACCCGGGGGTCACCAGGCTTACCCACTTTATTAAGGCCCGCAATCTGCCCTTCTCTACCGAGGAGGTCAAGACCATGACCAGGGACTGCCAGGTCTGCGCAGAGTGCAAACCGCAATTCTACCGGCCAGACAAGGCCCACCTGGTAAAGGCCTCCCGGCCCTTTGAGCGCCTAAGTATTGACTTCAAAGGGCCCCTCCCCTCCACCAATCATAATATATACTTTCTAACTGTCGTCGATGAGTACTCCCGCTTCCCCTTCGCTGTCCCCTGCCCCAACATGACCTCGGCCACTGTAATAAAGGCACTGCACAGCATCTTCACACTGTTCGGTTTCCCTGCCTACATCCACAGCGACCGGGGCACATCGTTCATGAGCGATGAGCTGCGTCAGTACCTGCTCAGTAAGGGCATCGCCTCGAGCAGGACTACGAGCTATAACCCGCAGGGAAATGGGCAGGTGGAGAGGGAGAATTCGAAGGTATGGAAGGCAGGCCTTCTAACCCTCTGGTCGAGAAGTCTCCCGGCCTCCCCGCTGGCAGGAGGTCCACCCCGAAGCCCTCCACTCATTAGGTCACCCCTCTGCACAGCCACGAACGAGACCCCTCACGACCGTTTGTTTGTCTTCCCCAGGAAGTCCATCTCCGGCGTCGCGCTTCCATCCTGGCTGACAACTCCGGGACCAGTCCTTCTCTGGAGGCATATAAGAAGCCATAAGAATGATGAGAGGGTCCAGCTGCTGCATGCCAACCCCTAGTACTCCTACGTCGCGCACCAAGACGGACGGCAAGATACGGCCTCCCTACGAGACCTGGCGGCAGCTGGTTCGCCTGCCAACCCGCCCCCTCCCCGCTGCCTACCGCCACCCCCAGTGCCCCTTACGCCCCCCTTGGTCTCCTGTATTGTCCCGCGCTGGCACTGCCACAACCCACCACCCCCCCTGCCTACCCCCACCCCTCAACTGTCTCCAACACGCCGGATTGAAGCTCAAGCTCCAAACACAATCTCCCGGAGTCACCATCTGCAACGACCGTGCCCGCCGCATCGCCAGAGCTGAGGAGGTCTAAAAGAACGATCCGGCCTCCAGACAGACTGAATATTTAATGACCCCCACGTCACGCCCGTTGGACTTGATTTTTTAACTGGGGGTGAATGTGGTGAATGTATTCGCCTAAGTATGAACTGTCTGTATAGTGCTGTGACCTATGACCTGGAAATGATGATACGGGCTACTTCCAGGTACTGTACTGGAACCCCGGTGGGCTCCACCTCTGGCTCCGCCCTCACTGGGGCGATATATAGACCGGCCACCTGTGGGTGGCACAGATTTGTACAGCTGACACTGGAGGCAAGTTCATGGATAATAAAGCCTAATGTTCACTCGTTCTCACGGTCTCACAGTGAATTGTCGGTATAACAAGAGGTTTCAGCGATTTCACTTTGTGAAGCTAGTAGTTGGTCAGTATGACGTCACCCGCCTGCGCGGTGTGTGTGAGATATTAGGCTTGTTATTTATAGGATAACAGAGAGCACCCATAGGCTTCCGATTTTACGTGATGCATCTTTAATCAGATCACTCGACGTCTATGCCAAGTAAAATGAGAAAAAACTTTTATTTACACAAACTAATTATACACTACCAGGTAGATCGCGACCAGGTTCCTCTCTGGTTGGTGCCTCACTGACTGATCTTATATATATGTTGGTTAATTGAGATACCACACCCCTAGGGGGGGGGGGGAGGGAGCTTGTCCTCCACAAGGAGCACGGGGTAAACGACCATTCCCACCCCCGTGTGGGATATTACAGCATCCTTTTAATGTTACAACCTCTTCTGACTATGTCCAAAGGATAACATTGTCAGCTGTACAAATGTGTGTTTCAATAGCAGATTCTTTAACTTCTGACTATAAACTGTCTCAGGTATCAATGATACAACTGAGTCCATATCCACTTCCATTTAGTATGGTGTCCTTCAAGTTTGGTGAATACACAGGAGTTGCCCCGCACTGACAAGACATCTAGTTTCGGCTCTTGAAGTAGTTTGGGTCCATCATCTCCTGAGGTGTCTTGAACTTTGTCTATTATCTTGTAACTAGTAAGCTTAAAAGTTTTGTTCTTTTTACACGTCTTTGGTGTTGCTTTGGCAATATGGCTCTTTTTGCCACAGTTCTTGTACTTATTTTCTCTGCTTCAACATTCCCCTGTTGAATGTCCAATTTGCGTACATTGATGGCATGTTTATACCCCCGAAGACTTGTTTTTGGCGGTCTCCATCTTGTGATCTTCACTCCAGCTCCTATCTATGTTGCTAGCCTCTTTTGTTGCTAGCTCCATCGACATGGCAATTTTGACAACAGATTTGAGAGTTAAGTTGTTTACAGTAAGCGGCTTTGTCTGAAAAGCTTTATTACAGAGTCCACATACCAGCCTATCATGAATGGTGTCATCTAATGTTGCACCAAACGCGCAGTATTTGCTGAACTTCTTAAGGTCACCACGAATTGTAAGATGCTTTCAACTTCTCCCTGACTACGATGGGGAAAGCAAAACAGGGCAGGCAAGAAGGCATACGGCATGGTTGCCTTCATTGGCCGGGGCATTGAGTATAAAAATTGGCAAGTCATGTTGCAGCTGTATAGAACCTTAGTTAGGCCACACTTGGAGTATAGTGTTCAATTCTGGTCGCCACACTACCAGAAGGATGTGGAAGCTTTAGAGAGGGTGCAGAAGAGATTTACCAGGATGTTGCCTGGTATGGAGGGCATTAGCTATTAGGACAGATTGAATAAACTTGGTTTGTTCTCACTGGAACAAAGGAGGTTGAGGGGCGAACTGATAGAGGTCTACAAGATTATGAGGGACATAGGCAGAGTGGATAGTCAGAGACTTTTTCCCAGGGTAGAGGGGTCAATTACTGAGGGCATAGGTTTAATGTGCGAGGTGTAAGGTTTAGAGGAGATATACGAGGCAAGTATTTTACACCGAGGGTAGTGGGTGCCTGGAACTCGCTGCCGGAGGAGGTGGTGGAAGCAGGGACGATAGTGATGTTTAAGGGGCATCTTGACAAATACATGAATAAGATGAGAATAGAGAGATACGGACCCCGGAGGTGTAGAAGATTTTAGTTTAGACGGGCAGCATGGTCGGTACGGGCTTGGAGGGCTGAAGGGCCTGTTCCTGTGCTGTACTTTTCTTGTTCTTTGTTCTAATGTTAGAATCCCCCAGAATACCAAATCAAATAGAGACAAGGCCCTCCTAAGGTATGGTACCTTAAGGAGGAGGAGGTTGATAGGTGGGGTACAACGTGAAGAAGTAGTGATGGAAGGAGGCTTGTGTGGAACAAAACACCTGCACGAACCAGGGCCTGTTACCATGCTGCATATTCTATCTAATTGATGGACACGTGCCGGGATTCTCCGAGCCCGTTCACGCCGAGACTGCCCGCGAAGCCGGTCCGACGCCAGGACGCAAACCTCCGCCGACCAGAGATTCGCTGCCAGTTGCGCGTGTGCGGTCGACGAGGCGGCGGTCGGGGGCCGTTGAAAGAGGCCCCCATGGCGATTCTGCGCCGCCAACTGACCGAGTTCCCGCCGGCGTGGTTCCAACATAGTTCCACCCGGTGGGCACTCGGAGTCGCAGCTGCGGTGGCCGCCCTGGTGGGGGAGCAGAGGGATCCGCCACCCGGGGGAAGGGGGGGGCCTCCAGGACGGCCAGGACCACGATTGGGGGCCACCGATTGGTGGGCGCGCACGGTCTGGGGGGGGGGGGGTGCTATTTCTTCGGAGCTGGCCTGCTGTGTGGGTCTGCCATGTTGCGTGAGCCAGCACCGCAGCCGGCCGCCGCATGCGCAGACCTACGCTGACAGTTCAGGGCCGCGTATCGGCAGCCGAAGCTGCGTGGAACACTCCTGCGCCATGCTGGCCTCCTGTGGGCCACAGAATCGCTGGCCCATTGACGCCGGTGTGAAATGCTCCTGTGTTTATGCCGGCATCAACACTTAGCCGCCGTTTTGAAGAATCCCGGTCAGAATGTTTAATTGAACCAGAACCATCATCGACATCAAGCACGCTCTCCAATCTCCCCCTCCCTCCCCCATGTGCATGTCTAGAAAAAAATCAGGGGCAAATTACTTCTATTCGGTGGAGAGATTTACATGTCATTCGAAGATGGAGTGTCGCAGTCACCTCGTCTTCAAATAGTGACAGCCCAATCAAAATAGAAAATTCTGGAAGCGCTCAGCCGGTCGGGCAGCATCTGTGGGGAGAGAGAGAGAAAGAGAGTTAGCATTCTGGGTTTGTGACTTTCGCATTGGAGCAGAATCGGATGACACGTCACAGAGCTGAACCGTTCACCCTTTGTTTCTCTGTCCACAGATGCCACCTGACCCGCTGAGCGTTTCCAGAATTTTATGTTTTTATTTCAGATTTGCAGCATCCACAGTATTTTGCTTTCTTTTTGTTTTGGAATCATCGAATATTAAATGGTCCTTCAAGGGTCTGGCAGGCTATTGGCCAGGTATTCAACATTTTAGCGTCCAACAAAGTGAATCAGGAATATCAGCCCAACAACTCTCCTTGACACAATATAAATCCATCAAACTCATTGAATCATCGATTTGATTCATGGCAATTAAATTATATTTTGCGATATTACCAAATCAATTTTGTGCTGGATTTAATGTAATCTAATAATCTAATAAATTAGACATTTTAACTACATTCAACAGAAAAGTAGATTTGCGTATGCATCCCAGGGGGATTTTTTTTTCTCCCTTGCTTAATATTTATTTTAGCTTCCTTAATTTCTGACACAGTATCCCATTTATTTTGCGGGGCTAATCTGCTGCTTCAGGTCAAAGAAACTGTTTATCAACTTGCACCGATTAATTCTGTGACTCATATTCATCAGTCGGTTCAGGGTGAATTGTATTGACTGCATGACTTTCAAAAGTAGAATACTGAAGCAGATACAATTTGTAACAAGTGCCACACATAATTGTTTTAGCATGGATTCATTTTCACCATTACTTCATTGCCAGCTGCGGAAGAATGGCAGGGAAAGAAGCATTTATAATGGGATTCGGTCCTGAACATTCAGTTGATATGCTAAATGGTATGTTGCAAGAAAAAGGCTGTCACAGATCCTCTCAAAGCCCTTTCAGGCAATGGAGTACTTTTACTTTAAGTCTACTCAGGGGCTGGTCTAGCACAGGGCTAAATAGCTGGCTTTTAAAGCAGACCATGGCAGGGCAGCAGCGCAGGTTCAATTCCCGCAACAGCCTCCCCGAACAGGCACCGGAATGTGGGGACTCAGGACTTTTCACATTAACTTCATTTGAAGCCTACTCGTGACAAAAAGCAATTTTCATTTCATTTCATTTTTTCACTGTTGTAACTTAGGAAAGGCGACAGCCAATTTACGCATAGCACGTCCCACACACGGCAACGTGGCCAGATGTCATTTTGATTGAGGGATAAATAGTGGCTGTGACATTATGGGCGCGATTCTCCGCTCCCCAGGCCAGGTGAGAGAATCGCAGGAGGGCCGCTCTGGCACCCCCCGCGATTCTCCCATCCCCCCACCCCCGCACAGAGAATCGCGGGTCGCCGTTTTTCACGGCGACCCGCGATTCACCAGCCCGGATGGGCCAAGCGGCCTGCCGTTCCTGACCTGTTCACGCTGGCGGCAACCACACCTGGTCGCTGCCAGCGTGAACATAGTGCGAAAGGTAAGTTTGGGGCCTGTGGGGGGGGCGGAGAGGGGATCGAGCACCACGGCCGTGCTCGGGAGGGGACTGGCCCGTGATCGGTGCCCACCGATCGTCGGGCTGGCGTCTCTAAGAGACGCAATCTTTCCCCTCCGCCGCCCCGCAAGATCAAGCCGCCATGTCTTGCAGGGCAGCGGAGGGGAAGACGGCCAACCTGCGCATGCGCGGCTGACGTCACTAAGGCGCCGCCGGCCGCGTCATTATCGGCGCGCCGCTTTGGCGCCAGCATCAAGGCCCGGCGGCTGAGTTTCACAAAACGCCGCTCCTAGCCCCCCTGGGGGGGGGGGGAGAATAGGGGGCGAGGAGCGGCCTTCGACGCCGTCATGAAACACTCCGGGTTTCACGACGGCGTCGGCCGTTGCGGAGAATTCCGCCCTATGTGTAATGTCCGGCACATTAAGAGGAAATGTGATACTATATTCTCCCACCAGATGGAGCTGGGGAGCAGGCGTATAAAAGGGAATGCCTCTCAGACTTCTGGAAAAGGTGGAAGAAGGAGTAAGGAGAAGCTCGGAGTATGTGTGAGATAAGATAAATCAGTAGTATCGAGTTCTGTAGCATAGATATAGTATAGTCTTATTTATTAGTCAATCCCTTGCAACATGTTCAAATCATAATTTGGGGAGTGTAAATAAGTTAGCTTTGTTTGATAACATAGCTTGATGTTCTTTAGCTGCATTACAACTTTAATCCATCCTGAGAAACTCAACAAAGAACATCACAGTGGCAAGGGTACAGGCATGGCTACTGTTAAAGACCCTCCATGGAGGAGGCATGTAGGGGAGACAGGGGCGTCGGTTTGGGCGCCAATCTGCGACAACCATCGGTTTGCCCCCGGGAGTATGGATGGGGGGTTTCGGGTATGGCGGCGGGCGGGGGTGGAAAGGGTGGGTGATATGTTCTTGGAAGGGAGCTTTGCGAGTTTGAGGAGCTGTGAGGAGAAATTTGGGCTGGTAAGGGGAAATGATTTTAGGTACCTACAGTTGCGGAACTTTGTTCGTAGACAGGTCCCATCTTTCCCGCGCCTCCCGCCAATGGGGATCCTAGACAGAATAGTCTCTAGGGGGGAAGAAGGGGAGGGCAGAGTCTCTGGTATTTATAAGGTGCTCATAAGGGAGGAAGGGTCCCAGACGGAGGAACTGAAACTTAAGTGGGAGGAGGAGCTAGGCGGGGAAATGGAGGACGGGCTGTGGGCAGAGGCCCTGAGTAGGATAAATTCGACCGCGACATGTGTCAGGCTCGGGCTGATTCAATTTAAGGTCGTTCACCGGGCCCTTATGACGGTGGCTCGGATGAGCAAATTCTTTGGGATAGAGGACAAATGCGCTAGGTGCGCGGGAGGACCAGCGAACCACGTTCACATGTTTTGGGCATGCCCTAAGCTGAGGGGGTACTGGGAGGGATTTGCAGACGTCATGTCCCGGGTGCTAAAAACAAGGGTGGCGATGGGTCCAGGGGTGGCAATTTTTGGGATTTCGGAAGACCTGGGAGTCCAGGGGGAGAAAGAGGCCGATGTTTTGGCCTTTGCTTCCCTGATAGCCCGGCGACGAATACTATTGGCGTGGAGGGACTCAAAACCCCCGAAGACTGAGTTGTGGCTTGCGGACATGTCGAGTTTCCTGGGTATGGAAAAAATTAAGTTCGCCTTGAGGGGATCTGTACAGGGGTTCGCCCGGAGGTGGTAACCATTTATTGACTTCTTTGCGGGAGAGTGAGCGTCAGCAGGGGGTGGGGGGGGGGGAGGGGGTGGGGGGTAGAGCAGAGTAGAGTAGGAGGGATAAAATGGCGGGTAGTACCGGTGGGAGAGGAGCGGGCTTGTGCAGTATGTTACGATTGAAGTATTGAAAGTACGTGGATGTTTGCACATTTTTGCCTTTTTTGCTTTCTTTCTGTTGATGTCTGTAACTGTTTACAAAGCCAAAAACGACCTCAATAAAATTGTTTATTAAAAAAAAAGACCCTCCATGGACCATGGGAGAAACCATTATTAATGCCCCCCTCCCCCCCCCCCCCCCCCAGTGGAACTCGTGGAAGTAAAATCTCCCAGGCAGTGGGTGGAGGCCCACCACCTGAGGCTCGCTATGAGATCAATAAAAGCAAGCACAAAACAAGGCCGACTGAGAAATAGCATCTCGCTTCCAGTACAGGCCTCGCTGGGAGGATAAGTTAAGTAAAAACTTGTAAATATAATAAATTAATCTTTGTTAATGACAACTTCCTTATGAGTTATTATAACGACCCTGCTGTTCTTCAAAATAGTGGCCTGTGTTAATTCGCTCTGAAGCCATTGGTGACAAAGAGAACCAGACTTCAATGATATTACTTGCAACTAGATTTAATTACAAAATGCAGAATTACATATGCTTGCCTCTTCCCTAACCAATATCCGCGGTCCTAGCAGACCTTCTTTTTCTGTGCTCAAGTGACATGTATCAATCAGTGTTCACCTGTGTTTCCTTCCTTAACCTTGATAAGACAATTAACATTTCATTAACACTGGGATCTTTTGCACCCATCTGAGAGGACCCCAGTTTAGAATTCCAGCTAAAAGATAGCACCTTCGGCCATGCTGCATTCCCTCAGTACTGCACCGGGAGTATCAGCCAAGATTTAAATGGTCACATCTGGAGTGGGGCTTGAACCTACAATTTTCTAACTCAGAGTTGTGGCACAGCGATAGTTCAAGGTCGACCACACGTGGGAAACAAAATGCTCAAGAGTATTGGAATATGAGGGGGCAAGATTGGTCGGGCAATAAGTGATGATGAATGGACAGATTCTTTTTCATCCAATAGGGTTGATTGTGCAACAGGCTGTCCATTGACCAGCAACATTCTGAAACTAATTTCCCTCTCTCCCTCTACCCATGAGTGTAACGCATCTGTACATTTTGTTACAACCAGATGGGAAGGGGGTCAGATGGATTTCCATTGCTCCCCTGTCCTCACTTGACTGCAAAAGGTTTCTTTGTTGAAAAGGATGTACTTGCCAATTCAATGTTGCTTAATTGTTTAAATATCAAATAGGGCAGATTTTCTTGACTTTAACAAATGAAGAGTTGAGCTTTATTGTACTTAAAACGATCTGAGTGAAATAATGAAATACACACCAATCTTTGTGCATGCACAAATGCACATACATGCACACACATACATGCATACGAACATACGTGCAAACACAAATGAACAGATCCGCACACACGTACCAATGTGCACACACACACATCTACGCGCGCACACCCTCATACACATAAATACAAATTACAGAGTGAGGATAAATTGGCCAAGTTAGAGTCCCTAAAAAAGTGAAAGAGTGTACAGTCTGTAGTTTAAGGACTTGACTGGCTTCTGGCTGAATTTGATGGTCTCGCTGTGTCTGATTAAAAGGTGTAGGTGACTAAGTTGGCCGTTCCTCTGGAGGCGGTGGTTCTGGGTTGGATTCCTTTCAGAAATCTCTGTCTGCAGCAGGGTGACCCTGGATGATCACAGTCAGCAAACAGGGCTCAAAGCTGACCAGGTGGGTTGGAGAAAAATGAAGGCAGGAAGGACCCCAGTTTGATCTTCTACCAAAGCTGTTTGTGCCTCCATTCTGCTGAGAGTATGTGCGCTTCAAACATATAAACGGTTGGCTTGTCATATAGCCTTCCTTTTCCAATTGCCGGAGGATTATTATTTAAATACATGGTCCTTGTATTGCAAAGGTGACTTAATGAGCTCATGCCTGGAAGCTAACTTAGCCAAGGTCCCAGTTTCAAAGCGATGAATCTCAATGTCTCATCTCCAACAGTTGAATACCTCAGGTGATTGCCTTGTTCATGAGGCAGGAGATGTATAAGTCCTTCACACTCCCCTGAAGTTATTGACTTTGCTGGATTTTGCAGACAGACTAATTCCACTCCAATGGTTTTGAATATGGAATGCATAGTAATACAAATTGGGGTTAGCCATCTTGGACTGTGAGTTCAAATCACTTTAATCTCTGTCTTCTTAAAAATACTGGGCTGGATTCTCCGGTCGCCGACACCGGAACCGTGCTCAGCGATGGGCCGGCGAATCCAAATTCCCCACAGAAACTGGGGCGGAGCCGCTTCTGCGATGCTCCGCCCCCTCCAAAGCGGTATACTCTGCGAGTGCACTGCGCCACGTGTCCACGGTCTCAGGACATTGCCTGAGGCCCCCCCCCCCCCCGATGTTCCACTCCCGACCGACCGAGTTCCAGACGACGTCGGGTACGTGTGGTCTCACCCATCGGGAACTCGGCGTGGTGGGTGCGGACTTAGTCGGGAGAGGGCCGATTCGCGGGCAGGGGTGGGCATATTCGGGGCTGGGGGGCACTGTGGTGGGGCGGTCCGGGTCGCGTGAGCCGGCCGAAGTGGGGACACTTTCGGGGGCTGGGTCCACGAGCGGCATCCGCCATGAAGGACGACGCGGCCGCTGCAGGCCACCGCTGTGCGCATGCACGGCCACTGACCTAGCATCTCTCCAGGCCGTACTGGCAGCTAGAGTTGGCTGCTGTATGATGCCCAGAGCAAAACAGTGAATCAGGGGCCGTTTTGCAGCAGTTTTCCTGGCATAAAACGGCACCATTCCCAGCGTGGGGACATAGTCTCCAAATCGGAGAATCAAGCCCACTGTTTTTAAAATTTCAATCTAGGTTTCCAGCTGATAATTGAAATCATTATTTGTAATAAAGCACGTCATCATGCCAATTTCCTACATTACAACAATGGCTACACTTCAAAAGTACTTAATTGGCTGAAAAACACTTTGGACATCCTGAGGTTGTGAAGTCCGCAATATAAATACAAGTCTTTCTTTCTTTCCCTATTACAAATGCTTTGCTGTGGACTGTGTTCCATTGATGCATCGCGACACAAAAGGGCAACACCAACACACTTTCGCAGATTTCTGTTGCAAAGTTAAGAGGATATTTGTCATCAAAAGTCCCAACAAAAATTCTTTTTATACCTTTCTTATTGGGAAGGTAGAAAGCAAGACAAGTTGGTCAAGCCTGCAATTGCACGTAACCAAATGAAGAGACAAACATCTCGAATTCTCAAATGGCTACACAATTGGTGTTTGTTCAACTGTGTGAAAATGGCAGTTTCAGGCAGTTATTCTTTTTGCTGTCAGTGAAATCGCATTAGCTCATTAGGTTGGGGAATATTTATACCTCAATCACTTATTTCAATAAATTGCGTTTGTTTATGGGAATACATCTTCATAAGTTGCAAAATGGCAGACAGCCTGTTTTCTGTTGAGACGTTTTGCCAACAGTTTTCCAATTTAAGCACGTGAACACCACAGATTAATCTGTGTGTGAAAATTGATACATGGAACAAAATTGTTCATAGTTCTCTCACTGTAGAATGGAGATAATAGATTTATCGAAATCCGGCATCTCAGTTTGAATATTCGTACAATCTTAATACAAGATGCAGCTGCCAATTTATTTGCAGCAAGTTCCCAGAAATAGAAGTGAGATGATGCTGGCAGGCAGAGGTAAGGGAGTTACAAAATCTGGGGGTTGGTGGGTGATCGGAGGCACTGTTACTGATATCTGCCCGCATCCAATGGTACTTTACAAGTGGTATGGTGCGTATCAGATGACCTGTCCACCCTACGAAAGCCCACAACTCACCGATTGGTGGCTACATAAAGGCCTCTTCCAGCCACCATTGTAGCAAGGCGGTCAATCTTGGAGTCCAGTGGAGACATTCACCACCCCCCCCCCCTCCCTCCCCGTTTAATTCCCCCCTCCAGCCTCTTGATCAATTCCCCCAATCTCCCTGCCAAGACCCACCAGCTTAGCGGGGCCTGCCTGACTTTCCCCAGCAGGCCTGCCTCGCTCACCTACTCCGACAGTCTCCCACGCTGCCCCAAGCCTGCGGCCCACTGCAGTTCCAGTGGTGGCCATCAATCCCAGCGGTCCTGTGGGACTGAGGAATGTTGGGCCCTCTGGAAAGAAGCTCATCGAGGCGGGGCATCCTCCTGCACGGGGAGGGAAACAAGACCAAAGTTTTCTAGCCTTCTACACCGATGGGAACTTCCAGTCCCACCACTGACCACACCCCCTTCTTCCCCTCCGCACCGATCATAGGTTCCTCACTGACGGAGGGTACGCACAGTGGGAAACCTGTTGATCGTGACAAGACCCAGAGGATCCCGATGCTGGCCAATGCCGCGGCACTTCCTCTGCCGTAATACAGGCCACTGGCAGTGCGGAAAGTCCTGCTCATTATCTTCGGGCAACTAATTGCCGGGATCATTTAAACTAGAATAGGATTTCAGGGGGAGCGGAGACGGGTTTGCCCCTGACATTCATTGGCAAGGCCACCGCCTCCACATTAGAGTGGGACTTCAAAACCATAGCCGTCTGTCTCAGTCTGTCTGCATCACCCCTGGGCCCCTCAGAAAATCTTTAAGTTGGTCAATGATATTTAAATGAGGATGCGATTGAACGGGAAAATTTCGGAGTGTCATTTCTTGCCGCGATTTTCTTTGGCTGCGCCAGCGAGATCGCAGCAAGTTCAGTGAGGAAAATGAGTCCCCGTGAGCTCCTGGCTGTCTCGCCAGCTGATTCGCCAGACTCACGTCCGGACGTTCCCAGCCATCAAGGGGGAACTGCTTTTAAACACTCACTCACAACTCACTGCCAGTCAGCACACAAGCATGGCATCAGGCGGAGCTGCTCCAGGCTTCGGGAATGTCGGCCTGGCCAGGTCCCTGGACGGCGCGGAGGTGAGACAGGACATTGTGACCCAGACCGGAGTTGGAGGGCCAGCAGCAGGGTCACCAATGTCACCTGGGAGCCAGTGGCAGTGGCCATCATTTCGGGCAGCATGACCAGGTCGACCGTCGTACGGTGCAGGAAGATGGCCAACTACCTCCAACAACTCGCAAGGGGGGCAAAGGCACCAGCCGCTGGCATCAGTTACCTCTGAACCCCCTGACCTCAGACACCACCCCCTCTCCCCAACAAGTTAGCGGCTGACACCTTGCACCCTCCCCACATCCGATCACTGCCCAGCACACTCTGGCACCCACCAGCACAGCCCCTCCATCTCCAGGTGCGATGCCCACACATGCCACCTGCCATAGACCCCCACCCCCCCCAGATGCATCAGGTGAGTGGCTCACGATACCCCCTCTCTGTCCCCGCAGGACTGGTTAGCCCATAATAGGCGTGAAGGGCCCAGATGGGCTGCGGAGTTCCAGATAGCAGAGTCCTCACCCCCCCCAATGAGGAACGGGCCCTGAAGATCGTGGGGTTGACCGAGGGGAGAGCAGTCACCGATAGTGAAGTTGGCCTGCAACACAGAGGTGAGGATCCACTTCCCATTCACCCAGATGACCTGCCCCAAGTGAGTTGATCATTACAGACAAAATTATCCTTCCCTTTAACTGACCACATGTCCCTTCTCTCACAGGATCTCCACCTGATGTGGCCATGCCATCTAGGGTCACCATCCCCCTTGCCACCCTAGAGAACACCCCAGAGGAGAGCTTCGAGGAGACCACCATCAAGGCATCACAGCTATCATCCCCACCTTCCACCAGTGCAGAAACACACCTCAATGGGCGACACCAATAACAGGTTTCTGGGGCAGAATCGGGTGAGCACCACACAGATGCTGATGCACATCAGGTGGAGGCAGGAACGTCCAAGGAGACAGCAGTCAGAGATCTGCTGGATCCCAGGTTCCAGCTGGGTCCCAGTCAGATGCCAAACCTCTGGTCAAGGCTACCCCAGGATTGATGCAGCAGGAATTTCAATGACACTTCAGCGGGTCCATAGCCGAGTGGAGGGTTCCCAAAGTCTACAGGCACAGGAGATGGCACCGGCAGTGGGTGGCACAGAGGCCAACACTGCTTGGGTTACAAACGCAGTGGAAAACCTGAATGAGGACACCTCCACCTTGAGTGGTGGTGTCTAAGGTATGGTTCAGTCTGTGACGACCATGGTTGAGGGCATCGACATTATGCCCCAGTCACTGAGGGGCATGTCCCAAATGCAAGGGGGACATTGCCAAGGCACTGCAGAGAAGGTGCCAGATGCAGCTGCACTCCAGGACATGTCACAGCCACTGAGGAGCACCATTGCGGTGCGTAAACACTATGGTGCAGACAATGGGGCGCCGTCAGGACTGGGAGAGCCACGTGACTCAGAGGCCTCTGGTGACCAGCCACAAGTTAAACGTGCAGGGAGTGGAACCCCTTCCTGTTCAGGAAGGGCACTCCCTGATGCCACATTGTACACAAGGTGACAAGCATGCCATCTGCTACCTGCTGGACCTGCTGGGCATGCTCAAAGTTGATATAGACAGCTACCAGGGCATACAGGACATCCGTGGCCTCACAGATCAACTTGTGGGCTGCAGCTTGGGAAATGCTGCACAAGTCCCCACTCGGTAGCACAGTGGTTAGCACTGTCGCTCCACAGCTCCAGGGTCCCAGGTTCAATACTCGGCTTGGATCACTGTTTGCGCGGAGTCTGCACGTGTCTGCGTGGGTTTCCTCCGGAAGCTCTGGTTTCCTCCCACAGTCCAAGGTGGATTGGCCATGCTAAATTGCCCTTAGAGTCCAAAAAAAGGTGAGGTGGTGTTACTGGGTTACAGAGATAGGGTGGAGGCATGGGCTTAAAGAAGGGAGCTCTTTCCGACAGCCGGTGCAGACTCTCCTGCACTGTAAATTCTATGATTCTATGTTTCGAGCCGTGGAATGAACTGGAGGTAAAGGTCAGTGATGAGCTTCACGGCCACCGGGAGCGGGTGTCCTGCTCCTCCACATGGTGCCAAATCCGCGGGGGCATGGCACAGGTGCCGCACCATCTCCTTGTTGAGATGGAGTCCCATAAATCATAGATCATTGAATTTACCCGGCGCACCCGGACCCGTGCCGGGCTCGTGACTTTCACATGACAGATGTCTTGTGTCAATTGTGATTGGCTATGCCTGGAGTAAATATGTCAGTTCTGAGTCTATTTCCACAGCCAATTCCTTTGTGGTGTCTTACTGTTCATTTCCTCATAGAATGTGGGCATCGCGTACTGCCAACAACTGTTGCCCATCCCTAATTGCCCTTGAACTGAATCTTTTAGAGGGCAATTATGATTCAACCACTTTGCTGTGGGTCTGGAGTCACATGAAGGCCAGACCAGGTAAAGACGGCAGATTTCCTCCCCTCAAGGACATTGGTGAGATAGAATTTTCCAACAATCAATGATAGCTGCACGATCGCCGTTACTGAATTTTGAATTCCATACTTTGTTGATTGAATTTAAGTTCTATCTGCTGGTGCAGTGTTTTAACCTGGGCCTTGGGATTACCAGGTCAATGACATCGCCACCAAGCCATCATCTCCCCAGCAGACTCTCAGAGGAGTCTCAGTGCAAATATGATGATACCTCACAGTCAGGCAGTGTGTGGCTGGTCTTCTTGCTGGTTTGTGTTGCAGAGAGAGAGGCCAACAGGGTGGGTTCAATTCCTGTGCCGGCTGAGGTTATTCAGCCTCGCCCCTTGCCTGAGGTGAGGTCTGTCATGTTCTGTAGACCTGCCGAAGTAAATGATGAACAACGGAACACCTCGTTTAAATAATGTATTGTGAAACAACTGCGTGATAAGATTACTAGGATTTAAAAAAAAACTACAGACACTAATTAACTATTGTAGAGCTATGGCAATATATATCTATCCTCCAGCATGATCTACACCCAACTCCCCGGCCACAGGGTCACGTGGTGGGTTCACACTGCCACCTAGTGGTCAGATGTCGTGCATAACATTATGTACAAACTTGCTTAATGCATATCATCCACATGGTGATCCTCAGGTAAAATCACCACCAGTCAGCTCTTCCCCTCAAAGGGGAAAGCAGCCTATGGTCACCTGGGACTATGGTGACTTTAATTTTACTAACTCCGACACCAGAACGGGGAATGTGCAGGATGTTCCTTTGTATGAACAGTTTTGAAAGGATCCATTGAGACCAACAAGCCTGGTGCCACTGATACAGGATGGTAGCCGACTGCTCCTGGCTGTTTTACTCAAAATAATGCAGAAAAATGCAGCAATGATCCGTATGCCCTTCGATCTGTGAATTTAGCACAATCATGCTGAGTGCCTGTCGACAATTTGGATAAGTGCAGGGGGTGGATGAGTTTGATTCATACAGTTACCCCACCGGCCACGCTGGTCAGGAAGGTACACCATCATTTTCATTTCTTCATCGCTCAGAGCTACATTCACTCCTCTGAATGTTAATGTGTGGTTTGTCAGCATCTCCCCAACCCACGGTGACTAATATCTCTGCCCAGTTAAATAAAGGATCGTTTTAGCACCTGTCAATGTTAAATTATAAAATCTGAGAAACCCTACAATGCAGAAGGGATGGCCCTTTGGCCCATCGAGCCTGCACCAGCCCTCCAAAATAGCACCCTACCTGGACCCACATCCCCATCCTAACCCCGTGACCCCACCTAACTTGTACATCTTTGGACACTAAAGGTGCAATGTAGTACGGTTAATCCGCCTAACCTGCACATCTTTGGACTGCGGAAGGAAACCGGAGCACCCGGAGGAAACCCACGCAGACACGGCGAGAGCTTGCAGACTCCACACAGACAGTCACCCCAGGCCAGAATTCAACCCTGGGTTCCTGCTGCTGCGAGGCAGCAGTGCTAAACATTGTGCCTCCGTGCCGTCCCTTCTTTTTAAGAAATAAATTGACCTGATGACGTTGCATTTTATCGTATACACCTGATGCCACCCGATACCCAGGGGAGAGTGAGAAAATAACCAAACCTACGTACTTCCAGAATGGGGGAAAACAAATATGCGAGTAAGATCAAAATAGGACATCTTGTGTTACAGTGCCTCTGACCCAGAAGCTCAATCCTCAGTCCAGCCAGGACTTGATGATCAAGGATGGTAGCATCACTTCAGGGATGCTTCCCGAAGGTACAAATTTATCCAGGGCCTTTTTTAATTTGCAGTTGGTGGGAGAATATCAGATTCTTTGGAAATTATGAAACAAGATCAATAACCATGGCATGTAGATGGAGTTGAGATGCTCACCAGCCATGATCTAATTAAACGGCAGAATATGTTCAAGGGGCTGAATGGCCTTCACGTGTTCCCGCTTCTACGCACAAATCCATTGGATTTTCTTGCACAGGAGGTAAGTTGTTGAATGGGCCATTCAAGGCCGAGATTAAATCAACTCTCAGAACTTCCTGCAGCCCCATGTCAAGTTACTCCGTCGAAGCGGGTTGAGAATCAGCCTGCAGATCTTTCCAGCACAAGGCAAAGGCAGGCGGGAAGAGTGGGTGCCGGACAGTCATGCCACGTAAAGAAATTGGGGCCTCCCCCATCGCCATCCATGCTCCAGGTGACAAAATTCATGTGAAAGTTTGTGTTTCCATGGCAACTCGAACTGCTTGGGGTGGGGGGGGGGGTTGATTGGGGCCGGTGGGCTGGGTTGGCAGGGGTGGCTGGCGTGGAACGGATTGATACCAACAATTCAATCGCTGTTCTAGCTGGGGTTAATTCGGGAACGGCCTCCTGTCCCTAACAATGGTGGAGGTCGCGGCTCTGTGGGTTAGACCTGCCTTTGTATCGGGAATTGACGAAGTAGGTCAAAATATGTTCTGTTCCAATGTATTATTATTATTATTCAGAAAATTTGTAGAGTGGTAGATATGAATATTTGAATGGTTATTTGTTTTGATCATGAATGCAATGAAGTGAAATAATGATATGATTTTTAAGATGGAAGGCATTGTAGAGGATTTGTGCCACTATTGCTTCGATTACAACACAGAAAGAGGCCATTCAGCCCAGTTATTGGTGCCAGTGATTATGCTGCATAATAATAATCGTTATTGTCACAAGTAGGCTTACATTGAAATGAAATGAAAATCGCTTATTGTCACAAGTAGGCTTCAAATGAAGTTACTGTGAAAAGCCCCTAGTCACCACATTCTGGCACCTGTTCGGGGAGGCTGGTACGGGAATTGAACCGTACTGCTGGCCTGCCTTGGTCTGCTTTCAAAGCCAGCGATTTAGCCCTGTGCTAAACCAGCCCCTGTTTACACTGCAGTTAAATTATTGTGAAAATCCCCTAGTCGCCATATTCCGGCGCCTGTTCGGGTACACAGGGGGAGAATTCAGAATCTCCAACTCACCTAACAGCACATCTTGCAGGGCAGCACGGTAGCATTGTGGGTAGCACAATCGCTTCACAGCTCCAGGGTCCCAGGTTCGATTCCGGCTTGGGTCACTGTCTGTGCGGAGTCTGCACATCCTCCCCGTGTGTGCATGTGTTTCCTCCGGGTGCTCCGGTTTCCTCCCACAGTCCAAAGATGTGCAGGTTAGGTGGATTGGCCATGATAAATTGCCCTTAGTGTTGGGTGGGGTTACTGGGTTATGGGGATAGGGTAGAGGTGTTAACCTTGGGACGGGTGCTCTTTCCAGGAGCCGGTGCAGACTCGATGGGCAGAATGGCCTCCTTCTGCACTGTAAATTCTATGAAAAAAAAGCTGAAGCACCCGGAGGAAGCCCACACAGACACAGGGAGGAGGTGCAGACTCCGCACAGGCACTGATCCAAGCCGGGAATCGAACCTGTGACCCTGGTGTTGTGAAGCTAACCACTGTGCTACAGTGCCGCCGCATGTGAACCTCCCGCCTCCCCCACCTTATCAAACTTATTAGAAGAACTTCCAACCATTTTGCCCTCACCTACTTATCTCAAGTCTCCCTGAAGGCATTAATTGTTAAACATTAGGGTGATCTGGTTGCTTTTTCACTCGTAACAGATCAGTTGGAGTGAAATCCCATTTGACTAAAGGCACAGTGATGAAATAATATAACTGACAAAAAAAAACCTACATTTACAGATTGACCCAGGAGTAACCCAACACCTGTGGGGGGGGATACAGCTAAGTCTTGGGAAGGTCAAATTCGCAAGTCAAATGAAGTTGTCAATACTTAAGTAGACGTTTGATGGAAAGGATCCATTAGCCTGAAGATGACATTGACTCAGTAATCTTCGGGAAAAAAAAAGAGGATTTGCTTCAGCACTCAGCTGCATTTCATGGTCAATATCTTCTTGCTTCTGCAGGCTGAGTTCTGTGGGAGATTTCTCCAGAGGAGCTGCTGACCTTTATCGCTTCTGAAGACGTTTCGTTGTATGAGCCCTTGGATGGCTAAATGTATTTTAAGATGCTCACAAAAGGAACAGACTCAGCGGGAACAAAAAGGGGAAATGTTTTATTAATGGATGCTTTCAGAATATTCCACTCTTAAAATGGAGTTCGTCATCTGGTTCGAGTGACTGCCCGCAGCACACTTCCTTCACTATTGTCACAGCTTTGAAGTCCCAAAAGAAACCCGGACTTGAGGCCTTGACTATTTTACGGGGTTTTCCATCCCTCAGTGAAAGTGCTGGTCGTGCTGTTTCATCCACGGCACCTCAGCTGGGTGGCCAGGCCTGGCTGATGGAGAAGCAATGGATATCCAAAGGCAGACTCGAATGTAGTGGTATCTACTGGCAGCTTGTCCACAGCACCGGAAAGCCAAAAAGAAAAGCTAACTGGGGCATTGGGGCGGCAAGGTAGCACAGTGGTTGGCACTGTCACTTCACAGCACCAGGGACCCAGGTTTGATTCCAGCTTAGGTCACTGTCTGTGCGGAGTCTGCACGTTCTCCCCGTCCCCTGTGTGGGTTTCCTCCGGGTGCTCCGGTTTCCTCCCGCAGCTCAAACATGTGCAAGTTAGGTAGGTTGACCGCGCTAAATTGCCCAAAAAAGGTTAGGTGGGGTTACTGGGTTACGGGGATAGGGTGAAGGTGTATGCTTAGGTCGGGTGCCCTTTCCAAAGGGCCGGTGCAGAGTCGATGGGTCGAGTGGCCTCCTTCTGCACTGTAAATTCTATGGACTGCTTTAAAAATTAAAAACAAAGACTCAAATGGCAAATTACAGGCTGGTATTTGAAAGCATTACAAATGCAGGACCCAATTATCAGAAATGTTCCACCATCATTAATGCCCTTTTGATAGCAAGGGGGACTGCAGGAAGGGATAAAGGGAAGGAGTCAAAGGGCGGAATTATTAATTTTTTTTACAACTTACCACGAACCAATGTGTCCCATCGTGGCATCCAACACACCTTGTGTGCTCTTGGTCTTAAAAAGGCATCACCTTCATGACAGATTGTTCAACAACCCTCCCTGTCATGGAAGGGGCGGGGCTGGAAAATGTGGTGAACCATTCGAAAGTCCGTTGACGACGGCGGGAGTGGAACACCTCGCCGGCGGGGAAATTCCAGCCCAAGTGTCAATCTTGTCACAGGGACAATCCCTTCAATGATTTTACTTGTGAATTTAATGAATCACTTTGCAAAGTCCTCCAAACGAATGAGAGAAAAGAGCTTGCCAGATGACTTTTCTTGGAGGTGTTTCCCCCATCCAATCACTCAGATACTGAATGACACGCAGGCGGAAACGCTCCTCAGAACATCCCTGAAAAACATCGCATCGAAGTCGCATTTTTTTCTTGTGTGGTGTGATACAGGGAAAATGGTAATTTGAACAGCTCTACCAAGTTGGCATTGTGCGGCTGATACATTTATCTGTCCTTACACACAGAATGACAGACTGTTGTAATGCAGAAGGAGGCCATTCATCCCATCATGCCAGCTCATCAACTCGTTCCCTATAGCCCTGTAATATTTTTCCTATTTTAATGCCAATGGGTCAACTGCAGAGTTCAGTGCTCTGCCTTTACGTCAGTAGTTTTTGTATCATTTTATGGCTGGTGCTGATGGCAAAAACACCTGACCTTTGACTCGGGATCCATGTGCAGCCGCTGAACTCTGAAGGCCCATCTGGTGGAGTCTGAGTGACTTGGTCCTATTTATATCTAACCTTTACTGAATTGAATCACATGGGCTTGAATCTTTGCTAAAAAAAGGTTGACGCTGAAGAACAAAAGACAAAAAAAATTGGAATTAATTGGCGCTTTTCGCAGTTACTAAGCACTTTACAGTCAATGAAATGCTTTCATGGTTGTAATGAAGGAAACAAGGCTGTCAGTGAGCAACCAGCTTCCTCACTGTCATTACCCCCACGAGGACCATGGGGAAACCATCATTGACGTCCCCCTGGGGTTCGTAGGGTACGGGCTTCCCTGATGGGGGCGGTGGCTAACTGCTTGGGGCTCGTTATGGACTGACATAAAAGCAGGCTCAAAACGGGCCTGGTGTGCATCGTCTCCCCAGCTAGGATTGTACTGGGAGCGATGTGCTGCGTTATGCAGACCTTTGTAAATAGTCTAAGTAAAACTATCTTTGTTAGCCGCCAGCCTTCTCTGAGTCATTAAACACACAGAGCAATGAAATAATGACTGGGGAAACTTTGCACGGAATCACAGAATTTGTACAGCACAGAAGGGGGCCATTCGGCCTGCCGTATCAGTGCTGGCCCTCTGAATGAGCATTGCACCGGTTGCCATTCTCTGCTTTCTCCCCATAGCCCTGCACATTCTTCCTTTCACAGAATCACCCAAATCCCTTTTGAAAGCCTCATTTGAACCTGCACCACACTCTCAGGCAGCGAATCCCAGACCTTAGCTGCGCGCTGCGCGGAAATGTTTCTTTGTGTCAGCATTTTTCCAATGATCTTAAATCTGTCTCCCCGGGGGTGCTCAATCCCTCCACCAATGGGAACGGTTTCTCTCTATCTACTCTTTCCAGACCACCTGATGATTTTGAACACCTCTAACGAATCTACTCTCAACCTTCTCTCCTCCAAGGAAAACAGCCCCACACCTGAACTGATATTGGCTGGAAGATAAATATCGGCCAGGCCAGAACACCGGCACAACTCCTGTTGTAAATAGTGGGATCTTTTACATCCACCTGAAAGGTCAGCTAAGGCCATGGTTGAATAACTGAACTGGAAGCTCTCCCTGACAGTGCAGCACTCCTCCATTACCGACACCATCAGTGTTGGCTTGGGTTATGTGCACAAGTCATTGGAGTGGGACTTTAACCATCCGCTTTCCGGACTCATCGATGAGAGTGTCACCAACTCAACCACGACTGACAGCTTGTAGCTTCCTTATTGATAAATAAATCCTAAGTCAGGAAGCCACAGTTCATTAGTATCAGCAACTTCAAGTCTAGGCGAATGATAGGAAACGCACATCTGAACTATTTAAATTCCTCCTGAAACTTTATAATGAAACCCCGAAAGACAAACCTGGCAAAAGTTCTGCTCTCAAAGGCTCTGCTGATCTCAATATGGAAATGAATCTGACAGTCTTGAAGTCCTATTCAAGAAAGATCATCTGTAACTGGGCAAAATAAGTCTTAATTTCAAAACCCTTGTGACTACGGGAAGAAAGAAGAAAGTGAGGAATAAAATATTTGCAACCTTGGACAAATGTCAAGAAAGTTTAATGGAAAACCGACCAGGGTAGTAACATAAACGAGAGAGAGAAAGGTTGTGGCCATGAGAAAGATAGGCTGTGGTTCAAACTGAGAGAGGGACGACCCATTGTGTTGTTGTAGTTATGCCTGTTCAAGGAGAGCAGCATGCCACTGTAGTCCAAGGGTGTTCGGCAGAGCAAGGGTTAATGTAGGCCTGGAGAACAGTCAAACCCATGGTACGGTGTAGAGAATGACATAATAGACTGTGCACTAAAGCCTGGATGGAGCGACATCACCCACGCATGGCAGTACCTTGGATATATGTATAGTTACAGGTTTTGAAGAACCGGCTTAATGTTCAACCACACAAGGCTCCAGACCTTTTAATGAGACACCTGTGATAGCGCAGCCCCTTTAAGGAGGATGGCTTTGCAGCCCATGTAACTATCACAGGACCAATCGTGTGGGAGCACGTGAACCCCGCCCAATGAAGAGGAGAGCATGGGCCCGGACATGGTGGATCCCAGATCTGGAGTGTCAAGACCTACCCAGCATTGCTCTGTCCCTGTATATAGTGTCCCCTGCCTGTGGTTAATAAACCCTGTTGGTTGTTACTAGGAGTCTCCAGTGTATTGACTCGAGCCACCATATTGGTGACGATGTAAACGGTTCAATTATTGGTCTTCAGCAATTCCAGATTTGAGGGAGGGATGGAAGAAACCTTCAAAGGTAGATGAGAATCGTGAACCTTAGACAGTCGCACACAAAATGTGAGTAAGGTGCCGATGATCGGAAAGTTACAACAACTCGATTGGAGTCAGTACATGGAACGACTCCGCTATTTCTTCACAGCGAATGAGATAGCAGTGGAAGACAAGCAGAAGATGATACTTTTGACTTTTTGTGGGCCTCAAAACCTGCAACCTGATACAAAATCTTATGTCCCAGAGCCTCCGGACTCAAAGGCCTTTGACCAGTTAGTTACATTGGTCAAGGGACATTTTAGCTGGAGGCACTCGGCCATCCTACCGTGGTACTCTGCTGTTAGGACCCTGAAGAGTCCGGTGACCATGAAATATGCTTCATAATCACTTCCTTTCCATTTCAAAGCTAGTGTGGACCTCGGTTTTGTAAACAGTTTGGAGTCTTTGAGGGGAAAAGGAACAATTTGGCACAGAATGGGAAACTAGGCTAGTTCTGGAGACAGAATTGACAGAAGCAGATAGTTCCATTTGAGGTCAGAGGAGCATCCAAAAACATCAATAATTGAAGAAGAACTAAATGTAGAAACATCAGACATGACAAGTACTTTTACTTGATATGATTAATGAAGACTTGAAAAAAGCATCAAGTGATTCAACAATACGGTACTCAGGAATAAGATTTATTAGCTCTTAGATATCGGCAGTTAGAAGGTGAGGAGATCAAACCCAGCTCCTGAAGAATCTGTCTCAGCATTCACAGCCAAGCTTCGTTAGCTTGCTGAGCACTGTAGGTTTGGGGCCATGATCAACGACATGTTGCGGGACTGCCTGGTTTGTGGGACCCATAACCTCTATATCCAGAAGAAGCTTCTGCAGGAGGCCATAATTATGTTGGAAAAGGTGATCGAGATAGCTCAGGTGATGGAGTGCACTGAAAAAGGAGCCACTGGGCTTCAAAGTAGGTTAACCAAGTAAGGGGCAGTACTGCCATGAGGTCTGCGGTGGGATCGACAGGCACAGTGCAAAATCAGACACGGTCCTCTGGTCAGGACCGGAACCCAAGGAGTGGGAGGGAATGAAGGCGTCAAAGCCAATCCAAGGTGGACGGCTCTCATTGCAGGAGGGACTATCCCCAGGAGACCTGCCGTGTTTGGGAGTTTTTGAGCTTCCATTCCAGACAGTGGCACCTCTTCAACTGTCGATGGTTTCCGATGTTTTGTGGGAGCAGATGGCACACACCACAAGGGAACAATTCCCTATCACCCAGTGTTGAACGATCTGGCTGAGCAGGCCGATCAAATATTCAAAAATACCATGAAAAAGCAGTCAGGTGAATAACTTTTCCAGAGGTTGGCTAATAATGTGTTGCTGCACAGCTCAACCCCTTATTCAACCACAGGGGTCACACCAGCTGAGTTTCTCATGGTCCGCCGCTTGAGAACCCGATTGAACCTTGAATTTCCATATTTAGCGGGATAGGAGGCAGGTCAGGACTTCCAGAAGACTCAGCAGTCAGAGCAGGGAGAGGACAGATAATTTCAGGTGGAAGACCCGGTTTTGGTCAGTAATTTCGCATCAGGTTTGCCGTGGTTAGCAGGACGGTTTGTGGTCCTGTTAGGGCCGGTGTTTTATGCGGTCGTTATTAATGGGAAGTTCGTTAAGAAGCACGTCGACCACTTGAAGTGTCTCAGGGCGGTGACCCCCAGCATAGGGTCGACGAGTGCTCCAAGTATCGTGAACACTCCTGTAAATACTCTTGTAACTTGTTCTAGCCCAGGGGAGCCAGGGACTCCCACTTCTGTTCAATCAACTGTGTCTGTCAAGGGTGGGGGGGGGGGGGGGGGGGGGGGTTTAGTTCACCCATTGTGGAGGTCTATCGACTGTGGATGACCCAACCACCTAAAGGAGTGCCGAGCCTGTGGTTAGGCTTCAGACATTCGAGAGGACCTGCAGGGAACTGGACAGATTGGATTTTTCATGGATCCTCTTTCCTCGGTTGTCCCTGTCAAGAAATGTGACTCTTGAATATAATTATGGGGAAGTGTATTCAGGGACTTAAACAGGGAGGGGTGTGGCAGCATGGCCCCTTTAAGGGGGCGGGCTACACAGACACGGTGATGGGCTTGGGGCCAATCACCCGGTCAATGGGGAGTTTGTGCGGAGCACTTGAAGCACAACCCAGGGAAGTGTGGACCAGGGGGCTGAAGAGTAAAAACCTGTGTATGGTGTCCTGTGCCTGTTATCTGACTACCTTTGCATTTCATTAATAAACCCCTTTTGTTCACACTGGGAGTCTCCAGTGTCTGTCTCGAGCCACCACAGGAACGTTGCGAGGAGGTTGGATAGAAATACTCAATACAAAAATCATGCAGAGTCCAGACAGAGCACACAAGGAGAAATTATTTCCCTTGGAGGAAGGATTAAGAAGCAGAGGACACCAATTCAAGGTGATTGGAAATAGAAGCAAAGATGATATTATTACACCTTCCTGGACAAGTGCGCGGTCAATTCCAGCCCCACGTGTCCAGGACTCGCGGCATAAGCGAATTAACTAATAATTCTTAATAAATAACTCAAAATCTTTGGCCCTTGTCTTCCCATTAATTACAGTCACCAGGTCTGTAAGTTTAAACTCAATTAGTGTGCATTTATAACTAAAACAAATATGAAATATGCAGTGAATACAGTTGATTAATATTGATCTAATACCAAACTCCCTTTGACTTCCCCAGCTTTTACCCACAAGCCAGACAAACACAGAAATATTTTTATTAGACTTTAGATTTAGATTTGTCACGTGTACCGAGGTACAGTGAAAATTATTGTTTTGCATACAGTTCAGACAGATCATTCCGTACATGAAAAACGAAGGACATACAATAAGTACGCAATGTAAATACATAGATATTGGGTGAAGCATATGGAGTGTAGTGCTAACAACAGAAAAGAGAATGCATGGAGAGATCAGTTCAGTATACAAGAGAGTCATCCGGGACCCTGGTAACAGTGGGGGAGAATTTTGAATCCGTTCGTTCGTGTTCTCAGTCTTTTGTATTTTCTTCCCAATGGACTAGGTTGGAATAGTGAGTAACCCGGGTGGGAGGGGTCTTTGATTATGCTGCCAGCTTTCCCCAGGTAGCGGGAGGTGCAGATAGAGTCAATGGATGGGAGGCAGGTTTGTGTGATGGACTGGGCGGTGTTCACGACTCTCTGTAGTTTCTTACGGTCTTGGGCCGAGCAGTTGCCATACCAGGCTGTGATGCAGCCAGATAGGATGCTCTATATGGTGCATTTTTAAAGTTGGTAAAAGTCAATGTGGACATGCCGAATGTCCTTAATTTCCTAAGGAAGTATAGCGCTATTGTACTTTCCTAGGGGGATAAGGTGGAAAGTGGATAATTTTATTTATTATTAGAATTTACAGTGCAGAAGGAGGCCGTTTGGCCCATCGAGTGCACCGGCTCTTGGAAAGAGAACCCTACCCAAGCTCATAGCTCCAACCTATCCCCGTAACATGGTAACCTCACCTAACCTTTTTGTTTGGACACTAAGGACAATTGAGCACGGCCAATCCACCTAACCTGCCATTTTTGGACTTGTGGGAGGAAACCGGAGCACCCGGAGGAAACCCACCCAGACACGGGGAGAACATGCAGACCCTGCACAGACAGTGATCCAAGCCAGGAATCAAACCTGGGACCCTGGCGCTGTGAAGCAACAGTGCGAACCACTCTGCTACCGTGCTGCCCTTGAGGAAGCGAACAAACGATGGGGGGGTGGACCGTAAGACCCTGAGGGTAATGTGTTCACAGACAGAACAAAGGACAGAGCACAGCATGGCTCGGGGGATGGTAACCTCGTGGTGAGCATGCTGAAAAGGATGCTGGGTTACCATGCAAAGTGACCAATTAGGATATAGGGCCAGGTCAGGAGGTGTGTAAAAGGACCAATGGGAAGTTTGTATGCGAATCTTGATGTAATTTGAAGTATATCTCCAGTGTTCCTTTGTTCGGAGTTTCTCTTACTCCTGGCTGCTACAGAAGACAGTATGTGTGTCCTGTAGCTCTATGGATTGATGCAGCCTTGCAAGTTAGTTATTATTAAATGATATGATACCTGCAAATCCATCTCAGATTTTATTGAATCTAGACTGACAGAAAATTAACCAGGAATTAACACCCTGTGGTTAAGGGGAAGATAAGGTGGAAAAACAATAAGGATTAAGGTGGACAGATAAGAGTCTTTGCTCCAGATGATATGCCCTCTAGTGCCCTTCCTTCATAGTTTGGGTGTAGATTAGACTCTGATACACACCCCATAATAATCTTTTCTGCAACTCAGCAGTGTAATGTATTCACAGTTTTCCCCAAGAGAGGCCTCTGACTTCACCTCAGCCTGTTCCTTGCCAGAGTAATCAGATTTTGGCCTCTATTTCACATCAGCCTATTTTTGCAGAGAGAGGATGATCAGATTCTGTTTGCACAGCCTCTTCTGGAGATAGAGTGAGCTCTTACGTTCGATTTGTAGAGATAATAAATCAAACCTTTGAGAGAGAGAGAGAGAGTTAGAACTCCTCCACCCCAGCTTCAGAACCAAAGTGAAACTAGAAAACCAGCCTTGTGACTCTGAGGGGGCCAGGACCAATCACCACCGGCCACAGGGCAGGGCACAGACCTTTGAGCCAATTCATTTGAGCCAAGTCAATCAAAGCGAGGCATCACTGATGCCTTCCTGCTGCTGCAGTCCTATGCTTGAATTAAAATGCACGGGCCATCCACAAGGGTGCTTTGCCTCAAAGTCACAGGTTCCATTAAAGTCACAGGTTCATCGGTCAACCATGGATCCAAATTATAGTAGAAAAAAGAAAAGAAAAGGGAACTAAGTGAATGAACAGCAAGCGAACAGGAGTGACCCTGACAACATGAGGAAAACATCTTTACTGCCTGAGAGCGTGCAGGAGGCAGATTCAGTTGGGACTTTCATAGGAGAATTGGATTGTTATTTGTGGGGAAGAATTTTGAATCCATTAATGCATGTTCTCAGACTTTTGTATTTTCTTCCCAATGGACTAGGTTGTAAGAGAGAATAACCCGGGTGGGAGAGATCTTCGATTATGCTGCCCACTTTCCCAAGGCAGCGGGAGGTGCAGATAGAGTCAATGGATGGGAGGCTGGTTTGTGTGATGGACTGGGCTCTTTTCACGACTCCACAAGGGGAGGAAAGGTTTGCAGGCTTTGTGGAAAAGACGGGCAGCGGTACTGAGTGAATTTCTCTTGCAGTGAGCTGGCATGGCCGCGATGGGCCAAACAGCCTCCTTCCATTCTGTAAAAATTCAGTGATTCTATGATTCTAGATTGATTCCTGGTATGAGCAGGAGGTCTTTTGAGGGCAATCTCTTTGAAATGTGTACAATCCTTAGAGAGCCTGACAGTGCAGATGGTGAGGGGCTCTTTCCCCTAGTGAGGGGGTCTAAATCTGGAAGCTATAATCTCAGGATAAGGCGTCAGCCATTCAGGATCGAGATGAGGGGAAATTTCTTTACGTAGCGGGTTTACTTTTGGAATTCTCAATCCCAGAGAGTTGCAGATACTCAGTCGATGCATATATTCATGGCTGGGATAAACAAGTGTTTGGATACTAAGGGAACGAAGGGATATGGGGATAGGGTGGGAAAGTGGAGTTGGTATAGTTATTCAGCGATAGTTGTACTCAATGGTGCAACAGGGACAATGGGCTCTATGGTTTAGGCCTGCTCCTAATATGTCCAAGTCTGAATGATCTTCGAGAGAAACCTGAGTGTGGTGATCCTTGATCCGGTCTTGCCACTGTTGTCTCTCTTGGGTGCCAGGGTCGCAGAGCTGAAATTCATTTTCAAAAATGTTAGCATGATACGGGTGTTAAATGGTGATGCTGACACTACCAAAGCAGAGGTCGTAACCTTAGCGAGTTCCTGCATTGGACCCTGAAGCTGGTGAGCATTAAGCAGCGAATTGGAGGTGGAGAAGATAGTTAGTGAGTCAAGTGGCAGGGAACTGATCACGCTTTGTCTCAAATGAATGACACGTGAAAACCTTCATGTAAGCATTAATGGTATTGCTACACATCGCGATCATAGCAGCTTTTCCCGAGGGGCATTAGTTAATCAATTCCACAGAAGTCATTGAGCCTGGAACATAACTTACTGCTGAAACACTCAAAGGCACTAAAATCCGACACGAGCCGTTAGGTTATAATATCCAATTGTAAGGCAGTAAAAAAAATAGTCTGCAAACTTATGAAGCTTTCAAAAGGAATATAAATTTTAGAAAGGTGCTGTTGGTTGGAGTCAATCTTGTTTTATGTTAACTGAAGTGAATGTGTGTTGCAAAGGTTTTTTTTCGTCCATGGATGCCCTTGAGAAGGGGTGGTCAGTTGCCTTCTTGAACTATTGCAGTCCACGTGGTGTAGGTACACCCACAGTGCTGTTAGGGAGGGAGTTCCAGGATTTTGACCCAGCGAGAATGGCAATATATTTCCAAGTCAGGGTGGTGAGTTCCTTGGAGGGGAGCTTGCAGGTGGTGGTGTTCCCAGGTATCTGCTGCCCTTGTCTTTCTAAATGGTTGATGTCGAGGATTTTGAAAGTGCTGTCAAAACAGCCTTGGTGCGTTGCTGCAGTGCTTCGTTGGTACACACAGCTGTCACTGTGCTCTTTTCACGACTCCACAAGGAGAGGAAAGGTTTGCAGGCTTTGTGGAAAAGACGGGCAGCGGTACTGAGTGAATTTCTCTTGCAGTGAGCTGGCATGGCCATGATGGGCCAAACAGCCTCCTTCCATTCTGTAAAAATTCAGCGATTCTATGATTCTAGATTGATTCCTGGTATGAGCAGGAGGTCTTTTGAGGGCAATCTCTTTGAAATGTGTACAATCCTTAGAGAGCCTGACAGTGCAGATGGTGAGGGGCTCTTTCCCCTAGCAAGGGGGTCTAAATCTGGAAACCACTGTCGGAGTTGGAGGGAGTGGATGTTGAAGGTACTGGATGCTGTGCCAATCAGGTAAGCTGCTTTGTACTGAATGGTGTCGAGCTTCTTGAGTGTTATTGGAGCTGCACTCATGAAATGAAATGAAAATGGCTTATTGTCACGAGTAGGCTTCAATGAAGTTACTGTGAAAAGCCCCTAGTCGCCACATTCCGGCGCCTGTCCGGGGAGGCTGATACGGGAATCGAACCGTGCTGCTGGTCTGCTTTGAAAGCCAGCGATTTAGCCAGTGAGCTAAATCAGCCCCTACAGGCAAGTGCAGAGTATTCCTTTACACTCCTGGCTTGTGTCTTGTAGATGGTGGACAGGCTTTGGGGGACTCTCGACAGGATTCCCATCCATTGACTTGCTCTTGAGGCCACAGCATTTATACGGCTGGGTCCAGTTCAGTTTTCTGGTCAGTGGTAGCACCCAGGATGTTGATGGGGTGGGGGGAGGGGGGGGGGGGGGCGGGGGAGGTGGGATTCAGCAATGGTAGCGGCATTGAATGTCAAGTGATAGTGAATGATTATTTAAATAAAGATGGACTTAAGTTTTTCTGACATATGGCATATCTTACATCAGCATTGCAAAAGTGGCTGGTTTAGCACAGTGGGCTAAATTGCTGGCTTTGAAAGCAGACCAAGGCAGGCCAGCAGCGCGGGTTCAATTCGCGTACCAGCCTCCCCAAACAGGTGCCGGAATGTGGCGACTAGGGGCTTTTCACAGTAACTTCATTTGAAGCCTACTTGCGACAATAAGCGAATTTCATTTCATTTCAAAAGGGAAGTAACCCAATCATTGGTAGAGACTGAGATATAAAACAAGATGTGACACCACATTAGTGCTTTTATCATACTTTCTTCCTTACCTCTGACTCCAAAACCCCTTACGCTGCATATGGAATTGTTTAAGCGAAAGTTTTTGTCACATGATATTCATGTCCTCGAGACACAGCAAATCACTTTCCAGCCACTCAAGTACTTTGGAAAAGAGAAACAAGTCCTGCATTTATATTGTTTGGTTCACAATCATACAGTGTCTCAAAGCGTCTTACAGATAATGGAATGCTTGAGAGGTGTAGCCACTGGGCAGAATTTTCCAACCCCCCCCCCAACCCCGCCGCGGTGGGCTTTGCAACGACAGAGGCAGACCCCCATTCGCCGGCGGTGAGTTCTTCCTGGGTGTCCCGTTGTTCTGGGTGTCCACCACTGGGGAACCCGAAGCGGGGACTCACAGTCAGTGGGACTGGAGTCCCCACCAGCAGGAATGGCCGGAAAATCCCGACTGTCACTGTATTCTCGGAAACCCGGCAGCCAATATGTGCACAGCAAGATCCCACGGGCAGCAATCTGAAAATTACCTCAACATCTGGGGATTTTTCTTTTTAGCTGATGTTGATTGTGGGATAAGTATTGGCCAGGAGGTCAGGAGAGATCATTAAAATATAAACTAAATACTGTGGATGCTGTAATCTTAAATAGAAACAGAAAACGCTGTAGAAATTCGCCAGATCTGGCAGCATCTGTGAAGCGAGAAACAGAGTTAGTGTTTTGAGTCAAAATATGACCCGTCTTCAGCAGAAAGGAAATCTGCCGTCCTTACCCGGTCTGGCCTCCATGTGACTCCAGGTCCACAGAGATATGATTGCCGCTTGATTGCCCTCAGAAATGGCCCAGCAACTCACTCAGCTGCTCCCAGCTACTCCAAAAAAGTCAGGAAGGGATTATTGTGGGTGTACGATGCACTGCAGCGGTTCAAGATGTCAATTTACCATCAGCTTCCAAGGGCAATTAGGGATGGGTAACAAATGCCGACCTTGCCAGTAGGGTTCCCCTCATCCCAAAAATATATATTTTTTAATGCAGAATAACCAATATACTCTGCTCGAAATGTTAACTCCGTTTCTCTCCCCACATATGCTGCCAGACCTGCTGAATATTTCCAGGACTTCCTGCTTTTTATACCAGAGGTAGATCTACTCTGAAACAATGCCACGTGTGATGATTTACACGCAGCCAAGACGGCAGTCGGGGCCCCCGTTTAACATCTCACGAAGGAGCAGCACCTTCAACAGCTCAGCACTCCCTCAGTTACCAGTCGATCCGAAATGTCGGTGGGTATAAAGTGTCCTGATACAGGTGGGAGGGGTTTGCCGCCGAAAGTCGATGGACTTTCAGCTAGGCCGCTGTAGCTCTGGCCAAAGCGGAGCTGGAAAATCCTGGCCACAGTTTCAGACCCACAAACCGCTGTAATCAGGGCATCCCGCAGAAATCTCGCAACCTTACAGTTAGTGTTGGTCATGAAACACATGTTCCCAGAAGCTACAGAATGCTCGAAGTCCAGGAGAGCATCCAATCTCAGCAGGTGTCTGTAACTAACTATCCGCCTCAACATTTCAGCCATCACTTAAATTCTGACCATTAGGCTCACAGCTTCATTCTGTCTTCACGTGTCGACATTAATTCTACACTGGACAGGAATTCTATTGTTCTATTATCAGCTGGATGACCTGTGGTGCGCTGTCTTGGTTTAATTGCAGAATCAGAGGTGTTTTGATACACTAGAAAGAGGGAAACTGTTACCACTGGTAGGAGTGTCAATAGCTGGAGGATAAAGATTTAAGGTAGCCAGCACAGGAAGACAACAGCGAGGCAATACAAGGAATTCATCAACACAGAAAGTTGCTGTGATCTGCAATGTACCACCTGGAGGGATTCAGGTTCAAAAAGGAACATTCAAAAGGGAATGGGGTCTGTAATTGAGCGAGGGAAACGTCAGGGTTGTGGGGGAAGGGCAGTGGACGTGCGACTAAATGGATAGCTCTTTCAAGGAATGGGCACAGGCAGGATTAGCTGAATGGATCTCTGCGCTTTACGATTATCTGTTTCCTTCGTAATATTCTGAAAGGCTCTTAGCTCCTTGTTCTATCGCAGACACACCATGTGCTTCCATCATGGCTTCAATTGCCATGGAAACCTGAAGCTCACTCAGCTTAAGCACTGTTCTGAGGAGCAGCCAAATCTTCATTCCATCGCCTTCCTGCTCTTATCCTCGCAGCGCTACTGCCATCTTCTGGGCGGTCCAGCCTCACTGTGTATCAGAGAATACTCTAACCTGAACACATTGCTGAATACGTGTGCCTCTTAACCATTCACTTTGGATAAACTAATACCTGAAGAAGCTGAGAAGCCAGAATAATCTTTCTTTCTTTTAGTATTCTTGCTTTGCTTCTAATTACTTCACCAAAGGCCAACAATGACACCATTCGCAAGATCGGATCAGGCAAATTAATTTAACATTTTGAATAAGTATAAATTGCAGCTCCGCAGGCTGTGTTTCCAGATGTGCCTCTCGTGTGGGTGATAAGAATTTACAAACCAACAAAGAAAAATGTATTTGAAGTTTCAGATAGAGATTATTATTATTATATGGGATTATTACTTCTTTGACTTTCTTTAGACCCATATTTCTACAAGACCAAATGGCCAGTTTTTGATTTAATTCCCCTTCGCTCCACATCGGATGATTGGAGAAGATGAGCAAACAATTTTAATCAAATTCAAAGAAGCAAAAATTCTTAGAGGAGGTAGAATGGATTACAGAACGAGTGGAAAGATTCTTATCAAATATATAGGATAGACTTAGACCTGGGAAAAGGAACATGCTCTTTGTTACCCCCCCCCCCTCCCCCACCCCCCTCCCCACCCCATCACCATTACCTACCCTCCTGAACATTAACCCCCTCCACATCACCATTATACCCCCATCAACATACCCTCCCTCCACATCACCACACCCTCCGTCCACATCACCATACCCTCCCTCCACATCACCATACCCTCCCTCCACATCACCATACCCTCCCTCCACATCACCACACCCTCCCTCCACATCACCATACCCTCCCTCCACATCACCATACCCTCCCTCCACATCACCATACCCTCCCTCCACATCACCATTATACCCCCATCAACATACCCTCCCTCCACATCACCATACCCTCCCTCCACATCAACATACCCTCCCTCCACATCAACATACCCTCCCTCCACATCACCATTATACCCCCATCAACATACCCTCCCTCCACATCACCATACCCTCCCTCCACATCACCATACCCTCCCTCCACATCACCACACCCTCCGTCCACATCACCATACCCTCCCTCCACATCACCACACCCTCCGTCCACATCACCATACCCTCCCTCCACATCACCATACCCTCCCTCCACATCACCATACCCTCCCTCCACATCACCATACCCTCCCTCCACATCACCATACCCTCCCTCCACATCACCATTATACCCCCATCAACATACCCTCCGTCCACATCACCATACCCTCCCTCCACATCACCATACCCTCCCTCCACATCACCATTATACCCCCATCAACATACCCTCCGTCCACATCACCACACCCTCCCTCCACATCACCATACCCTCCCTCCACATCACCATTATACCCCCATCACCATACCCTCCCTCCACATCACCATACCCTCCCTCCACATCAACATACCCTCCCTCCACATCACCACACCCTCGCTCCACATCACCATACCCTCCCTCCACATCAACATACCCTCCCTCCACATCACCATACCCTCCCTCCACATCACCATACCCTCCCTCCACATCACCATACCCTCCCTCCACATCACCATTACCCTCCCTCCACATCACCATACCCTCCCTCCACATCACCATACCCTCCCTCCACATCAACATACCCTCCCTCCACATCACCATACCCTCCCTCCACATCACCATACCCTCCCTCCACATCACCATACCCTCCCTCCACATCACCATACCCTCCCTCCACATCACCATACCCTCCCTCCACATCACCACACCCTCCCTCCACATCACCATACCCTCCCTCCACATCACCATACCCTCCCTCCACATCTCCATACCCTCCCTCCACATCACCATACCCTCCCTCCACATCACCATACCCTCCCTCCACATCAACATACCCTCCCTCCACATCAACATACCCTCCCTCCACATCACCATACCCTCCCTCCACATCACCATACCCTCCCTCCACATCACCATTACCCACCACCCCATCACCATTACCCACCCCATCTCCATTACCCACCCCCCATCACCATTACCCGCCCCATCACCATTACCCGCCCCATCACCATTACCCGCCCCATCACCATTAACCACCTCATCTCCATTACCCACCCCCCATCACCATTACCCGCCCCATCACCATTACCCACCCCCATCACCATTACCCACCCCCCATCACCATTACCCACCCCCATCACCATTACCCGCCCCATCACCATTACCCACCCCCATCACCATTACCCACCCCCCATCTCCATTACCCACCCCCATCACCGTTACCCACCCCCATCACCATTACCCACCCCCATCACCATTACCCACCCCCCATCACCATTACCCACCCCCATCACCATTACCCACCAACCTCACCATTACCCACCCCCATCACCATTACCCACCCCATCTCCATTACCCACCCCCATCACCATTACCCACCCCCCATCACCATTACCCACCCCCATCACCATTACCCACCAACCTCACCATTACCCACCCCCATCACCATTACCCACCCCATCTCCATTACCCACCCCATCACCATTACACACCCTCCCCATCACCATTACTCACCCCATCACCATTACCCACCCTCCCCATCACCATTACCCACCCCATCACCATTACCCACCTCATCACCGTTACCCACCCCCATCACCGTTACCCACCTCATCACCATTACCCACCCCCATCACCATTACCCACCCCCATCACCATTACCCACCCCATCACCATTACCCACCCCCCATCACCATTACCCACCCCCATCACCATTACCCACCCCCCATCACCGTTACCCACCCACCCCATCTCCATTACCCACCCCATCACCATTACGCACCCCCATCACCGTTACCCACCCCATTACCATTACCCACCCCATCACCATTACCCACCCCCATCACCATTACCCACCCCCATCACCATTACCCACCCCCATCACCATTACACATCCCCATCACCATTACCGACCCGCCCCATCACCATTACCCACCCCCTCACCATTACCCACCCCCTCACCATTACCCACTTGCCCCATTACCATTACCCACCCCCATCACCATTACACACCCCCATCACCATTACCCACCCCATCACCATTACCCACCCCCATCACCATTACCCACCCTCATCACCATTACACACCCCCATCACCATTACCGACCCGCCCCATCACCATTACACACCCCCATCACCATTACCCACCCGCCCCATCACCATTACCCACCCCCAACACCATTACCCACCCCATCATCATTACCCACCCCCATCACCATTACCCACCCCCCCATCACAATTACCCACCTCATCACCATTACCCACCCACCATCACCATTATCCACCCCCATCACCATTACCCACCCCATCACCATTACCCACCCCCATCACCATTACCCACCCCATCACCATTATTTTGTTTTTGCACTGGAGTGCTGAGCTTTTGGCATTTGAGTGCTACAGTGAGAGTTTGGTGACTGAGGGAGTATAAGGGTTCATTTTTATTTAAAGTCTAGTATTTCTTTTATTTAGTTAATTAACTTAAAAGTTGCTGTTTGGTCTATAAGATGGTGAATTTTGAATCAGCTTTAAACAAGGGTCTCTTTGTACTTACTTGCAGCTGGAGCTTGTTAATTAGTTAATTGCATTAGGCCAGTTTTCAGAGGCTAGAGTCACAGCATAAATAGGAGCTAGTTACAGTGTAAACTTTGGAGTGCTGAGCTTGTGGCATTTGAGTGCTACAGTGAGAGTTTGGTGACTGAGGGAGTGCTGAGCTTGTGGCATTTGAGTGCTACAGTGAGAGTATGGTGACTGAGGGAGTTAGGTGAGGAGGGAGCAAGGTGCTCCTTTCATTTCATTTCCTATATTTATCAAAGAGCGTGAAGGGAACCAGGAGTTTAGAGCACAGCTGACTGGAAGCAGAGTCGGAGGGCGGAGGTCCAGTTGGTCCACGGGGCAGCTAATTCTGTAAAGTAAGAGGGGATGGAGGCTAGGGCAGTTGCATGCTCCTCCTGTTGGATGTGGGTGGTGAGGGATACCACTGGTGTCCCCGCTGACTATACCTGCGGGAAGTGCACCCAACTCCAGCTCCTCAGAGACCGTGTTAAGGAACTGAAGCTGGAGCTGGATGAACTTCGGATCATCCGGGAGGCAGAGGGGGTTATCGAGAGGAGTTACAGGGAGGTAGCCACACCAAAGGTACTGGACAAGAGTAGCTGGGTTACAGTCAGGGGAAAGAAAACTAACAGGCAGACAGTGCAGGGATCCCTCGTGGCCGTTCCCCTTCAAAACAAGTATACCGTTTTGGATGCTGTTGGGGGGGAAGGCCCCAGCGGTCAGGTCTCTGGCACTGAGTCTGGCTCTGGGGCTCAGAAGGGAAGGGGGAGCATAGAAAAGCAATAATAATAGGAGATTCAATGGTTAGGGAAATAGATAGGAGATTCTGTGGTCGCGAGCGAGACTCCCGAAAGGTATGTTGCCCCCGGGTGCCAGGGCCAGGGATGTGTCTTTTCGTGTCTTCAGGATCCTGAAGGGGGAGGGTGAGCAGCCAGAAGTCGTGGTGCACATTGGTACCAACGACGTAGGTAGGAAAAAGGGTGTGGAGGTAATAAACAAGTTTAAGGAGTTAGGCTGGAAGTTAAAGGCCAGGACAGACAGAGTTGTCATCTCTGGTTTGTTGCCGGTGCCACGTGATAGCGAGGCTAGGAATAGGGAGAGAGTGCAGTTGAACACGTGGCTGCAGGAATGGTGTAGGAGGGAGGGCTTCAGGTATTTGGATAATTGGAGCACATTCTGGGGAAGGTGGGACCTGTACAAGCAGGATGGGTTGCATCTGAACCAGAGGCGCACCAATATCCTGGGGGGGAGGTTTTCTAGTACTCTTCGGGAGGGTTTAAACTAATTTGGCAGGGGAATGGGAACCGGATCTGTAGTCCAGCAACTAAGGAAGCCGATATTCAGTACGCCAAAGCACATAGTGATGCAGTGGGGAAGGTAACACTGACAAAGGAGAGTACTTGCAGGCAAGGAGATGGGTTGAAGTGTGTATACTTTAATGCAAGAAGCATCAGGAATAAGGTGGGTGAACTTAAGGCATGGATCGGTACTTGGAACTACGATGTGGTGGCCATCACGGAAACTTGGATCGAAGAGGGGCAGAAATGTTTGTTGGAGGTCCCTGGTTATAGATGTTTCAACAAGATTAGGGAGAATGGTAAAAGAGGTGGGGGGGGGGGTGGCATTGTTAATTAGAGATAGTATAACAGCTGCAGAAAGGCAGTTCAAGGGGGATCTGCCTACTGAGGTAATATGGGTTGAAGTTAGAAATAGGAAAGGAGCAGTCACCTTGTTGGGAGTTTTCTATAGGCCCCCCAATAGCAGCAGAGATGTGGAGGAACAGATTGGGAAACAGATTTTGGAAAGGTGCAGAAGTCACAGGGTAGTAGTCATGGGCGACTTCAACTTCCCAAACATTGAGTGGAAACTCTTTAGATCAAATAGTTTGGCTGGGGTAGTGTTTGTGCAGTGTGTCCAGGAAGCTTTTCTAACATAGTATGTAGATTGTCCGACCAGAGGGGAGGCCATATTGGATTTAGTACTTGGTAATGAACCAGGGCAGGTGATAGATTTGTTAGTGGGGGAGCATTTTGGAGGTAGTGACCACAATTCTGTGACTTTCACTTTAGTAATGGAGAGGGATAGGTGCGTGCAACAGGGCAAGGTATATAATTGGGGGAAGGGTAAATACAATGCTGTCAGACAAGAATTGAAGTGCAGAAGTTGGGAACATAGGCTGTCAGGGAAGGACACAAGTGAAATGTGGAACTTGTTCAAGGAACAGGTACTGCGTGTCTTTGATATGTATGTCCCTGTCAGGCAGGGAAGAGATGGCCGAGTGAGGGAACCATGGTTGACAAGAGAGGTTGAATGTCTTGTTAAGAGGAAGAAGGAGACTTATATAAGGCTGAAGAAACAAGGTTCAGACAGGGCGCTGGAGGGATACAAGATAGCCAGGAGGGAACTTAAGAAAGGGATTAGGAGAGCTAAGAGAGGGCATGAAAAATCTTTGGCGGGTAGGATCAAGGAAAACCCCAAGGCCTTTTACACATATGTGAGAAATATGAGAATGACTAGAGCGAGGATAGGTCCGATCAAGGACAGTAGTGGGAGATTGTGTACTGAGTCTGAAGAGATAGGAGAGGTCTTGAATAAGTATTTTTCTTCAGTATTTACAAGCGAGAGGGGCAATATTGATGGAGAGGACAGTGTGAAACAGACTGATAAGCTCGAGGAGATACTTGTCAGGAAGGAAGATGTGTTGCGCGTTTTGAAAAACTTGAGGATAGACAAGTACCCCGGGCCTGATGGGATATATCCAAGGATTCTATGGGAAGCAAGAAATGAAATTGCAGAGCCGTTGGCAATGATCTTTTTGTCCTCGCTGTCAACAGGGGTGGTACCAGAGGATTGGAGAGTGGCAAATGTCGTGCCCCTGTTCAAAAAAGGGAATAGGGATAACCCTGGGAATTACAGGCCAGTTAGTCTTACTTCGGTGGTAGGCAAAGTAATGGAAAGGGTACTGAGGGATAGGATTTCTGAGCATCTGGAAAGGCACTGCTTGATTACGGATTTGTGAGGGGTAGGTCTTGCCTTACAAGTCTTATTGACTTCTTTGAGGAGGTGACCAAGCATGTGGATGAAGGTAAAGCAGTGGATGTAGTGCACATGGATTTTAGTAAGGCATTTGATAAGGTTCCCCATTGTAGGCTTGTGCAGAAAGTAAGGAGGCATGTGATAGTGGGAAATTTGGCCAGTTGGATAACAAACTGGCTAACCGATAGAAGACAGAGAGTGGTGGTGGATGGCAAATATTCAGCCTGGGGCCCAGTTATCAGTGGCGTACCACAGGGATCAGTTCTGGGTCCTCTGCTGTTTGTGATTTTCATTAATGACTTGGATGAGGGAGTTGAAGGGTGGGTCAGTAAATTTGCAGATGATACGAAGATTGGTGGAGTAGTGGATAGTGAGGAGGGCTGTTGTCGGCTTCAAAGAGACATAGGTAGAATGCAGAGCTGGGCTGAGAAGTGGCAGATGGAGTTTAACCCTGACAAGTGTGAGGTTGTCCATTTTGGAAGGACAAATAGGAATGCGGAATACAGGGTTAACGGTAGGGTTCTTGGCAATGTAGAGGAGCAGAGAGATCTTGGGGTCTATGTTCATAGGTCTTTGAAAGTTCCCACTCAAGTGGATAGAGCTGTGAAGAAGGCCTATGGTGTGCTAACGTTCATGAGCACAGGGATTGAATTTAAGAGCCGTGAGGTGATGATGCAGCTGTACAAAACCTTGGTCAGGCCACATTTGGAGTACTGTGTGCAGTTCTGGTCGCCTCATTTTAGGAAGGATGTGGAAGCTTTGGAAAAGGTGCAAAGGAGATTTACCAGGATGTTGCCTGGAATGGAGAGTACGTCATATGAGGAAAGGTTGAGGGTGCTAGGCCTTTTCTCATTAGAATGGAGAAGGATGAGGGGTGACTTGATAGAGGTTTATAAGATGATTAGGGGAACAGATAGAGTAGACAGTCAGAGACTTTTTCCCCAGGTGGAACACACCATTACAAGGAGACATAAATTTAAGGTAAATGGTGGAAGATATAGGGGGGATGTCAGAGGTAGTTTCTTTACCCAGAGAGTAGTGGGGGCATAGAATGCACTGCCTGTGGAAGTAGTTGAGTCGGAAAAGTTAGGGACCTTCAAGCGGCTATTGGATAGGTACATGGATTAGGGTAGAATAATGGAGTGTAGGTTAACTTCTTAAGGGCAGCACGGTAGCATTGTGGATAGCACAATTGCTTCACAGCTCCAGGGTCCCAAGTTCGATTTCGACTTGGGTCACTGTCTGTGTGGAGTCTGCACATCCTCCCCGTGACTGCGTGGGTTTCCTCCGGGTACTCCGGTTTCCTCCCACAGTCCAAAGATGTGCAGGTTAGGTGGATTGGCCATTAAAAATTGTCCAAAATTCTAAGATTAACCTAGGACAAAAGTTCGGCGCAACATCGTGGGCCGAAGGGCCTGTTCTGTGCTGTATTTCTCTATCTATCTATCTATTACCCACCCCCATCACTGTAACCCACCCCCATCACCATTACCCGCCCCATCACCATTACCCAACCCTCCCAATCATCACTACCACACCCTCCCCCACTTTCTTGCACCCATCCCCATAACCCCTTTAAGGAATAACTTTACTGTGCTGCAAAATTCTCCTTTGATTATTATTCCAGAGCGAGCTAACTGAGGACAACAACAGTAGGTGCCAGTAACCCTCTGGCTCAGTGAAAATGTGGCCCAAGGTCCAATTTTGCCTGCCCCCCCAGTATTATCCATTCAGGTGTAGGGATAGACCCCAGTTCTAATCAGTTCTTTTGTTCTCAAAGAGCAATTAATTGCATACATTTTTTTATTATCAATCATGTAAGAAAATATTGCCAGTCTCCAACCACTTGGTCAGTCATCAGTCCGATTTCAGATAGAATAGGCAGTATTTAATGGAAATGATGATGGTCTCCACTGTTGGTCATAGCACTTGCGATAGTCCCATGTTACCACCTTTCGGATCTAATTAAGTGCCAATCAGACAATTCCATGGGCATCAGTGGGCCTTCCCTGGAGGGCGGAGGTCCCGCCTTCTGAGACGTGTTGGCCAATCAGAGGTTGACAGCTCTTCATTGTTCAGCAGCGCCACTTGGAAGGCAGTGGCTACTGCAAGAACTGCAGCCACACAGGGCCAAGGACGACCTTGGACCCAGGCGCAGGTGAGTGATGAGGGGTAGTGAGGTTGGGAGGCACAGGCGGGGGTGAGGACGTTCAGCAGCAAGGGGATGTGGGAAGCTCTCAGTCCTGCCCCTCCACCCGCTTCTTTATACTAGCTCTCTAAATCAGGTACTAAGTGTCTCTGAACGAGGAATCCCCCTGGAAGCCCACCAAAAAACACGACAAGGCTTCCTGTGAGATGAATTCACTCACTTGCCATTGGGTTAACACCAGCAGTGATGGGATGAAGCCTTTTACTGGTCATTAATTGCCCACTTATCGGCCTCAATTGGTGGTGGAGCAGGGAGACCATTCAGGAGCCTGCCCACCATAAAGGCAATCCAGGGAGCTGAAAGATGATGGGGTCCCTCTTGCCCCATCATAAGGTCATAAGGATGACTGCACAATGTTCAGCACCATTCGTCACTCCTCAGATACTGAAGTAGTCCATGTTCAAATGCAGCAAGACCTGGACAATATCCAGGCCTGGCTGACAAGTGGCAAGTTACATTCGTGCCGCGCAAGTGCCAGGCAATGACCATCTCCTACAAGAGAGGATCTAACCATCGCCCCTTTGACATTCAGTGTAATGACCATCACTGAATCCCCCACAATCAACATCCTGGGGGTTACCATTGATAGAAACTGAACTGAACTAGCCATAAAAAAACGATGCCTACCAGAGTAGGTCAAAGGCTAGGAATCCTACGGGTACCCCCCCCCCCCCCCCCCCCCCCCCCCCCCCCCCCCCCCCCCACAAAGCCTGTCCACCATTTACAAGGCACAAGTCAGGAATGTAATGGAACACTCTCCACTTGCCTGGGTGAGTGCTCACCACCGACGAACAGTGGCAGCCGTGTGTACCATCTACAAGATGCACTGCAGCAACTCCCCAAGGTTCCTTAGGCAGCACGACCCCCAACGACTACTACCACCTAGAAAGACAAGAGTAGCAGATACCTGGAAACCCCACCACCTGGAGGCTCCCCTTCAAGTCACTCACCGCCCTGACTTGGAAATATATCGCCGTTCCCTCACTGTTCCTGAGGCAAAATCCTGTAACTCCTTCTCTGACAGCACAGTGGGTGTACCTACACTTCAGAGACAGCAAAGGTTCAAGGAGGCAGCTCACCACCACTTTCTTAAGGACAACCCGGGATGGGAAATGAATGCTGGCCGAACCAGCGATGCCCACATCCTATAAATGAATTTTTAAAAATCAAATATCATCCAGCCAAACTTGCCGTCAGATACCATCCAAAAAAATGAGAGCAAACCCCAAAATCCATCTATTGTGCATAGTTTCAAATTCCGGAAGATCAATGAGCTCTAAGAAGGAATAATATAACCTTTCTAAACACTTGCTTTTCCTGAAGTAAATCAGGAAATTGATAGATTTTAAATGCAAAATACTGCAGGTACTGGAAATCTGAGATAAAAACAGAGAATGCTGGATAAACCCAGCAGGTCTGGCAGCAGGGGCTGTTTAGCTCACAGGGCTAATCGCTGTCTTTGAAAGCAGACCAAGGCAAGCCAGCAGCACGGTTCGATTCCCGTAACAGCCTCCCTGAACAGGTGCCGGAATGTGGCGACTAGGGGCTTTTCACAGTAACTTCATTTGAAGCCTACTCGTGACAATAAGCGATTTTCATTTCAGCATCTGTGGAGAGAGAAACTGAGTTAATGTTTCGAGACGACTTGACTCTGAATTGACTGATTTTGCTATAATCCTGTTCAGGATTATTTACAATTAACCGTAAACCGAAACTTTGAACCTTCAAGGGACATACAGGAAATTATGACTGGAGCCATTTTTCATCTAAGGTCAGATCTTGCTCAGATACAATCCTTCAGCTACCCAAAGTGTTTCAGTCATACCTTCTTACAGGATGTGAGGCCTCAAGGAAAATAAATTGCATTTATATAGCACCTTTCCGGGCCATACAATTTCTCGAGGCGCTTTCCAGCCAATTAAGTACTTTTGAAGTTTAGTCACCGCTGTGATGTAGGGAACATGGCAATTGTGTCATCCACAGCGAGCCCCACCTCACCTCAGTCGAATAATGACCAGATAATCTCCAGCCAGGACCCTGGGGAGAACCCTTCTGTTCTTCTTCCAACTGTGGCTCGCTCAGTCATCTGGGATGGCAGACAGGGCCTTGGTTTTGTCGTCTCATTCGAAAGGTCGCACACTTCCAGCGATGCGGCGCTTCCTCTGCACTCCGTCGAGAGTACCGGCCTCGATTCCTCTGGAATGGGACTTGAGTACTCAACTTTCTGACTCACAGGCAGCAATCTGAGCCCACAGCTCAGCCAAGGGTACGGCCAGCATCTCAGCTACCTTCCTTCATCTTAGCAAAGATACATCGGCACACTGACGTGCAAAAGGACGGGGACGACGAAGGTGGCACCGCAGGCAAAAAATGAGCTGCAGTATAGAGCCACATGGAGTGAGGTAAAATCTTATCCACCAATTCAATGTTTCATGTTTGCTAATGCTCACTCTCCCTCTCAGTCACATTTATGGATATCCTGAGGGCCATTGCAGCTCATATAAAATATCTGGATAAGGTGGGCAAGCAAATATTCCCTAGCTGACTGTATAGAGTCTGCCAAAGGAACTCCATTACATTTCATGATTATCTGATGATTCTAAGCCTAGGGCTTTTTGTGTTGATTTAATGTTAGCTGTTTATCTGTGTCTGAAACTATTCATTTCCCATGACTACAGCCCAGATTTCCTATTAGCTGATGGCAAATAATGCTCCTGTATGTCCTATTGCTCTCTCTTCACAGTGTCTTCCAGAGAAAAACAACTACTTATAGTCATATAGCACCTTTAAAGTCATGAAACATCACAAGGTGCGTCACGGGTGAGTTATGAAACAAATTTGACACACAAACACAGTTGGCACGATTAGGGCAAGTGGGCAAACACTGTACAGTAGTCCCCCGTTATACTGCGGGTGTTGGGGTCCAAGACAGCCACCCGCGTTGCATCCGAGCCGCGGATAGCCTATGAAAATTTTGAAAGAGCAACACATGGCCAGATAATGTTCTGCTGTGGGAAAGAATAATTACAAATGAACCTATCAGGGTAGTTTCAGGTATTGTGGATGTAATAGCCTTACAATGTAAGAATGGAAGGACGTTTTAAATAAAAAACATCAAAGTTCTTTCAAGTTTTAAATTTATTAAAAAATACCACTCAAAAATATATACAATAATACATAAAATAGCACTTACAAGCATATTTTTAAAAATCATTTAAATCACATGAAAAAGTCTGTGAGTTTCTTCTGGCACATCCCCTTCCTCATCTTGACTTGTGCTTGCCTCTGGAGGTTCTTCAGGTGTGGTATGTATATGGGGTCGAAGTCCTGTTGCTCTGTGTATTCTATGAGCCACTTCAGGTGGGTGATGGCATTTTGTATTTATACGCTTTAATTACAAATCATCGCGGCTAATCGGGCTAATCATCGCGGCTAATCGGAATGACAAACAAGTTCACCGGCTTAAAAAGGTGTTGTTTCAAAAAGAGTGAAAAAAGTTGGGGTCCATAAGCACCCCCGCCGTATATCGCGAACCGCGGTATTGCGGGGCGCGGTATAACGGGGGACTACTGTATAAACCTCCACGCCGACACTATCGTTAAGAAAGCCCACCAATGACTCTACTTTCTCAGAAGACTAAGGAAATTTGGCATGTCAGCTACGACTCTCACCAACTTTTACAGATGCACCATAGAAAGCATTCTTTCTGGTTGTATCACAGCTTGGTATGGAGCCTGCTCTGCCGAAGACTGCAAGAAACTACAAAAGGTTGTGAATGTAGCCCAGTCCATCACGCAAACCAACCTCCCATCCATTGACTCTGTCTACAATTCCTGCTGCCTAGGAAAGGCAGCCAGCGTAATTAAGGACCCCACGCACCCCGAACATACACCTTCTTCCGTCAGGAAAAAGATACAAAGGTTTGAGGTCACGTACCAACCGACTCAAGAACAGCTTCTTCCCTACTGCCATCAGACTTTTGAATGGACCTACCTCGTATTAAGTTGATCTTTTCTCTACACCTTGCTATGACTGCAACATTATATTCTGCAGTCTCTCCTCCCTTCTCTATGTACGGTATGCATTGTTTGTACAGAATGCAAGAAACAATACTTTTCATTGTTTACTAATACATGTGACAATAATAAATCAAATCAAATACTTGGCCAAAGAGAGATTTTAAGGATTGTCTTAAATGAGGAAGCAGGGTATAGGGGCAGAGAGATTTAGGGAGGGAATTCTAGAGCTTGGAGTCCAGGCCGCATTGGGGACTGCAAGCAGGCCCAGGTAAGAACATCATGGTGGCCCGTGACAGGCAAGCCCTGGCTTTTTAGTGGGGGGGGAACAGAGAGCCTAGGCTGAGGGGAAGAGTGGGGGTTTGGTGGGACGAGGTTCCGTGGGCAGCCAAGAACCAAGGGAAGTGACATCTTGGGGCTGGGGATGCTCTTGATGCACACAGGGAATCCCCAATTGATGAGCCACCACTTCTCTACATACCTCTTCAAAGTAGCCGTTTCAAAAACGGCCATAGCACTCTGACCCGCCAGCCGCTGCCCGGTATTTTATTGCAGTGGAGGTGGATTCAGGCCCTTAATGTCTATAAAATTGAGGGCATTCTGGGGAACCTAGTGGGCGCCTTAACCATCTCTATCATTATGGGGAACAAGTCAGACATGGATGGGGAGGAGGAAGGCTGGGCACCCAACATATATCACGTGCCAACCACCCCTCCCCCACCAAAAAGCTGCTCCATGGTTTTGCCGAGGTTCGCTATGCACTATAGAAAAAGGAGGGGCCAAGGATAGATTCATGGGGGGGGTGGGGGGGGGGGGGGGCGGAGACATTAGAGGTAATGGCATGAGAGTTAGGGAACGAAGCCCTTGCAAGTGGGCGGCATGGTTGCACAGTGGCTAGCACTGTTGCTTCGCAGCTCCAGGGTCCCAGGTTCGATTCCCGGCTTGGGTCACTGTCTGTGCGGAGTTTGCATGTTCTACCCGTGTCTGCGTGGCTTTCCTCCGCTCGCTCCGGTTTCCTCCCACTGTCCAAAGATGTGCGGGTTAGGTGGATTGGCTGTGCTAAATTGTCCTTTAGTGTCCAAAATGGTTGGGTGGGGATAGGGTGGAGCAGTGGGCTTAGGTGGGCCGCTCTTTCCGCGGGCCGGCACGGACTCTATATGGGCCGGGTGGCCTCCTTCTGCACTGTAGATTCTGTGGTTCTGTGAAGTGTTCTGGATTTGATTAAATGGATAAGAATGGTAGCAGGTGAGGGCAGTCTCACCCGGCTGGATGACAGTGAAGAGGTGTTGAAGGAGGATGGTGTGGTGAACACTGTCAAAGTCAGCAGACAGGGTGAGAAGAATGAGGAGGGCGTCATTTGTGAGTTTGGCAAGACCCATTCCAGTGCGGTGACAGGGGACGAAAGCTGGCTGGAGAGATCCCAGCATGTATTTCCAGGAAACCTGGAACGTTGTTTTATCCGGAACTATCAGCCATTTCTGCATCATCCTTAACATTTATAAACTTTGGATGTAATTGCCCAACACTTGATTCAAACCAAGTAAATTTTGGGTGTGCATCTACGTACCAATGACAGTGGGTGGGATTCTCCCCTAGCCGGCGGGGCCGCACCCGAATCCTCCGCACCTTCAGGGGCTTGGCCGGCACCGGTGGGTTGGCTTGGCTTGGCGCCAACCGGAGCCGAAGGGCGTCCGCCGGCCGGCGCGAGTTGGCCCGTGCGCGGGAGCGCCAGCGTGTGCTGGCGTCATCCCAGCGCATGCGCAGGGGGGTTCATCGCTGCACCGGCCATGGCGGTGGTCCACAGCAGCTGGTGCGGAAGGAATGAGTGCCCCCCCCCCCGGCACAGGCCCGCCCGCGGATCGGTGGGCCCCGATCGCGGGCCAGGCCACCTTCGGGGCATCCCCCGGGGCCAGATCCCCCCGAGGACCCCGGGTCCCGCCGGTAAGTACCAGGTCTAATTTACGCCGGAGGGACCAGCCTAAAACGGGCAGCCACTCGGCCCGCCGCCGACCGGCGCGGCGTGATGCCCGTCCCCCACCAAAACCCCAGCGCCGAAGAATTCAGCAGCCGGCGGGGGCTGGATTCACCCCGACCCCGCCGATGCTCCAGCCCTGTCGGGGGGGGGGGGGTGTCAGAGGATCTCGCCCAGTGTAACTCAAGCAACTCTCTCGAACGCGCGACGTGTGAGGAACCCCTAAGGAGATAGTCTCTCCGCGTACCTTGACAGAAGATGGGTGGACAGAAGTTGTCAGTAGTTACAGCAGAACCACTGCCAGCACTTAATGTCCAAGAAAAATAGGAGCAGTTACTGTGAACTGAAGACGCTGAATTCAACGCCGAGGGTGGAAATCCGTCAAGCCAGAAAGTTGCCGTGCATAGAGCTTCACTCGAACAGTGGAGGAGGCCAAAGTCAGAAAGGTCAATGTGGGAGCGAGGACAGAGAATATTCAAAAGTGTTCATTTTACTTGAAGGAATACAGGACAGTCCCAGTTGATTGTTTCTTATTTTTGCAACACTGTATTTTATCAATTATTGAAATAAGTAAACTGCACGTTAGGGATGCGTTCAGTACATTGCCCACATTGCCCATGAGCAGGACTATTGAGCTGCAACCTATTCTGGTGTGCTGTCTACTCCCTGCACAAGCGACACAACTCGGATAGATGTCACTAATCTGTGGTTTGAACAGTCAAATGCGTTTGTATTCACTACAAACTTGTCCTCCCTGATTGTTTGATCTAGTCAATTGCTTCAGAGGAACAATTTAAGCCATGCAAATTCGCAGATGCCATGGGAACAATAGTCACATCAGCAGTAATTCTTCTGTTTACCCTTTGTATGTTATTTATGTAAATGGTTTTCCTTTTTATTACAACCCCAGCTCGAAAGCTGAGCGCTTTTCAACAGAGACATTGTGCATCAACAGAGACATTGTGCATCAACAGAGACATTGTGCACAGATCTGCTTCCAAGGACACATGAGTATAAAATTGAGAGCCAGATAAAGGACGATTCATCTGTTACGAATTCTCACCTCTTTACCCATGTCACCATGGGTGGAGCATCATGACTCCAGACTCTCCCCCTCCATCTCCAGGCAGAGGCATTAGATTACCTATCGGATTCTCTTACGCAGAAAGCAATGGAGGCAGGGTCGTTGAATATCTTTAAGACTGAGCTGGATGCAAAGCGGGGATCGGTCTTTTCAAATGGCAGAACAGCTTCTGAATGGCCCCTTCCTATTGCTTCTGAAAACATTCATAGGTAGGCAGTGTAGGTGGAAATGGAAATGTCCAAAGAGATACCGATAGATTAAATGAATGGGTGAAACTGGGGCAAATTAATTTGAATTTCCGCAAATGCGGACCTGGACCTGGTTGTAAATGCTGGAAACGGAGGGGGTCCAAGAAGACTTGGAGTTCCATGTGCACAAACAGTTAGAATGTCATGAACAGGTTCAGAAGATAATCGTGGAATCATAGAATTTACAGAGCAGAAGGAGGCCATTCGGGCCATCGAGTCTGCACCCGCCCTTGGAAAGAGCACCCTACCCAATGCCACACCTCCACCCAGTAACCCCACCGAACCTTTTTGGACACTAAAGGTAATTTATCATGGCCAATCCCCCTAACCTGCACATTTTTGGACTGTGGCAAGGAACGGGAGCACCCGGAGGAAACCCACGCAGACACGGGGAGAATGTGCAGACTCTGCACAGACACTGACCCAAGCCGGGAATCGAACCTGGGACCTCGGAGCTGTGAAGCAGACAGTGCTAACCACTGTGCCACTGTGCCGCCCATAATCGGAGAGGTTAATGGGATGCTGCCCTAGGTGTCTCAAAGACTGGAATACGAGGTGGATAGGAGTTACGTTACAGCTGCATCAAGTCCTTGTTCAGTCGGCAATGCTGGGTAGCACAATTTAGGAAGGATACATTGCCCTAAGTGTAGATTTACCAGAGTGATACCGAAAGAGTCATAGGGACTGGAAACGTTAGCTCTGTTTCCCTCTCTGCAGATACCGCCAGATCTGCTGAGTTTATCCAGCATTCTCTGTTTTTATTTCAGATTTACAGCCGTATTTTGCTTTTATTAAAGGTGGTATGGTGCAAGGCAAAGGGGAGTGGGAAAAGTAATAAAACAAAAGATGTGTAAAGAGGAGGTGTGAATGGCAGGATGCTGAATAGCTATTGTCCTGAAGCAAAAGGAAAGAGGCTTTTTCCCAGGGTAGAGGGGTCAATTACTAGGGAGCGTAGGTTTAAGGTGTGAGGGGCAAGGTTTAGAGTAGATGTACGAAGCAAGTTTTTTACACAGAGGGTAGTGGGTGTCTGGAACTCGCTGCTGGAGCAGGTGGTGGAAGCAGGGACGATAGTGACGTTTAAGGGGCATCTTGACAAATACATGAATAGGATGGGAATAGAGGGATACGGACCCAGGAAGTGTAGAAGATGTTAGTTTAGACGGGCACAGGCTTGGAGGGCCAAAGGGCCTACTCCTGTGCTCTACTTTTCTTTGTTCTTTGTTCTTTGTTCCAGGACAGAATCAAGAAGGCTCCTCCCTCCCTTCCAACCATGCAAGGCCCCAGACACTCCTTCCAGGCAAAACGGCGATTTACTTTCTTTCTTTCAATTTAGTGGACTGTATTCCCTGCTCATGGTGTAACCTCCTCTCGATGGGGACGCCAGGTGCAGACTGGGAAACCACTTTGTGGAACACGTCATCTTATTCCGCAGGAAAAACCAAACAGCAACCTGAAATTTTAAATTCTTGAAACATCCAACAAGAATCATCCACAGGCAGGAACGAGGCCCAACCGTTTAAGTTGTTCACTCTCTGGGCTGGACAGGTGGGCGGTATTGCTTTATCGTGTAGCTGTGATGCACAATCAATGGACACGAAACATAGGTGAAGTCCGAAATGAAAGGCTTTAATCAGCAAGAAGTGAACCCGGCAGCAGGCATACAGAAATGGCCTGGCTGCTGGGGAACACGGGTTCTTATACCCTGCTTCGTAGGCGGAGCTACTTTCCTCTTGGCCAATAAGAATACAGAGAACACGATACCTGGGCCAATGGTCAGCAAGCCCTCTGCACCAATGGCAGCTCACACTCCCAGGTACCGTAATACCCCTAGTCATACTACCACAAGCCCCTGGACCCTTATACGCCAAGGTTCCGCCAGGTAAGACCAGGTTAGAGCGGTGCCGGCGGGAGTTAAGTTTCTTGGTACTGCCGCTTGGTCCATCCCGGGCAGAGAATTGCTTGGGGGGGGGGGGCCGCCCCATAGAGTGGCCCCCAGCCAGCACTTCACCAACCGCGCCGGCGCCAATAGCGGCAATTCTCCGACCCAGCCCCGGGCTCAGAGAATCCTGCCCCATTTATTTAGATTCAGTACCCTCGTCTCAAAATCTATTTTGTCACTCTCCACCTTGATGAAGAAATCTATCATATTATGGTCACTCATCCCCAAGCATTGCACACAACTAGATTGCCAATTATTCATGTCTCATTACACAATGCCAATCTAGGATAGCCTGTTATCTCATTGGTTCCCCAATGCATTGGTTCAGAAAACCATCCTGTAAACAATCCAGGAATTCCTCCTTTACGTATTGTTACTAATTTAATTTGCCCAATCTATATGCAGATAAAAATCCTGCGTTATTATAGATGTTTCTTTATTGCCTGCATGTCTAATTTCCTGTCTAGTGCCATCCCCAACATCACCACTACAGTTTGGGGGTCTATATACAACCCCAACAAATATATTTTGCCCCTTGGTATTTCTCAGCTCTACCCCTATAGATTCCCATATCATCACAGCTAATAATTGTTCTTGTCCTTGATTTTCCCCTCCTCTGACTCCTTGCATAGGTTCCCGTCCCCCTGCAATTGTAGTTTAAACCCTCCTAACTACTCTAGCAAATACTCCTCAGAGGACATTAGTCCCAGTCCTGCCCAAGTGTAACCAATTCAGTTTGTATTGGTCCCATCTCCCCCAGAACCGATCCCAGTGCCCAGGAATCTGAAACCCTTCTCCTCGCACCATCTCTTCAGCCATGTATTCATCCGATATATTTCTGCTCTGACTAGCTATTTCTGCTCTGACTCGCACGTGGCACCGGTAGTAATCCGGAGATCAGTACCTTTAAGGTCCAACTTTTCAACTTCTAACTCCCTATATTCTGCTCAAAGGACATCAACTTTTGTTTTACCTATGTTGTTCGTACCAATGTGCAACATGACCACTGATGATAATAATAATCGCTTATTGTCACGAGTAGGCGTCAATGAAGTTCCTGTGAAAAGCCCCTAGCCACCACATTTCGGCGCCTGTTCGGGGAGGCCAGAACGGGAATTGAACTTGCGCTGCTGGCCTTGTTCTGCAATACAAGCCAGCTGTTTAACCCACTGTGCTAAACCAACCTCTGTTCACCCGCACCCTCCTGCAGTTGCTCTGAGATCCCCTTTACAATAGCATCAGCGAAGCAACATACCATCCTGGAATCTTGTTTGCACCCACAGAAAGGCCTATCTATTCCCCTTACAATTGAATTCCCTATAACTATTGCATTCCCATACCTCTGACTCTTCCCCTGTGCAGTAGAGCCACCCGTGGTGCAACAAATTTGGCTATGGCTGCTTTCCACTCAGGGGCCATTCCTCCAACAGTATCCAAAGTGGTATATCTATTTTGCAGGGGTATTGCCACAGGGAGATTCCTGCACTGCCTGCCTTGTCCTCTTGTTCTACCTGGTGGACACCCATTCCCTTCCTGCCTGTAAATCATAAGCCTGCGGTGTGACCACCTCTCTATCCATTATACTCTCTTCCTCACGGATGCTCCACAATTTTCCCAGCCACCACTGCAGCCCCAAAACCCGGGCTTCTCGGAGCTGCAGCTGAATAAACATCCTGTACATATGCTGGTGCCAGGAACTGGACATATTCCCAGCTTCCCACATAGAGCATGAAGAGCACAGCATGGTTATGATCTCTTCTGCCATGACTTATTCCTTTAAATTAAATTTTGGAAGATACTTAAAATCAAATAATATCAATTACTCTAGCGCTCTTCCCGGGTCCCTGTTACTACATAATAGAGCCCTTACAAATTATGGACCACATATTATACATCTTACAAACTATAAGCAATAAAAGTAGTAAATACTTACCCGACCTTACAGCTGCTTCCATTTGACCCATGTCAGTTCTGAATCCCGATGCCACCTCAGGATCTCCAAACTCCAAGCGAGCACTCCACTCTCAGCCTCGTTCTTTCTCACTCTCTTTTATCCTCCCGGCTCCGCTCTCCGTCTCACCCTTTCCCGTGCTCTTTTATCTTCCTGCTTCATTCTCTATTTCACACTGGACCCGAAATATAATCTGAAAAAAAGTACGATTTAGCTTGAGCACCAATTTCTTTTTTTTTATATCATGTTCAAGGTCCCAGCAAATCTGAACCCTCAGGTTTCATGTAGAATTTAATTGGCTCCTTCTGCATTTATTTCTATAACTTGGCACTCAATTACTAACTGGATGTTCATTCTGATCTTTTAAACCTGTTTATTGGCAGCGTTTTAACCGCTTTGTCGATAATCTATTCCAAATACCTGTTAATTGTTGGAGGGTGCATGGAGTTCTCTTCTAATTGGAAGTCTTGCTTGAGGCTTGTTATCTCTGAAGCTCGCATCCTCTGGCCCTGCACTCAAAGTCCAAGTTAAGTAACTTGTTTGGATCTATATTATCAGTTCTTCTCAGTACTCTAACACCCCGGTCATGTTTTCCCTTGACTGTTCCTCTGCTGACAGGAGTTTCATTTCTGTCAGCCTTCCCTCACAGCTTATGAGCTCAAATCTTGGCACCATTTTCTGGCCATTGGCTAATGAAGCCAATGCGTCTTCAGCACTGGTTTGGTAAGTTTTTCAAAGTGCTATTTTCACCAATTTGTATGCATAATCAAATGTTCTTTACAACACAGAAACAGGCCATTTGCCCCAAAAGTTTTTTTTATGTTCCATAGAAGCCTTCGCGCACAGTATAACTTTTCCCCTTATATGTATATCCACCTTCTCATTAAATGCACCTAGGCTATTGGTCTTGACCAATCATCGTGGCAGGAAGGTCCATATTGTAACCTTTCTCTGAGTGAAGAAGTTTCTTCTGTATTTTTGTTGTATTTATTGGTGACTCTCTGACATTTATCGCCACAACTTTTACAGCCCCCTGGGCACATTTTCTCCTAATCATGGCTTGGTAATATCTCAGAGTTATTCCAGCTCCACTGTCAGGATTTTGTCAGCATTGTGCAGAAGCTTCGTTTCAGAAATGCTGTTATACGCCTGCAAACGGGATTTCTCTGCGAAATCAGTGGAGATGTGCGGGGGGGGGGGGGGGGGGGGGGGGGGACGTGTTTTACACAGAGGGTGGCGGTGGCCTGGAATGCACTGCCAAGTGCATCGGGCAGCAGGGTAGCATGGTGGTTAGCATAAATGCTTCACAGCTCCAGGGTCCCAGGTTCGATTCCCGGCTGGGTCACTGTCTGTGCGGAGTCTGCACGTCCTCCCCCTGTGTGCGTGGGTTTCCTCCGGGTGCTCCGGTTTCCTCCCACAGTCCAAAGATGTGCGGGTTAGGTGGATTGACCATGTTAAATTGCCCGTAGTGTCCTAATAAATGTAAGGTTAAGGAGGGGGGGTTGTTGGGTTACGGGTATAGGGTGGATACGTGGGTTTGAGTAGGATGATCATGGCTCGGCACAACATCGAGGGCTGAAGGGCCTGTTCTGTGCTGTACTGTTCTATGTTCTATGTTCTATGTTCTATGTTCTAAGTGAGGTGGGTGAGGCAGATACATTAGCGACCTTTAGAAATTATGTCGATAGACGCATGAACAGGCGGGGTATAGAAGGATACAGGCGGTTGGTCGAGATAGAACACGTGATCGGCGCAGGCTTGTTGGGCGTGTTCCTGTGGTGTATTGTTCTTTTTTCTTTGTCACCTCGATGGGGCAGGAGGAGCTCTGTGGTATCTCATGGGGGTGGGCCTCCCTCTCATTTTAACCTTGACAGTAAACCTCGGCACTCTATTCAACCATGGGGGATATAACAGACAAAAAACAGAGGTTTGCATTTGTGTACCACCTTCTATTACTGCAGGATGGTCCAAAGCACTTTGAAGCCAATGGACGACTCTCAGATACAGTCATCATGGTGAAGGAGGAAGCAGTTCCGCCTGGTCTCACCCTCACCAAAAACCCCGATCTAAAGTGACCTTTAGGCATCAGTGAGGGAATAACAATCAGGGGCAGGAAACCCGGGCAGAATTTAATGTCATCCCACCACGGCAGGTTTGGTGGTGGGGGGCATTGAATCAGACAGGAAGACAGAGATTGTGGTCCCTGCCTTCTTCCCAACACCATCCCGATAGAGTCCTCAAATCCAGATTAATGCCCATTCAGGATCCTCACCTTGAGTGGCTTCTGATTGGCGGCCGAGCTCATTGGGCATCTTAACCGTGCCAAAAGGCTAATTTCTGCCCAGTTAAGTGTCTGATCACCACTTAATTCAGTGGGCTCCCCCGAAACGTGTAGGAGGAACTTCTTCACCCAAAGGGTTGTGAATCTATGGAATTCCTTGCCCAGTGAAGCAGTTGAGGCTCCTTCATTAAATGTTTCTAAGGTAAAGATAGATAGTTTATTGAAGAATAAAGGGTGTTCGGGCCGGAAAGTGGAGCTGAGTCCACAAAAGATCAGCCATGATCTCGTTAAATGGCGGAGCAGGCTCGAGGGGCCAGATGGCCTACTCCTGCTCCTAGTTCTTATGAAACCCCCTTCATCTCCGTTAAATGCTGCCCATTATTTTTATTCTCCCGCAAGGAATACTGTGAGCCAATTGTACCCATTCTCCCACCATAACGTTGCCCAGGCAGAGATTAACATACTCTTAGTACAAACCCGCAATTGTATTTAGGATCTGAGAATGTTCAGCATTCTAAAAGCCCCACCACCGCTGATTCATGCAAAGATAGAGTAACGTTCGTCTTCCAGCCTCATGTCCTTGAATTGCATTCCAGGACATAAATACAGACTCCAGGACGTCAATTAAATAAATAGTTTTATTTCAGGATTTTATGACTGAGGCCTCAGGGTGGGTGAATTAATTGGTTGTGAAAATGTGAGAATGATCACAGATTCTACCGAAGGTATTAATTCCTTGTCGCACAATGAAGGAGGATTTTTTTTTTTAAACATCAGCTTCAGGCTTTCTCCCAGGTTCCAGCTGTGCCTATTTATTAACAAGGAATTGTCCGCTATCTGATGCTGTGCAGAGCGCCTGGGCCGGATACCATCAGCTAATTCTCTGTTACAAGGTGAAACTTAGAACAGATGCCACATTTCAATCAATGGATGTAATCTGTTGAGCAAAGTTATTTTTACAGGAGAAAGATAACAAAGGGACAAGAATGTCTGGTCTAGTCTCCTTCGATAAGAGCAATGAGGAGGCAGTGACGCGAGGAGCTCAATGCTGCTAGCAATAATTAACTAAATACAGGGTTGGAACAGGAACACATTTTATTGATTTCACTGTCACGTGGTCCACTTTAATAAGTTTGCACTTATCAATATCAATATTATTCAGTTAAACGATCAGCCTGTATATGAATGAAATTCTGATGCATATTGAAAACTTGCCTGCAATATCGGATTGATTTTGCACATCATAGAATTTATCAATTCACACGAGACACAGAGTTGAAGTGAACAGTGGCATTAATCAGCTAGAACTGTGCCTGACTGCGACTGCTCTGCACTGAGAGCCGCCTACAGGGCAGTTGCTCTTTATACCTCCCCTCAAGGGAGCGGAGCCCACAAGGGCACCAACATGATACAATCAGTGTAGTACAGTGCAATGGTCTATAGGTGGAGCCCACATGGGCAACAGCACAGTACAATGTAGTAAAGTGGTGAATGGTTGCCATAATACGTTCAGCACAGTGTAGAAGGAGGCCATTCGACCCATCAAATGCGCCAGCCCTTGGAAAGAGCAGCCTACTTAAGCCCACACCTCCACCCTATCCCCGTAACCCAGTAACCCCACCTTTCTTTGTGTGTGTGTGTCTGACCTGGGCTGGGGAGTGTGTGTGTGTGTTTAATCTGGGCTGGGGTGTGTGTGTGATCTGGGTTGGTGTGTGTGTGTGTGTGTGATCTGGGTTGGGGTGTCTGTTTGTGTGTGATCTGGGTTGGGGTGAGTGTGTGAGTGTGTGTGTGTGATCTGGGTTGGGGTGAATGTATGTGTGTGTGATCTGGGTTGGGGTGAGAGTGTGTGTGTGATCTGGGCTGGGGTGTGTGTGTGTGTGTGTGTGTGATCAGGGCTGGTGTGTGTGTGTGTGTGTGATCTGGGCTGGGGTGTGTGTGTGTGTGTGTGTGATCTGGGTTGGGGTGTGTGTGTGAGTGTGTGTGTGTGTGATCTGGGTTGGAGTGAGTGTGTGTGTGTGTGATCTGGGCTGGGGTGAGTGTGTGTGTGATCAGGGTTGGTGTGTGTGTGTGTGATCTGGGCTGGGGTGTGTGTGATCTGGGTTGGGGGGTGTGTGTGTGTGTGTGATCTGTGCTGGGGTTGTGTGTGTGTGTGATCTGGGCTGGGGTGTGTGTGATCTGGGTTGGGGTGTGTGTGTGTGTGTGATCTGGGCTGGGGTGTGTGTGTGTGTGATCTGGGCTGGGGTGTGTGGGTGTGTGATCTGGGTTGGGGTGTGTGTGTGTGTGTATGTGATATGGACTGGGGTGTGTGTGACTTGGGTTGGGGTGTGTGTGTGTGTGATCTGGGCTGGGGTGTGTGTGTGTGATCTGGGCTGGGGTGTGTGTGTGTATGTGATCTGGGCTGGGGTGTGTGTTAGTGTGTGATCTGGGTTGGGGTGTGTGTGTGTGATCTGGGCTGGGGTTGTGTGTGTGATCGGGGCTGGGGTTGTGTGTGTGTGTGTGATCTGGGCTGGGGTGTGTGTGTGTGTGATCTGGGTTGGGGTGTGTGTGTGTGATCTGGGCTGGGGTGTGTGTGACTTGGGTTGGGGTGTGTGTGTGTGTGATCTGGGCTGGGGTGTATGTGTGTGATCAGGGCTGGTGTGTGTGTGTGTGATCTGGGCTGGGGTGTGTGTGACTTGGGTTGGGGTGTGTGTGTGTGTGTGATCTGGGCTGGGGTGTGTGTGTGTGTGATCTGGGCTGGTGTGTGTGTGTGATCTGGGCTGGGGTTGTGTGCGTGTGTGATCTGGGCTGGGGTGTGTGTGTGTGATCTGGGTTGGGGTGAGAGTGTGTGTGTGATCTGGGCTGGGGTGTGTGTGTGTGTGTGTGTGTGATGTGAGTTGGGGTGTGTGTGTGATCTGGGTTGGGGTGAGTGTGTGTGTGTGTGTGTGATGTGAGTTGGGGTGTGTGTGTGATCTGGGTTGGGGTGTGTGTGTGTGTGTGATCCGGGTTGGGGTGTGTGTGTGTGTGTGTGATCTGGGTTGGGGTGAGTGTGTGAGTGTATGTGTGTGATCTGGGCTGGGGTGAGTGTGTGTGTGATCAGGGTTGGTGTGTGTGTGTGTGATCTGGGTTGGGGTGTGTGTGATCTGGGTTGGGGTGTGTGATCTGGGTTGGGGTGAGTGTGTGTGTGTGATCTGGGCTGGGGTTGTGTGTGTGATCTGGGCTGGGGTGTGTGTGTGATCTGGGTTGGGGTGTGTGTGTGTGTGTGTGTGATCTGGGTTGGGGTTGTGTGTGTGTGTGTGTGATCTGGGCTGGGGTGTGTGTGATCTGGGTTGGGGTGTGTGTGTGTGTGTGTGATCTGTGCTGGGGTTGTGTGTGTGCGTGTGTGTGTGATCTGGGCTGGGGTGTGTGTGATATGGGTTGGTGTGTGCGTGTGTGTGTGTGTGTGTGATCTGGGCTGGGGTGTGTGTGTGTGTGTGATCTGGGCTGGGGTGTGTGGGTGTGTGATCTGGGTTGGGGTGTGTGTGTGTGTGTATGTGATCTGGACTGGGGTGTGTGTGACTTGGGTTGGGGTGTGTGTGTGTGTGATCTGGGCTGGGGTGTGTGTATGTGTGTGATCTGGGCTGGGGTTGTGTGTGTGATCGGGGCTGGGGTGTGTGTGTGTGTGATCTGGGCTGGGGTGTGAGTGTGTGGTGATCTGGGTTGGGGTGTGTGTGTGTGATCTGGGCTGGGGTTGTGTGTGTGATCGGGGCTGGGGTTGTGTGTGTGTGTGTGATCTGGGCTGGGGTGTGTGTGTGTGATCTGGGCTGGTGTGTGTGTGTGTGATCTGGGCTGGGGTGTGTGTGACTTGGGTTGGTGTGTGTGTGTGTGTGATCTGGGCTGGGGTGTGTGTGTGTGTGATCTGGGCTGGTGTGGGTGTGTGTGATCTGGGCTGGGGTTGTGTGCGTGTGTGATCTGGGCTCGGGTGTGTGTGATCTGGGCTGGGGTGTGTGTGTGTGATCTGGGCTGGTGTGTGTGTGTGTGATCTGGGCTGGGGTGTGTGTGACTTGGGTTGGGGTGTGTGTGTGTGTGATCTGGGCTGGGGTTGTGTGTGTATGTGATCTGGGCTGGGGTGTGTGTGACTTGGGTTGGGGTGTGTGTGTGTGTGATCTGGGCTGGGGTGTGTGTGTGATCTGGGCTGGGGTGTGTGTGTGTGATCTGGGCTGGGGTTGTATGTGTGTGTCTGATCTGGGCTGGGGTGTGTGTGTGTGTGTGATCTGGGCTGGGGTGTGTGTGTGTGTGATCTGGGCTGGTGTGTGTGTGTGTGTGATCTGGGCTGGGGTTGTGTGCGTGTGTGATCTGGGCTGGGGTGTGTGTGATCTGGGTTGGGGTGTGTGTGTGTGTGTGTGTGATCTGGGCTGGGGTGTGTGTGTGGTCTGTGCTGGGGTGTGTGTGTGTGTGATCTGGGCTGGTGTGTGTGTGTGTGATCTGGGCTGGGGTTGTGTGTGTGTGTGTGATCTGGGCTGGGGTGTGTGTGTGTGTGTGATCTGGGCTGGGGTGTGTGTGTGTGTGTGTGATCTGGGCTGGTGTGTGTGTGTGTGATCTGGGCTGGGGTTGTGTGTGTGTGTGATCTGGGTTGGGGTTGTGTGTGTGTGTGATCTGGGCTGGGGTGTGTGTGTGTGATCTGGGCTGGTGTGTGTGTGTGATCTGGGCTGGGGTTGTGTGTGTGTGTGATCTGGGCTGGGGTGTGTGTGTGTGTGTGATCTGGGCTGGGGTGTGTGTGTGTGTGTGATCTGGGCTGGGCTGGTGTGTGTGTGTGTGATCTGGGCTGGGCTGGTGTGTGTGTGTGATCTGGGCTGGTGTGTGTGTGTGATCTGGGCTGGAGTTGTGTGTGTGTGTGATCTGGGTTGGGGTTGTGTGTGTGTGTGATCTGGGCTGGGGTGTGTGTGTGTGATCTGGGCTGGTGTGTGTGTGTGATCTGGGCTGGGGTTGTGTGTGTGTGTGATCTGGGCTGGGGTGTGTGTGTGTGTGTGATCTGGGCTGGGCTGGTGTGTGTGTGTGTGATCTGGGCTGGGCTGGTGTGTGTGTGTGATCTGGGCTGGTGTGTGTGTGTGATCTGGGCTGGAGTTGTGTGTGTATGTGATCTGGGCTGGGGTGTGTGTGACTTGGGTTAGGGTGTGTGTGTGATCTGGGGTGTGTGTGTGTGTGATCTGGGCTGGTGTGTGTGTGTGTGTGTGATCTGGGCTGGGGTTGTGTGTGTGTGTGATCTGGGCTGGTGTGTGTGTGCGATCTGGGGTGTGTGTGTGTGTGTGTCATCTGGGCTGGGGTGTGCGTGACCTGGGCTGGGGTGTGTGTGTGTGTGTTATCTGGGCTGGGTGTGTCTGTGGTAGTATGGCTAGGAGTATTACGGTACCTCAGAGGTCAGCTGCCGTTGGTGCAGAGGACTCGCTGCCCATTGGCCCGGTTAAGTCATGTGCCTCTCAGCCGATTCCGCCTACTGGGCGGGATATAAGAACCCGTGTTCCCCGGCAGTCGGCCATTCTTCTGTACGTCTGCTGCCGGGCACACATCTTGTGCATTAAAGCCTTTTGTTTGGATCACATCTTCGCCTCGTGTCCAATTGATGGTGCATCAATTTAATGCCCAAGTTTTAAAAGATGGAGCTTGATATCAGGCCGGGGTGCCTTCGACTCAGCCCACACGCAACAAATGCAGCAGATGCATTTAAACACTGGCTGGCGTGTTTCAACAGTTATTTGAGCACAGCCGAAAAACGCCCGACGAGGGAACAAAAACTACATATCCTCCACTCGTGCGTGGGCACCGCCGTGTACTCGCTCATAGAGGACACACCAGACTATGACACAGCTATGGACTTACTAAAAGGACATTTCATCTGACCGGTGAACCAGGTCTACGCACGGCACTTGCTGGCCACGAGACAGCTATTCCCTGGTGAGACCTTAGATGAATTCTACCAGACCCTACTTGTTCTGGGGAGAAACTTGGCCCTGCCCACAAGTTTCTGCGGCCGAGCACACCGAACTTTTAATTCGAGACGCTTTCGTGGCGGGTATTCAATCTTCCCAGATCCGGCAGAGACTCTTGGAGAAGGAAATGTTAAGCCTGGCTGAGGCACGGGCCCTCGCCTCCTCTCTCGATATCGCTAACCGCAACGCCCGCGCGTACGCTCCTGACCGCGCGGTGGCCCCCTGGGTAGCATGGAACGCGACCCCCTTCACCCCTGCAGACTCTGACCCCCCCCAGGCCTGCGCCGCAGGGCGCCCCGATAAACCCACGGGGCCCCGCTGCTACTTTTGCGGCCAGGCCAAGCCACCCCGCCAGCGCTGCCCGGCCCGCGCCGCAACCTGTAACGGTTGCGGCAAAAAGGGCCATTACGCGGCCGTTTGCCAGTCCAAGGCGGCCGCTGCAGTCCCGCGCTCCTCACGCGCCCCACGCGGCCTACGGACCTTGCTGCCCCCACCCCTCACCGCCACGAGTGATCAGCGGGCGCCGCCATTTTGGACCCCCAACACCACCTGCGATCCCCGGGCGCCTCTAATCAGCTGTCTGATTAAATGTTCCCACCCCCCCCCCATCCCACCCCACCACTCCGCCACCAAACGTGCCACGGGGGGGAAGGGTGGAAGAAGTCGACCACCATTTCTCAGCTGAGAAGTTGAGCCAATGCCTCATTTGTCCTTTCAGGCAGCAGGGAAAGATTCCATAGCACTACTCGAAGTAAAGCAGGAAGGCCTCACATTTACCCTTCGACAAACCACTGGTAATATCTGGTAATTCATCTTATTGCAGCTCATAGGACGTGCTGGGGGAGCATTCTCTGCCTCGTCTCCTCCACCATAATGGTGACTACACTTCAGAAGTACTTCATTGACTTTAAAGAACTTTAAAGTTAATTTAAAAATAGATTTTCAAGTACTGACATCAAAATCCTAGAGGTCCAATAGGCACACATGAGTAGGTCTGTCGGGGTTTATACCGTATACTGTAAGATTGCAATGTATTCCTTTCAAAGCTCATACAAATTCTTTGGAATCTCATTAGATGCATTGATGGAAATGGCAGGGGTTTGACATTCTAACATGACGATGTTGTGATTAGGAATATTTTTAGTGGCAACTTTGACTTTAATAAATAAAAATGACAGAAATATGAATGATATTAATTCATCCTCCTGCTTACTCATTTTTTCCAATTAAAAAAAAAGTTAAATTTCCATGTTCATTTACGTCAGCACGGTAGCACAAGTGGCTTCACAGCACCAGGTTCGATTCCCCGCTGGGTCACTGTCTGTGCGGAGTCTGCACGTTCTCCCCGTGTCTGCGTGGGTTTCCTCCGGGTGCTCCGGTTTCCTCCCACAGTCCAAAGACGTGCCGGTGAGGTGGATTGGCCGTGATAAATTGCCCTTAGTGACCAAATAGGTCAGGAGGGGTTATTGGGTTACGGGGATAGGGTGGAAGTGAGGGTTTAAATGGGTCGGTGCAGACTCGATGGGCCGAATGGCTTCTTTCTGCCGTGTATGGTCTCTGTCTCGCACAGATGCAAACAAGTTGTTCCCTTTATAAAGCTTAATTTCCACGCACATATTTTAAGAAGCATCTTTACTTCTGACATGGGGCTGAATTCTCCGCACCCTGATGCGATGGGGCGGAGAATCCACTTTCACGCATAAAAACGGGCCCGGCGTCGGTTCAGCAATTCTCCGCCCCCCTGAAAAGCGGCGTACTCGGGGGAGTACGCCACGCCGATTAGCCACCACCTGAGGCCATTGGCTAAAGCCCCCCCCCCGCTATTCTCCGTCCCCGAACAGCCGAATTCCCGACGGCGTGGACCACTCATGGTCCCACCCGTCCATGATACCCGCGTGGCTGCTGCGGACTCAGTCCAGGGTCTCCACAGTCGGGGGAGGGCCGATCCGAGGACAGGGGAGGGCTCATTTGGGACTGGGTTTTTTTTTGTGCAGGCGGTCCGGGTCGGGCAAACAGCCGATCGGGGCACTATTACCGCGTCCAGGTCCGGGGTCTGAGTCCGCCATGGAGCACAGTGCGGTCGCTGGAGGCTGCCGCCATGCGCATGCACGGCCTCTGACCCGCAAGTGATGGGGGCCGTATCGGTAGCTGGGGCTGCGAACTCCACAACGGCTGCCTGCTAGCCCCCAGCAAGACGGTGAACCTGTGGCCTTTTGATGCCAGTTCTCCTGGCGCAAAAGGCCACGGGCGGGATTCTCTGATCCAAGTGTTGATACTGTCGGAAACGCCATCGCGTTTCTCAATGGCGTCAACATGGCCTCAGGAGCAGCGACTCTGACCCCTCCAGGGGGCCAGCACGGCACTGGAGTGACCCACGCCGCTCCAGCTGCCGTTCCTGGCATTAGATGGGCGCTGCGGGTCTGCGCATGCGCAGTGGGACCGAAGCCAATGCCGAAGCCGAAGCCAATGCGCACATTCGCGTTGGCTTCCTTCTCCGCGTCGGCCCCGACGTAACATGGCGTCGGGCTACAGTGGCCGGCGCGGAACGAAGGTGGCTCCCAGCCCGTGAGGCCGGCCCGCCGATAGGTAGACCTCGATCACGGGCCAGGCCATAGCGGAGGTTCCCTCGGGGTAGGACCCCCCCCCCCCCCCCCCCCCCCCCCCCCCCGCCGGAACCAATCGGGCCGAGGTCCCACCGGGTAAGACCAGGTGTGAATGGCAACGGCGGGACTCGAGTTTTTTTTGTACAGTCGCTCAGCCCATTTCGGGCCGAAAATCACAGGGGGGGGGGGGGGGGGGGCGCATAGAGTGGCACGCCAACCGCGCTGGCGCCAGAGGCGACGATCTCCGCTCTCCGGAGAATCGGCGGACCGGCGTCGGGGCGGCGTCCCGCGATTTGCGCCCGTCCAGGCGATTCTCCGGCCCGACCTGGGCTGAGAGAATCTCTGCCCCACAGTTTTCACAACGGCGTGGGGCCATTGTCCCAAACATGAAGAATCCAACCCATGATCTTTGAACATTAAGGTATTGTCACTGTCTCACATGGATGTGACATGCTATTCAAAAACTGACAAAACGTCACGAACGGCCCAGAGGGCACAACGGTAAGGTTTTACTCAAAAGATGCAGGGGAGACGTGTGGAATAACCTTTTTTTTTGTAGGGAGTGATAACAGCCTGAAACTCACTGGGCTGGATTCTCCACCGCCCCGCGCCAAAATCGCGTTTGGCGCGGAGAATCGAAGTTCCCGTCCGAATCAAGCCAGGCGCCGCTCCGGCAATTCTCCGGGGCCCGAAGAATCTCGGGTCTGCAATTTACGCTGCGCGGCTGGGGGCCAATTGGCAGAGGCCCGCCCAACGATACAGCGCTCCCGACCGGCCGAGTTCCCGACGGCGTGGAACTAATGTTGTCTGGCCTGTCAGGAGTCTCGCACTGTGACTGGGGACTCAGTCCACGACCACGTCTATGAGGACGGTGGAAGCAAAGATGACCAATGATTTCAAAAGGCAGTTGGATGGGCACCTGAAGGGAATAATCTTGCAGGGATAGCGGATTAGAGTAGGGGAAATGGAACTGACTGGATCATTTTATGGAGATCTGGCATTGAAATGATGGGCTGAATGGCCACATTCTGTGCTGCAATGAGGTTACAGGCAAGAAAGTGGAATTAAGGCCACAATCAGGTAAGTCCTGATCTTTTTGAGCGGCAGAGCAGGCTCGAGGGTCTAAATGGTCTACTCCAGCTCCTATTTATTATCATAGAATCGACAGTGCAGAAGGAGGCCATTCAGACCATCGAGTCTGCACCGGCCCTTGGAAAGAGCACCCTACCCAAGCCCACACCTCCACCCTATCCCCGTAACCCCACCTAACCTTTTTTTGGGCACGAAGGGCAATTTAGCGTGGCCAATCCACCTGACCTGCACGTCTTTGGACTTGTGGGAGGAAACCGGAGCACCCGGAGGAAACCCACGCAGACACGGGGAGGATGTGCAGACTCCACACAAACAGTGACCCAAGCCGGGAATCGAACCTGGGACCCTGGAGTTGTGAAGCAACTGTGCTAACCACTGTGTTACCATGTGATCTTATACCTTCCACAAAGTGGATTGGTTGGTCGTAACGCTGTCAGACGACATGGCAGGGGACAATTGGATTTCATTGAGTCCGAATTATGGGTGTAAAACTGCCTGCAACCAATTTCAGGGTCCGATGCCCAGCAACACCAGGGCTATTGATAAATGGTCAATCCAAAATTCATTTTGTTTTTTTTCTTTCAGAAATACCAAGGATCCACCAAATCCAAGGTTGGATCCCAAAAATATCTGAATGAAAGCCTTCTGCCTATTTCAGATCCACGCGCAGAGATTAGATTGTGAGAGTGTGGGCAGGCATACGTTTAGTAAGAGCAAAGTGGAAACATCATTCCAGAACCCCTGGTGATTCAGTGGCCACCAAACGAGTGGTAACATTGTAATTGTATTGTTTTTAAACCTTCATGTGCCTCGCGTATTTTACGCATCTCAGCGAAATGCACAGATGACACTAGTATCTAAGTATCAGGTTTACTTCCAAGAGTTTTAAAATATTCCTGCAATCTCAAAATATCTGCTCTCATTCTTCCAGCTCAGCTTTGAGTGGCTTCTGTGGTGTCTGTTTACTGTGCTCTGAGTCCACACCCAGGCATAACCAGTCAAGCAGAGTCGAGGTAGATCAGCTACCAGACTCACATAATCAAACAAAGAACAACTGAGCACTGCAGTGTGGAGCCAGGGATCATCCACTGACAATTAGTTGCCATGACGGCACTTCCTCAACCCTCTCATTCTTCCCTGTCACAGGGTCTATTGCTGGGCTTTTGCCAGTGTGGGAAAGCGGCCTGACTTCAGGACTCCTCTGAGGCCTGGATTTCCACCGCGCTCCCGACAAAAAATCAGAATGACTTCAATACATAGAGCTGTGGATCTGGAAATTCAGGGGGCTATGCTGAACAGAGGGTGGGGGGGGGGGGCTTTTAGCCCATTGCACCTCATGTGATAAAGAAGATGTCCAGTTTTCTCCAGTCCCTCCTCCTTTACTCTGATGACCTTACACATTTTCCTCTTCTGTTTTGTTGTGTGTTCAGGCTCCTGAAGGTCCATTCTCCCAAAGTAAACTGCTTGAGACTAGAATTTGCTGAGAAGAAAACATTACTCTTAATGGACAGTTTCGATGTATATAATGGGACCTCTGTACCGGGGCGGAACCTCTGCTCCCTGTTAGGTCTCTGTTAGTCAATCATGTGATATTACATCATTATTATATTTGCATCATGTGTTTCTGATGTTGACCCTTTACTCTACATTTTCAATGATTTTTCTAATTCTCCATTGAATATTACTATCGAATCTGTGTAGCACTGCTGCCTCACAGCTCCAGGGACCCGGGTTCAATTCCGGCCTCGGGTGACTGTGTGAAGTTTGCTCTTTCTCCCCCTGTGTTCGTGGGTTTCCTCCGGGTGCTCCGGTTTCCTCCCACAGTCCAAGGATGTGCAGGTTAGGTGCATTGGCCATGATCAATTGCCCCTTAGTGTCCAAAAGTTTAGGTGGAGTTACTGGGTTACGGGGATAGGGTGGAGGCGCGGGCTGAAGTAGGGTGCTCTTTCCAGGGGCCGGTGCAGACTCAATGGGCCGAATGGCTTCCTTCCACACAGTGGGCTAAACAACTGGTTTGTAAAGCAGAACAAGGCCAGCAGCCCGGGTTCATTTCCCATACCAGCTTCCCCGAACAGGCGCCGGAACGTGGCGACTAGGGGCTTTTCACAGTCACTTCATTTGAAGCCTACTTGTGGCAATGAGCAATTTTCATTTTCGTGAAATTCTATAATTCCTAATTGCCTTAATCCTGCATCCTTTAGTTTCTGACCCTCCGGCCAAGAGAAATAGTTATTTCGAGCTGCTCAACCAAAACTCTCGGAAGGGGAAGAATTTGGTCTGTGAAGCCCTTGATCTCAGGAAAAGATCAGTTGCTGACTTGTCAAGTACCTGAGTGACACAGGATGTAGTGGGCCTTCCCAGAAAAAAAATGACTGGGGTGTAGGGGGCTGGAGGACAGATCTCATGGGTCCTCAAATTGGTGGCAGAGACTCCTATCACCTCCATGGTATTCCGCCTGGATTTCTGGCCAGTACTCCCTCAATATTGCCCTGAAGAGTCAACAATAGATAACGTGCTCAAGTCTCTTGAGTGCGGCCGGAACCCATTATATTCAGACGCAGAAGTGAAAGCGCTGAGACATGGCCAAGATTGATGCCTTCTGTCAAACGTGCCTCAGAATTAAACCCAACGCCACGACTCAGGGTTGAAGCTTGACATGAGTGTCACATCGCACTAAAAACAGTGCCGCCAGCACCCAGCACTTTTGAAAGGTTATTGAAATTCGACAGACGAGATAGATCGTCCATCTGCTCTGGCCAACAGTGCCTGCGCAGAATTGATAAGCAGATTCTTGCTTGCGCTATGCCACATGCCAACTCTTGGCCAAAGCCATGAGTTTTTCTCGCAGGTTCGCCATCCAAAAACAGGAGGGAATGTAGAAAGTGGTGAAAGTAGCACAGCAATGACTGCCCAGTCCCCTCATGTGCTGGGTGATCAGAGGTCAGAATTATCTGCTCTGAGAAAACTCTGGCCACCAATTGGGCGACGCAGTGCCACTGCCCTCATGGCTGTGGGTGCCTGGAGTCGGGGAAATGCAGGCCTGGTCAGTTCAGCCACTGTCCATGTGACCCAAATAGTATCAGTTGCCATTGGCGGAAGTGGGTTCCACAGATTCTGACATGTCTGTGCGGAGTCTGCACGTCCTCCCCGTGTGTGCGTGGGTTTCCTCCGGGTGCTCCGGTTTCCTCCCACAGTCCAAAGATGTGCGGGTTAGGTGGATTGGCTATGCTAAATTGCCCATAGTGTCCTAAAAAGTAAGGTTAAGGGGGGGTTGTTGGGTTACGGGTATAGGGTGGATACGTGGGTTTGAGTAGGGTGATCATTGCTCGGCACAACATCGAGGGCCGAAGGGCCTGTTCTGTGCTGTACTGTTCTATAAAAAAAAATTTCCCAATTTCACTCCCGTCTCTTAACTTTTATAGTGTGCGTCCGTATCCATCACTGCTTGGATTTAGCTTGGTTATTACCCCACTGTCAAATGAAAATGGGACAGTAATGCGAGGAAACCGCTACCGATGCGTCAATCTTGATGCAATAATGGGCCAAACCTTGCTGGGCACATAACAGCATGTTGACAATATATGCCATTCACGTTGATCCAGATCTTTCCATCAGAGACGAGGCAGTGACACTCTTGGCTGATTCTGAAGAAAGCTGCAGGGAAAGATTTTGCCATCCCCGTGGTGTGGACTTCCCATTTCCTGATGCCAGTTTCAATCTCGTGCCAAGTCAATGGGATCTGCAGCCATGGAGCAGCTCGTGAAGTCAGCAAACAAGGTAAGCCAGCAACCGCATTGAAATATTCGCACACCGCTAGCAAACCAGGAATTTAGAAGCAGTCATTATGCTTCACTTTTAATTCAAATTTTCTAGCAGCAAAATAAATTACTTTGATTCGACGATGAAAGCTAAAGTAAAGATAAATAAACTTTCATAAGAAGTAAAAAGTGTATGTTTTAGTAGGTTGCTTTCTTTCATGATGTCGAAATTCTTCGGGGCGAGTTAGTGTTCTGACATAATTATGAAGTTAGTATGCCATTAATAATCCAGTTACACCTCATTCAAAAAGGTGTAACTTTTTCAAGGTATTTTTTCCCCCCAAGTTAGACTAACAAGTTAAAGTGGGAGTTCGATCAGTTCAATGATTTCTGATTGATGGCTGTCGGCGGGTGCTTTAACCGCGCACCATCTGGCAAGGCAGAGATTCACTTCAGGATTTCAACATTATCCTGCACATGTCCGAATCTCCGAGGTTGCTGTCAGTTTCAGTGAAGCAATGACAGTGAATATTGGCAGTTTCACCATCATTAGCACCACAGAAATCTGGGCCAGTGCGTAAAATAGCCAGCATGTTCAGGAGCTGAAGCGATCAGTCACGAATTGTGAAACTTCGGAACTTGCTGATCAACTTCTGCTGCTCTGATTTTCATAAACGGAATCACATTCTCAACCTTCCCATTAATTTTATACACAGTTGCTGGATTTGTACATCAATTGCCCATTAAACTCATTGCAGAAAGTGAGGACTGGAATTTAACAGCGTAAGGACCTTCTATCGGTAAGGCAATTGTTAATGCAGTGCCAATGACACTCTTTGCTCAAAAAGGGAATAGTTTAAACAGTTCAGTTGCATTCCTGCAGACAGGTAATAAAGTTTTGTTAAGATGTTTGAATGGATAAACATTAGTGAAAAGCAAATTACTGCGGATGCTGGAATCTGAAACAAAAACAGAAAATACTGAACCATCGCAGCATCTGTGGAGAGAGAAGGGAGCTAACGTTTCAAATCTCTTTGTCAAAGAGCCATCTGTTTTTGTCTAACTTTAATTATTTTGTTTCATTTGCTATTTGTCTCTTGTATCTCTCATTTGTAACCCAATCTTTCTTTCCTCCTCTTCATTTCTTCCTCTGCCCCTTGTAACAAAATCTAGGAGTGGTTTCTCCGTTTCAGCGACTAAATGCCGGCGCCAGTGGAGCATGTACGGTCTTTTACCATCAAAAAATCGGCGTCAGATCCTCACCGATTCCAGGGCCGGTGAGGGGCTCGCAAGAGCCCTGGGTGAAACTCCCACCTCCCACGCCGACAACGTCCAGAGAATGGCCGGGTCCCAGGCCGCACATGTGCATGGCTGACGACCTGCAGTGGTCGCGCCGTACAACATAGCGCCGACCGTGCCCGGACCCGACCCGCCATTCGTGACCCCACAGCCCACCCCCTGGCTACCTCCCACCAGCCCCCCAGCCCTCACAGAAGCCCCCCCCCCCCCCCCCCAGCCAGTGACACGGATCCCGGCCTAGTGCGTTGGTGCTGGACACACGCCGGGTTCCCGCATGGCTGTGACCACACGTGTCCTGTGCCGTCAGGAATTTGGACCATCAGAGCTGGAGCATCGCAGGAGGTCCCGCCGGTGATGCGCCAACGCCGTTGCAATGGCCCGCGGGCGCGATGATGCTATTTCAGAGGGAGCAGAGCATGGCTGACAAGCGTTAAACCGGCATCGGCCCTGATTTCGGCGTCGGAGCCCATTCTCTGTCCGATTGCCGAACACGATTTCGTAGTTGGACTAAAGAGAATCCTGCTCCCAGTTCCTAGTTCACATTAATATTTTAGAGGTAATGTTTAGTTTTGGGAAAATTGTTGTTGTGAAGACTTGGGGCGGGATTCTCTGATCCTGAGGTTAAGTGTTGACGTCGCCGTAAACGCCATCGCGTTTCTCGACGGCATCAACATGCCCTCAGGAGCAGCGATTCTGACCCCTACAGGGGGCCAGCGTGGCACTGGAGCGACGCACGACTGCCAACTGCCGATTCCAGCATCAGATGGGCACCGCGGGTCTGCACATACGCAGTGGGACCGGGCGCCAATGCGCGGTGGCTCCCTTCACCGCGCCGGCCCTGACGCAACATGGCGTGGGGCTGTAGGGGCCGGGGCGGAACAAAAGAGGCCCCCAGCCCGAGGGGCCGGCCCCGATCACAGGCCAGGCCACAGTGGAGGCATCCCCCGGAGGTCGGAACCCCTCCCCCCCCCCCCCCCCCCCCCCCCCCACCAGGCCGCCCCCAAATGCATTCACGCCGAGGTCCCGCCGGGTAAGAGCACACTTGGATGTCGCCGGCAGGACTCGGATATATTGCGCGCCCGCTCGGCTCATCATTTACTCATCTAGCTTTCCTTCAAATACATCTCTGCCAATCCCTGTAACCATGATGTGGAGATGTCGGCGTTGGACTGGGGCAGGCACAGTAAGAAGTCTGACAACACCAGGTTAAAGTCCAACAGGTTTGTTGCAAACACTAGCTTTCGGAGCACTGCTCCTTCCTCAGGGTGAAGGAGCTGTGCTCCGGAAGCTAGCGATTCGAAACAAACCTGTTGGACTTTAACCTGGTGTTGTCAGACTTCTTGATGTACAGTAATCAACCACAGTTTGCCTGTTACTTCAAATTTACCTCATGTTAGTTCTCAGTGTTAAAGTATAATATAAGTTTTACTTTGCAGACACTGTGAAGCTTGTTTCGTTTGACTGGAATAGAACATAGAACATAGAACAGTACAGCACAGAACAGGCCCTTCGGCCCTCGATGTTGTGCCGAGCAATGATCACCCTACTTAAACCCACGTAACCCGTATACCCGTAACCCAACAATCCCCCCAGTAACCTTACACTACGGGCAATTTAGCATGGCCAATCCACCTAACCCGCACATCTTTGGACTGTGGGAGGAAACCAGAGCACCCGGAGGAAACCCACGCACACACGGGGAGGACGTGCAGATTCCACACAGACAGTGACCCAGCCGGGAATCGAACCTGGGACCCTGGAGCTGTGAAGCATTGATGCTAACCACCATGCTACCGTGAGGCCCAATCTTGTGATTGTATTCTCCTAGTAGGTAACTAGGATTTCAAATGACGTCAACTTGAAACAAAACGTTTCAAAACGACCCCTAACTAAATTATAACATCCTGATTTGACGTTAATTTACCAGATTTTGTTCTCTATTGTTCCTCTGTTTCTTTCCTAGTCCTTAACTCTCATTGGTTAAGGAGTTAGATTGCTGAACCGGTCATTCGCACGGTGGCACAGTGGTTAGCACTGCTGCCTCACAGCATCGGGGACACGGGCTCAATTCCGGCCTTGGGTGATTGTCTGTGTGTGTCTGCGTGGGTTTCCTCCGGATGCTCCAGTTTCCTCCCACAGCCCAAAGATGTGCAGGTTAAGTGGTTTGGTCATGCTAAATTGCCCCTTAGTGTCCAGGTTAAGTGGGGTTACTGGAATAGGGCAGGGGAGTGGGCCGAGGTAGGGCGCTCTTTCAGAGGGTGGGTGCGAATGGCCTCCTTCTGCACTGTAGGGTTTCTATGATGCTATGATTCACTGAAATCATTGATGCCCCATCGGCCGCAACATGCACACTTTGAGGAAGCTGAGAAGCTTTTGAGAGGAAGGGCGCGGAACAAAGTGTGACTGAGGGCACACTTTACAAGTTACCCAGCACGATTGGGCCCGTTAATCCCCTCAAGCTGTTCATTTCAATTAAACAAGCAGGTTGACTTTCAGCCTGCACTGGAGGACCTTGCTCCCCTTGTAAAGTTGGATTGCTCATTAAAAAGGCCCTGTTGTAGGTCAACCAGGAAGCAAAGGCATGTAGGTATGGGCAGAGGTGGGGGGCTCTGAGGTAAGTGGTTAATGACACAAATATGAATGGCTTGCGGCAACCCATCTGAATCAAATATCATCTTGTGCTTTGGCATGCAAACAGAAACATATCTGTGGCATCACAATGCTCTGGAGTGCGTCTCTATCTGTTCGACACGAATGCAAGTGTTGCTTCCTGGTTTTATTATGTCCTCCCAAAGGATTAATGTTGTGAATTCAGAGCACTTTCTGTTTACTAACAGGAAAATAATGTGACTGCTCTGCTGCTTAGTGCTCAGCATGCAGCACCATTTGTTCAGTGATCCTTGCAATTTGAGTCTCTTTAGCCTCCAGCTTTAACTGACAATTATTAAAATATTAATACTTAACTGGGGTACAATTCATCAATTGCGATACAATTGTGAATTTCTGGGCCTTTTCCCAAAACTCAGAAACCCTTGCAAATTTTCATAATATGAAGTGATATGCTTCCAATGTTCCTTTGGGACTCTTTCATCATTTCGCAAATCATAGGGCCAATCCCAAGTTTCTAAAACGCATCAAAAACTCTGCTGTCCCTGCCCTAAATCACCTTGAGCCCTATTCACTTGCCACCCCTGTGTTCGCTGACCTACATTCCCTCCGGGTCAAGCAACATCTCAATTTATAAATTCTCATCCTTGTTTTCAAATCCCCTCCTTGGCCTTATTATTCCCTTTCTCTCTCTAACCTCTAACCTTAGGAACTCTCCTCTAATTCTGGCCTCTCGAGCATCTCCAACTTTAATTGCTTCACTCGCACCTTCCGCTGCCAAGTACCCACACCGCGGAATCCACTCCCTGGACCTCTCCATGTCTCATGCTCTCTATCTTTGAGAAACCCCTCGACAGCTTTCTCTTTGACCAAGCTTTACGTCATCTGTCCTGATGCCTCCCGAAGTGGCTCAGTACCACAATGCCACATTTTAACGCTCCCGGAAAGAAGCGTTAGGGAGGTCCGAGTGGTGTTTCATGCCGACTTAATAGGCAGTGTGATTGCCCCCCCCCTGCAGTGATGGCCTCTACACCTGATAACTCTCTCTCCCCCCCCACCCCCCCCCCCAATCCGGGTGAGTGCACCACCCAGGGAGAAGAAGGTCAAGCCCGGGAGCTGTACCCGGTTCTGCCCCCAGCACTGCCTTGTGGCATTGCCCCGGGGGGAGGGCCCCCGGCAGTGCCAATGGAAGCATTGGGGTCAGTCCTGGGGAAGAGTATAATAATAATCTTTATTGTCACAAGTAGGCTTACATTTACACTGCAATGAAGTTACTGTGAAAATCCCCGAGTCGCCACATTCCGGCGCCGGTCCGGGTACACGGAGGGAGAATTCAGAATGTCCAATTCACCGGACAGCACGTCTTTCAGGACTTGTGGGAGGAAACCGGAGCACCCGGAGGAATCCCACGCAGACACGGGGAGAGTGTGCAGACTCCGCACAGACAGTGACCCAAGCCGGGAACCGAACCTGGGACCCGGGCGCTGTGAAGTAACAGTGCTAGCCACTATGCAGAGCACCTGCAGAGCCAGGGGACAATGCCGGGGAGGGTGGGGGTGTGTGTTCTACGGGGAGGGGGGAGAGAGCGGTCTGTGAGATCTCGTGAGATCTAACGGGATCTCTTCAGGCATCATGATCTGGATTTGCTGTTCCATGAGAGGAGGTGTGAGGGGCGTAAAGGGGGGGTGGTGTTCAGGGTGTCAGGGGTGGGGGGTGTTCTGAGCAGTGGTGTCTTGTAATTTTCTGTGTCGGGGCAATCTTTAAAAATGTCTCTCCAATCTTTCAGAAACTAAGTTGCTGGTGTGATGGGTTCAATCAGATCCCCACCTGCCAGTGTTATTTCTTAAGTCTCGCTCAGGACGCGACGAGGCCGGTAATCTCGCGAGTGGCTTCTCACAAGATTTACCAGCCTCATCGCGCCTCGTAAGATCTAACGGGATCTCTTCAGGCATCATGATCTGGATTTGCATATTCAAATGAGCAGTTAGTCTCACTTGAATGTCTCTCGGCCAGGCCTCACTGCCTCGCCTCGGAGACCCCGGGCGGGCGCCATTTAGCACAGACCTCACTGCCTCGCCTCGGAGACCCCGGGCGGGTGCCGTTTAGCACAGACCTCACTGCCTCGCCTCGGAGACCCCGGGCGGGTGCCGTTTAGCACAGACCTCACTGCCTCGCCTCGGAGACCCCGGGCGGGTGCCGTTTAGCACAGACCTCACTGCCTCGCCTCGGAGACCCCGGGCGGGCGCCGTTTAGCACAGACCTCACTGCCTTGCCTTGGAGACCCCGGGCGGGTGCCGTTTAGCCTTGGCTTCCACAAACGTGGACCAAACGTACTGTCATTTGGGAGGGTCTCCTAGATGATCTGGGGCCCCTGGGTGATCAGGCTCCCGGCGGGGTGGTACGCTGGCACCTCCGATGTCACCAGGGCACCACGGCGCTACAAGGGTGCCAGGCTGGAAATGTCCAGTGGCATGTCGCCCATGCTGTGAATCGGGTCTGAGAATTCCCTGCCCTTATTAAGTGGGGCGCAGGGGACTCAATAGCCTCTTACTGGCGAGTTGGGGATTTGGGGGGGGGAGGGGTCCAGATGCCGTGATGGGAGGGTCTAGAGATCAGGGTGCCATTTAAAAATGGTGCCCTGATCTCCCTGAAATGGGGTTCAGTGGGGCCTTGGCAGTGGGGCCTTGTTCCAAGGCTTGAGATGAAAGTCTAGGCTGAGCGAGGACTGCGCTGTCTGAGGTGATGCCTTTCGGGTAACGTGTCTGCCCTCTCAGATGGACGTAAAAGATCCATTGGCACCATGAAGAAGAGCAGGCGAGTTATCCCCAGTGACCTGCCGATATTTATCCTTCAGTCAATATCAGTAATATAGATTCTCTGGTCATTATCCTATTTGGGAAAACTGGAGTGCTTAAATTGGCTGCCGGATTTCATACATTATAACAGCGATCAATATGCCCCATAATTATTCTTTGCTGTTTGTGGACTGTTTATTGTACTCCGCCGTCCCTTTAAGATTGCTGCACTGCCACACATCCACACCGCTTATAGTGACAAGACAGTGACTACATTTACAAAGTACTTTATTGGCTGTGTGGAACCTTGAGACATTGTGAAAGGGCGACTTAAATGCAAGTCCTTGATAACTAAGTTCAAACGTGATACCTTACGTTGTGCTTCATAATGACTGGGAAATGATGAATGAAGCTATTGACTCTGCTAAAATCAAACTAAACGGCATTCCTAACTTGCTGAATAGCCGCCCCTCTCCATGCTGTGTCAAGTGTGTTTCGAGGTTTATACCGATCCTTTCTTACTTGAAGAATTCACCCCCTACTTGAGTCCCTGGCAGTTATATTTGTTGTTTCCTCCCACTGCCACTATTCTATCCCATTTTATGTTGACATGATTCATAACAAATGGATTGCGGTGTAACTGGAGCCCAGCGTACTATGTTCTTCAGTAAAGGAGTTTTCGATGACATGTAATTGATAGAACACTGAGGCTACTTGATTAAAATGTCCATGGGGTGTGATTGCACCAGTTACGCTGTCTTGAATCTCCAGAGGCTGACATCTTTGACTCTGACCCACAGACCACAATCAGTAAGAATAAACAACAACACCTCCTCTGCAATAGTCCTCAATATACTCCCTGTACACGTTTGAACTTAGTTATCAAGGACTTGCATTTTAAGTCGCCCTTTCACAATGTCTCAAGGTTCCACACAGCCAATAAAGTTCCAACTCCACCTACAAGTTTGCTGACGACACGGTCATAGTGGGTCGGATCTCAAATAACGACGAGTCAGAATACAGGAAGAAGATAGAGAACCTAGTGGAGTGGTGCAACAACAACAATCTATCCCTCAATGCCAGCAAAACTAAAGAGCTGGTCATTGACTTCAAGAAGCAAAGCACTGTGCACACCCATGTCTGCATTAATGGGGCCGAGGTGGAGATGGTTAAAAGCTTCAAATTCCTAGGGGTGCACATCACCTGTCCTGGTCCACCCACACCGACACTACCACCAAGAAAGCACAACAGCGCCTATATTTGTTCAGGAAACTAAGGACGTGTCCCCACTGACTTACCAACTTTTACAGATGCACCATAAAAAGCATCCTATCTGGCTGCATCACAGCCTGCTATAGCAACTGCTCAGCCCAAGACTGCAAGAAACTTCATAGAGTCGTGAACACAGCCCAGTCCATCACACGAACCTGCCTGCCATCCATTGACTCCATCAACACCTCCCGCTGCCTGGGGAAAGTGGGCAGCACAATCAAAGACCCATCCCACCCGGCTTACTTACATTTCCAACTTCTTCCATCGGGCAGGAGATACAAAAGTCTGAGAACACGCATGAACAGACTCAAAAACAGCTTCTTCCAAGCTATTACCAGACTCCTAAACGACTTATGGACTGACCTGATTAATACTACACTCCTGTATGCTTCACCCAATGCCAGTGTCTATTTATTTACATAATGGACCTTGCGTTGCCCTGTTATGTATTTTCTTTTTATTTTCTTTTATTTTCATATACCAAATGATCTGTTTGAACTACTCGCAGAAAAATACTTTTCACTGTACCTCGGTACACGTGACAATAAACAAAAACCAATCCAATCTCATTCCCTCTTCTCAAGGTTGAGAACAGAAGCATTGATGATCTACAATGGGACTAATCCTTCGGTCTCCCTTCAGTGAGTGGTGCAGGTTAGACGCAGTGACAATTCTACATGTTGGATGAAAGTGTCAAATCCTTCACCTGGATGCGTATTCGGGTTTCTGGTGTCTAATGCTGAGGGGGTGTTGTCAATGACAGAATTAATTCCTGCAGGGCAGTACCGAGGGAGGGCTATACTGTTGGGCTTGCCTTGTTTGTGTATGTGGAGAGGTTGTTTGTGTGTGCAAATGTGCGTGTTCGTGGAGGAGTGTATGGATATGCATGTGTGAACATTTGGGATTGTGTTGGGGATGATTTAGTTTGTAAGTGTAAGGGATTATGTGTGTGTCTATGTTGTGTGTGTTGGGAAGATTTGTCTCTCGCTCAATACCAGCAAAGCCACAATCCTCTACCAGCCCTCGCCCGGACAAGTACCTACGCCTCTAGCTATTGTTATTGATGGGAGACTTTTGAGGTCAGTGAACACTTCCCATGTCTCTGCAGCTACCTTTGTGCAGTGTCTGCAGGATACTCAACGTCAAATGGGAAAGGTGAACAAACACCAGCATCCTCCCTGTAAACAATTTCTCCAGCATCACAACCATATCAGCACCGCTCGTCCTGACACCACATCCGAATGCCCAATAATCAGCTTCCAAAGCAGATTCCCTTTCATGCAGAAGGAGGCCATTCGGCCCATCAAGTCTGCACAGATTCTCTGAAAGAGCACCCTACGTCAGCCCGCTCTACCACCCTATCCCCATAATCCCACCTAACTTTTTTAACAATAAATTTAAAGTACCCAATTATTTTTATCCAATTGAGGGGCAATTTAGCATGGCCAATCCATCTATTCAGCACATCTTTGGGTTGTGGGGGCAGACACGGGGAGAATGTGCAAACTCCACGCACGTGTATCAGAGCTTGGTATGGAGCCTACTCTGCCCAAGACCGCAGGAAACTACAAAAGGTTGTGAATGTAGCCCAGTCCATCACGCAAACCAGCCTCCCATCCATTGACTCTGTCTATAATTCCCGCTGCCTCGGAAAGGCAGCCAGCATAATTAAGGACCCCACGCAGCCCAGACATACTCTCTTCCACCTTCTTCCGTCAGGAAAAATATACCAAAGTTTGAGGTCACGTACCAACCGACTCAAGAACAGCTTCTTCCCTGCTGCCATCAGACGTTTGAATGGACCTACCTCGTATTATGTTGATCTTTCCTCTACACCTTGCTATAACTGTAACATTATATTCTGCAGTCTCTCCTTCCTTCCCTATGTCCGGTATGCATTGTTTGTACAGCATGCAAGAAACAATACTTTTCACTGTGTACTAATACATGTGACAATAATAAATCAAATCAAATCAAAAACCACACAGCCACCCGAGGTCGGAATCGAACCCGAGTCCTTGGTGCTGTGAGGCAACGGTTCCTTTGTGCCGCTAAATGTAAAACCAGCAGCCCCTGGACGCTGACTGGTTTTCTTTACCACTGGAGTAATTGCTGCAAATGGCATCAGCAGCAATATTTGCAAGTTTGTCCAGAAATGGAAATACGCTATTAGCACCGTGGGTGGCACAGTGGTTAGCACTGAAGCCTCAAAGAGCCAGGGACCCGGGTTCAATCCCGGCCTCGGGATTGTCACCTCCGCCATTTATTTTCTGAAACCTTCCCCTTATTGGCCTTCCAAGTTCCATCTGCCAACAGACTCCAAACTCCTTGTGACATTTTAGAAATGCACAGCATGTGAAGAGCTAATGTTATGTCAAGCCGAGCCACGAGAGGGCTGAATGATCTCCTTCTGGGACAGAATGACCCCAGGACAAAATGCGCACATGATTTTACAGGTCACTCCGGGCGTCCCAGTTGCTGTGGCAACACGCACGTTGTAGTCTGGATAGTGATAGTAGAGGATCTAACATTCCTTCCATTGCATGGCTGATCAGGATTCTCTCCTGCTCCTATTGCCTGTCATGAACCTGTGTTGGAGGGATTTGCAGCTTCCTACTCAACCTGTTTGGCTGCACTATGTTTGTCATGTGGGACTCAAACCCACAGCAGCGAGTGACGCTATCCAATGTCTTTTTTTGTTAATTAATATACGGGATGTCACTGGCTGGGCCAGCGTTAATCACAGATCCCTAAATGCTGTCCAGTTTAGAGGCCATTTGACAATCATTTGGAAATTTGTTGCAAGATCTCCATCTATGACTAACTATAACACCTACATTTCCCTGCGTGCATCAGACAAGAAAAATGCTCTTATTAGATGCTCATTGTAACATTTTAGCTGAAGGATTATTCAATATTTGCTCATGCCAGAAATATAGATCCACGCCTGAGCATTTTTGACCATCTGAGGAAGAGCGTTTAAGCTTACTGAGGGATGTGGTGTTTATTTTCATTGCCTTTCCAATTGAACCTCACAATTGCATATGGCCCCTGTAGTCAGTGTTTGCCACGACCTCGCACATACTTTGTTTGTTTCTCTTGAGCTGTGACTCAGTGCGGTCAGTATGAATCCATAGACTCCCGACAGTGCAGATACAGGCCATTTGGCCCATCGAGTCTGCATCAACCCTCTGAAAGAGCACCTTGCTTAGGCCCACTCCCCTGCCCTATCCTCGGACTCTCACCTAAACCGGCACACCTTGGGACTGTGGGAGGAAACCGGAGCATCCGGAGGAAACCCGCGCTTACACGGGGAGAACGTGTAAACTCCACACAGTCACCCAAGGCGGGAATCGAACCCGGGACACTGGCACTGTGAGACAACAGTGCTAACCACTGTGCCACCGTGCTAACAATGTGTTTTCGTTTCTGGACGAGCTTGCACATATTGCCGTTAATGTCCTAGCTAACGGGATAGCTCTGAGTCACCCTCCTTGTCAGAGGTGGCGAACCGCACTTCACTCACGGGTTTGAATCTGTGGGATAAAATGCGAGCTCCAATCTCTCAAGTAACTAATTAAAAGGCAGAAGCATCAATCCTCCTAATTAAGCACTGCGCGCAATTAGGAAGCAGTTGTGCACCTGGAGCACCACTGGGAGAGGGAAGGAGAAGGCTTGCTCGGCAAAAAAAAACGCTACCAAATCTGGCACCAGAGTGCGGGCGCAGCCGGCTTTACCAACTGCGTCCTGCAAGCACTTGTACAGAGACACGAGGGAGGGAGAGTGTCAGTGCCCAGCTGGGTCCAGGGGGAGGGAGTTTCAGAGTCGGAGGAGCTGACGCTCCGCGACAGTGACAGGGCAAAACGCGAGGAGGGATGCTGTGATATATTTGTTGTTGCCGCAACAAATAAAAGCTTTAATTTGGTAAAACAACGCTGAGTGCGGGGCTTATTAAGGGATGTTGCTTCTGCAGGGTGAAATGGTGACCCCCAAAAACCCACAAAACACTCTGCAGACCACACGACACTTCACAGCCAATGGTGTTACTTGAATACACAAAGACCAAACGGGAGAGGGAAGGAGACCGTGCAAGTGGAGGAAGGGCTGAAGAATGGTGAACCCTAGAATAGGGTGGATCTAAGGGATTTTCACAACGATATTGCAATTCCATGCACTCGGCACAGGGAGCAAATTGATGGCAGAGAACAGGGTCGTCGATGGGCGGACAAGACGCCACGAAGCTCAGGGTAGAGGAGTGTGGTGATCTTCGTGAGGGTTTTTCCAGGATGGAGGGCATAGTGATCACCAAGGTACACAAAGCTCTTTTGAAGAACTAAATTAATTTTATTAACACTGCTAAATTTGAGTTTGATACTTAATCTGAATAGCAAACATACATGTGAAAATTAAAGTACACTCAATAACACTACCTCTATCTACTAATTATAACTATTATTTCTTAACTAACTCTGCAACACACTATGAATCTTATCTTCTTCAGCTCCAGTCCAATCTCCTCCCCTTAGCTTAAGAGTCAGTGCAATTTATAGTACTGTCCCTTAGCTCCCTCTAGTGGCTAGGCTTGACATAACATTAACTCTTCACATGCTGTGCATTTCTAAAAGTTCACAAGGAGTTTGGAGTCTGTTGGCAGATGGAACTTGGAAGGCTAATAAGGGGAAGGTTTCAGAAAATAAATGGCGGAGGTGACAAAAGCTTTGGTAAGCTGAGTAAAGCATCCAAAGTCTGGATGGAGTTGGGAAATGGGGTTGATTTAAGTTGAAATACTCATCTGCAGCTTAATATCAGATGAGAAAAATCAATAAAGCGGTGAGGTTTGTAGAAAGCTGTGGAGACGTAGTGCCGGCTGTCTCGTATATGTATAAGGAAGCTGCCCCATGTCTATTATTAGTCCTACTGTAAATCCTTTGAAAATAAGATATTTTGACAAATTAAGTGCAACTGGGTTTTCAATGGAGTTCAAAGTTTAAGACTATTGCCAAACACTCACAAGCCATGAAAAACTAACCTTACATTTATGGCAGGCAAGAGGTTTCTATTAAAATTTACAACAAAAGATTCACCATTTTTTTCTCAAGTTTATTTATGACATTTCAACTGCAATGTCGATCCCAATTTTTTAAAATCCCAATCACTTATTTTGCTGTCTACTAAATTTGAAGTAAAAGTGAAAAAAATCATTGCATTTAACTTTCTGCTTTGTTGTCTGTGAGAATACTTCACTGTTATTGGCTGACCTATCCCACTTGATGACAGGACCATTGTTGCGTACCTGGAGACCCCCCTGGAGATGTCAGGAAAGGGGCTATCCAGAGCACAAGTGGTCGCTCGATCTTTGTGGGTAGTTTTCTCCAATCGAGGTCAATAATTTGGTTTGCAGTGTGGGCTTTGTTGCGAAATTATGTCACCAGCACGATTACGTGTCCTTCAGCCTCCAAGCTGACCACCTCTGGAAGCAGAAGATTCCGTCTGGTATCCAGATTAAGTCCCACTGAACATCGAACATGAAATAGCGAGCAAATTCACTGCATACATTCCTTTTCTGATTATCCTGAACTTCAAGTAATACCTTCGAGATAACCATTTTTAATCATTTTATTCCACAGGCAAAAAAAATCATAGCATTTTTCCTGAAACAAATAGATGGTTTGTTTAATGTTACCTTAACCTATTGATCTCAGATGCTCATTCGATAAAAACGGTTGAGGCACTCTGTCACTTATAGTAATCTTTGATGTGTGTGCGATGACCCAGCTCAGTGGTAACATTCTCGTCTTGGTGTTTGAAGTTCGTGCATTCAAGTTCCAGCTCCAAGGCTTGAGGACATAATCCTGGATGACATTCGACTGCACTTTCGGAGGTGCGGTTCAAAGCTCTGCCGACCCCCTCCAATGAACGCAAAAAGATCGATCCTGCGGCATCATTTTGAAGTGGAGCAAGGAGAGATCTTGCCAAAGATAAAAAGCAAATTACTGCGGCTGCTGGAGTCTGAAACAAGAAACAGAAAACACTGGGCAACCTCAGCAGGTCTGACAGCATCGGCGGAGAGAAGAGGGGGAGCTAATGTTTCCAGTCTGGATGACTTTGTCTTGCCAAAGCTGGAGAAAACTGGAAATGGAGTCAGATTTATACTGTAGTGTGTGTGTGGGGGGGGGGGGGGGGGGGGGGGGAGAGGGGGGGGGAGGGGGGGGGGAGGGGGGGGCTGGATAGGGAGCCAGTGATGGGTGGGGTTAGACAAAGATGTCAAGGACAGAAGATAAAAGGAATGTAAACGGGGGTGATAAAGGCTCAGAAGGGTGCCGGAATTTATCTGCTTTTCCCTTGCCATTGATCCCCTCACCTCCCCCCACTACACTTGGGCCCGCTGTTCCTAGTTTCCCTTTGACATACTGCTCATCTTCGTTCTGCCAGTTACACATTTTTATTCCTTTATGCGCCACTATCATCACCCTTTTCAACCTTAATCACCCCTATTTACATTACTGGCTGCTGCCTCTGTGGTCTCCTGGTGTTCAGGCCAAGTGTCGAGGACTCACAGTCCGGTTGGGATGCCGGGCAGTAATACTCGCCTGCAACATGGCCATCTGTCCACGAGAATCCACTCAGGAGCTGTGGAGTGTTCGCATAACCGACATTGCCAATTTCCCATGAGCCAAAGCCTTCAGCTGGGCAGCCGAGGCCGCCACGGTGAGTGGGGGTTAAAGTGACCTTCACCATGTTACCACGGACGGGGCTTTGACCTGGGGGTGTTTGGTGGGACGGACGGGGCAGCAGCTGAAGTTGCCCCTGTTATGGGTCTACACGATCCGTGGGGGCCACGTGGGACCCGCGGTTGCTGAGCCCATCACCCCCCCCCCAGCTCAGGGGCAACCACTCACCCCCTTGACCGGACCCGTCCACTCCCCCACCCTCCCCAGGAGCTTCCCCTCCTGTCCCGTATACTGGGGCAGCAGGCGGTTTCCAAGATGGCTACTCACCTCCTCGGATCCCCACAGCAGCCACTGCGCTAGCTTCACGCTTATAAATAGGCATGCTCACGGGAGGCCTTCAATGGGCTGGTTTAGCTCACTCAGCTAAATCGCTGGCTTTTAAAGCAGACCAAGCAGGCCAGCAGCACGGTTCGATTCCCGTACCAGCCTCCCCGGACAGGCGCCGGAATGTGGCGACTAGGGGCTTTTCACAGTAACTTCATTGAAGCCTACTCGTGACAATAAGCGATTTTCAATAGGGGGTCCTTCCTGTACATGGGGTGGAGATTGGCCTTAATTGGTGATTATTGGATTCTCGCCACGTCGCGGCGGGATCAGGATATCGCCAACCGGAGTGGCCGAACACGGTTCCCGATTTAGGCCTCTCCCGCGATGTAACCGGCTCGCACAGATTCACGCCCGGTGTGACATGGCCATTTGATCGCGCCCATTGGCTGTGAAATGCTATTAAAAATTAAATGCTGGTTTGTACGAATCATTAAATTATGTTTTAAATGGCATGATTACTCAGGGAGGCCCATGGCAGAACAGCAGACCTATTTTTCAACCTCCTCCGATTCGTTTCTACATTTATTTTCCCCAAAGCAGGTCAACCCTCTTTTGGGAGTGGGTCTATTCTCTTCAGGAGCAATTAATTCAGAGGAAATCCCTCAATACAACAATCCTCTTCCCATCGGGAGCAGCGTCTAATCAGGACGTCCCAAATGTATTTGCCAAAACAACCATCCACTCTCCTTGATGTCGTTCAGTTAATATCTGAGCTTGCTTCTGAGCGTTTCATGATCTGAACCTGCGGAGTCATGTTCTGTGCATTAAATTGGTCATTCTGTAAAGTTTTTCAGATCCCCTTTAAAAATACTTTAGCATCTGCATGTGAACATGCGAAATTAGAAACAGGAGTAGGCCACTCGGCCCCTCGAGCCTGCTCCGCCATTCAATAAGCCCATGGCTGGACAACCCCAAATTCCTCCCTGCCCCAATAATCTTTCATCTCCTTACTTAGCAAGGATATCTCCAACTCGGCTTTGAAAACCTTCAAAAGGTCTGCTTCCTCTGCCTTTGAGAAAAAGAGTTCCCAAAGACTCACAACAACCTGGGGAGAAAGATTCTCTTGCTCCAGCTGCATCAATGGGCAGCACGGTAGCACAGTGGTTCGCACTGTTGCTTCACAACGCCAGGGTCCCGGGTTCGATTCCCGTCTTGGTCGCTGTGTGGAGTCTGCATGTTTTCCCTGTGTCTGCGTGGGTCTCCTCCGGATGCTCCAGTTTCCTCCCACAAGTCCCGAAAGACGTGCTTGTTAGGTGAACAGGATCCGGAATGTGGCAACTAGGGGCTTTTCACAGTAACTTCATTGAAGCCTACTTGTAACAATAAGCGATTTTCATTTGGACATTCCGAATTCTCCCTCCGTGTACCCAAACAGGCGCCAGAGTGTGGCGACTAGCAGATTTTCACAGTAACTTCATTGCAGTGTTAATGTAAGCCCACTTTTGACACCAATAAAGATTTTAAATTATTTTTTTTTAAAATGTATGTTTCACTGACGTCAGACTCTTTTTATTTGGCTCGTTCCAAACTAACCACACAGCACCTTGTTAAACAGGTCCACCGGCTTTCATCAGTTGACCCAGTACCAAAGTCGACCAGTCTGACCAGCTGAAGTGCAACATCTTCACAACAATGGCAATGTTGGGGACCGGGACTTCACTAAATCCTGCTGACACGTCACTGCGCCTCCTGGACACATTTTAAACGCCAAAGGCAAATAATCAAAGGGTCTTGCTGCTGAATGAAAGGCGCACATGCCTAGCACCAAAACTAATTTCGGTGATAAGCTAACTGAAAGAAAAAAAAAGGGGTAAATTCCAAAACATATCTCCAAACGATGAGGTAAAATACAACCTCTCTTCAACAGTTGGGTCTTGGTTGGCCTTCCTCATCGCTTTCCTCTTATCAGTCATTACGCTCGGATAGTGACCCGAAGTTTCTACCCTGCCACACTGAAAATAATTGGTTAGCACCCTTCCACTTTGAGATGGTGATTGATCTGCTGGTTGAGGACACAGTGCCGAACTTGACCAAAACCTAAATTCTTCAAAATGCTGTGGGCCGAATGTTATCCCCCCCCCCCCCCCCTCCCGCCAAGGTGGGTTCTGAGGCAGTGGGTGGGGGGAGGGGAGGGGGGGGCAAGGGATGGGAGAAGGAGGGGCAGAGGGTAAGATTGAATAGACGGGGATTCCCTGCCTGCCTCAATCCAGATGCGATTTCACATTTGGGCGGGCAGGGCCTCGAGCAGGAAGCTCACCCTTTCACCTAATAGTGGAGAGTTAAGGGTCTTTTCCTGCTCAGCCTCAACTGACCCACTTAAGCCCTCACTTCCACCCCATCCCAGTAACCCAATAGCCCCTCACTGACTCACTAACCTTTTTTGGTCACTAAGGGCAATTTAGCATGGCCAATCCACCTGAGCTGCACGTCTTTGGACTGTGGGAGGAAACCGGAGCACCCGGAGGAAACCCACGCACACACGGGGAGGATGAGTAGACTCTGTACAGACAGTGACCCAGCGGGGAATCAAACCTGGGACCCTGGCGCTGTGAAGCCACAGTGCTAGCCACTTATGCTACCGTGCTGTGCTGTAAGTGTTTATAATTCACTGGCACTTGGTTAGAAACGTGCTCACTTTTTCTTTTTCTGCCAATTTTGTAAATCCCTTTTATTATCTATAAAATAATGAGCTTAAATCCTTAGCTTTTATTTTCTCCCTTCAACTCTCTTTTCCTTCAGTAATCTATGCGTAAAGATTCCGCAGCTGTACGAGATTTCAGTTTGCATGTGTTCCCTGCAAAATACAGGAGAACAAGAGGGGAACTGTTATCTGTACTTTTTATACTTCATTATACTTAAATTCCCTATGCTAATGTGTCAGTCGTAGCCAATTACTCTTTTGAAAAGTGATTATAGACGGTGGCATTATGAAAGCTTCCACACAGTACTGTTCCTGCACTCTTTAAGACATCTGAAGCTTCTTTGTGCTATCAGCCAGCATTACAATAAATGCATAACAATCTCAGCTGATGCATGGGTAATAACGTAAAGTTGTCAAAACATTAGACGATACTGGGGTGACAAAGTTTGCGCCTTGGTGTTGTTGCTGCTAACGTAAAGACACTGGCAGGCTAATAGAGGCTGAATTGTTAATTTGTTAATGCAAAACACATTCTCTCTTTCAGCGTCTCAAGGGAGTCGATTAATTCATTTCAGTTGGAGGCACAAAAGGCAAGTTGAAGCTGCCAGATGCACTGTGCCTCTGATTTGCATCTATGCACATCTTCCTCAGTCTTCCAAAGCATCAGAATGGACCTGCTTGTTGGCAACTATCGGGATCATTTCAAATCCACAATGGAGGAACGCATACAAAATAGTGTGATCCATGAAGGGAACAATGGAACCTTGAACAACTGTTAGAGTTAGCCTGTTAGCCTGTTAGAGTCCGACTGAGTGAATTTTAATCCTTGCTACACCTTGCACATCTCTGGCTGATGTTGAGCACCAGAGCCACGGCTACGCTTTGACATTTATCAAAGGATCTTTGAGCTTTATTGCCTTCTTAAATAGACATGCCTTTGTTAACTCCAATGTCAGCTAATGTCCCTGGCCAAGTCCCACTTTGCACCCACCTCAAACTTGAGTTCATTCTAAACTCCAAGTTCTCTTTACCAGTCACCTCTTGGCTCTCCACCAGGAGGCGATGGACCCTCGTCCCACTCCACAGACTTTAGGACAGAAGCCATCTTCCACATCCTGAGGGGGTCCTACGCTGGCAGGGATATCGGCCTTCCTATGAGATGCCAGTCTGAGGCCCCATCTGCCCTCTCAGTTGGATATAAAAGATGCCACGGCATCAATTTCAAAGAGGACTGGAGGAGTCACCCACCTGATTCCTGGCCAACGTCAATCTCTCGATAAACATTCCAAATGGAACAGATTACCTTGTTACCCTCATATTGCTGTTTGTGGGAACTTGCTGTGGGAAAATAGGCTGCGGATTTCCTACTTTAAAATCATGACAAGAGGCCCAAAATACTTTGTTGGTTGCAGGCACTTTGGGACACAGATATGGTGAAAGATGCAATAGAAATTCAAATCCATTCCTTTTTTCTTTACGAAAATCGTACAGTGATTAGTGCAATCTGGGGGTGTGGCCAGTTTTGTGGGCGAGGACAGTTTCAAGCAAAAAATTTTAAAACCAGCACATAGAATTGCGGGAACTCAATTGGCGTGGAACAAAATTTATACTTGAATTTCCGCAGTCTGGGCAGATCCCAAACAAATCAGGTGGGATTTATCATTAATTGGCTCAAGGCAAGAGCTCTGTCCCTCACTTGAAAGGAGCTCCCCCCTCAGAGAGCCGCCAGGCACTCTGATTGGCCAACAGCTCTGTAGTCTCAGAAACACCACTGGCAGCAGCGCCACTGGCAGCAGTGGCCACTGCTAGGACTACAGGCAACCCTGTCATGGGAGTGTCCCTTCAAGAAATGTTTTGTCTTATCAAACGGCTTCAGTGATGTCATTGTGTGGGTGGAGTTGGGCTGTGGCTCTGAGGTTTACTTTCATTTTGGTTTGGGCTGTTTTGTGGTTCTGAGTTTTTTTTCTTACCTTTTTTTTTGGACGCTGAATTCAGGCAGAGAAGTCTTGTCTTGTCTCTCTCTCTCTGCATTTGAAAAGCTGTTTCCATCACTTAATAACTTAAAAGAGATGATTGCTTTCTAGAAGGAATTCAAACCTGATGTGTTGAAAAGAAAACAAGTACATCCACTTGCTGGTCTTAAAGACTGTAAGAATGCCATATGCTGACCCACGCCTTTAAAAGAAGTTTGACTGGTTTATGGGATCTTGTTACTAAATTGGAACAAAGTAAGGGGGGAATTTATTAAGGGTTATATACAGAGTACTGTAGCTGTGTGGGGTATTTATGTTTGTAGTTGATAAAAATGCTTACTGGGTGTGTTTATAAAAATGGTAATTAACTTTGTAGAATAAACTTTGTTTTTGATTAAAAGTGCTTAAGGCCTCTGTTGAATAACACCTGAAAGACAGGCCCTTATGCTCCTCGTAATCAAAATCTATAAACAGTTGTAGGTCAGGTGAACTCCATGATATGCTTTGGAGTTTTATAAACCCTGGCCCATAACAAGCCCCCAGATTCAAAGTGCCGAGGACTATGGAAGTATGAATATCTTGTTGCAGGTCAGGAAGGGAGGTTCTGGTTGGGAGAAAAATGAGTGAGGATGGGGGTCATTTTGGAAGGACCAGAATGGGGGAGAGGACAACTGGGGTTGTGTGGCCGAGGGTTGGGGGGGGGGGGGCAATCAGACATTGGGCATTTGTGGGGAGTTGGCCTGATTTGAAAATTGAAATGATGTGTGTGATGTGTTAGGCAGGTTGGTTCGACGTGGACAGCACTCGATGCAGGGAAGTTAGAAACAGACGTCTAACACTGGAGAAGATCCAACACTGTTTTATTCAACTATAGGACTGCTATACATATTCAGCTGTGGGTCGACACTATACTGATCTGACCGGTGACCTTGTAGTAGCCTGACCAGACTTACTAGCTACCGCATGGTGTTTGCACTTGCTAGCTCGTGGACTCTGACTGCCTCAGTAGCTGGGTCCCGAGAGAGCGGGAAACCTAGTGCCCTCTGGCTTTATAGTGGTAGTGTCCTGTCTGGTGATTGGCTGTGCTGTGTTGTATGCTTACTGGTCATCCTATGTGTCAATCACTGCATGTCTGCATCTCATTATATACATGAGTGGATATTATGACACTGTGGACGGCACAGTGGCTCAGTGATTAGCACTGCTGCCTCACAGTGCCAGAGACCCATGTTCAATTCTGGCCTTGGGTGACTGTCTGTGCGGAGTCTGCACGTTCTCCCTGTATCTGTGTGGGTTGCCTCCGGCTGCTCCAATTTCCTCCCACAGTCCAAAGATGTGCACGTTAGGTGGATTGGCCATGATAAAATTGGCCCTCAGTGTCCAATGATATGCAGGTTAGGTGGGACCATGTGAATCGGGTAGGGCAGTGGGCTGAGGCGGGGTGCTCTTTTGAGGGCTGGTGCAGACTCAGTAGGCTGAATGGCCTCTTTTTGCACTGGAGGGATTTTATGGATAACTAAGTTGAAACCCTCGCTCCAAAAGTCTTGGCTGCTTGGAATAAATCGAGGCAAGTATTGAGAATTCCAAAGCTAAGAAAGATATTAACTTAAATATCCAATCTTCTCAAGCAGATAAGCACGCTCCTTTTTTAGCTCCCGCACTTTGCTCAGTTTATGGCCTGAGACTTGTCGCAATATCAGAGTGTTTGTGGTAGTCTACTGCAGTATTAGATAGAATACGGTACACTACCACAAATCACTCTAATATCATGACAAGCCTCAGATTTTGATTGCACAGAAAAAAGTCGATCATTTGGTCCTGATTATTGCAGGACTGTATAACTCTCTTGCATAGTCCAAACAGACGTGCCAGTGGCTTGAACTGTGCAAATTTGCTATTCTGTTTTGATTGCCCACGGTTTCCCCATCTCCAAACACTGGAATAACATTCTTGGCCATCATTTGATGCGTTAACTGGCTGATAAGGCACTTGAAAGGCATGAAGTGATTCTTATTGCAGCCGAGTCATTATTGGCCAACTGACTGCCGGCTATGCTAATGAATCTTATAGGATCAGCTCAATCATTCGAAGGCTGAAGCAATTAGGGCTTCCAGTTGTTGTTAGAAAAACGATGAGATTAACGTTGCAGCTCCCGAAAGCGCAAGAACAGCCAATATGAGCCGTTCTTTGATCTACTCCTTGTGAAATGCAGAAAGAGGCTTATGTGCACATTTCAGGTCTCCAATCAATTGAGCAGCAGAGTCCGTGGGACAGATAAAGTGAAACTAGTTCTTTTGATGGCAGAGCGCAGAACACAGAGGGCTTAAAACGAGAGCCGGGCCGTTCGGGGTAACGTCAGGGAGAACTTCTTCACGACAAAGGCTAGAGGAAAGCTGGAAATCTCATCGACCAGAACTAGCAATTGAAAATATAAAAATTAAAATCAGTAGATCTTGTAAGGCAAGGAGAGTAAGGGTCATGGAACCAAGGACGCAGATGGAACTAGAATACAAAATCAGCAATGAATGGCCTTTGGAAATTCTCTATCCCAGTGTGCTTTGGGAGTTCAGCAATTGACCATGTTGAAGACAGTAATCGACAGACCTCCAGATACTAATTGCATCATGCGTGGCACGGCAGCACAGCGATTAGCACTGTTGCTTCACAGCGCCAGGGTCCCAGGTTCGATTCCTGCCTTGGGTCACTGTCGGCGCAGAGTCCGCACCTTCACCCCGTGTCTGCGTGGGTTTCCTCCGGGTGCCCTGGTTTCCTCCCACAAGTCCCAAAGAACGTGCTTGTTTGGTGAATTGGACATTCTGAATTCTCCCTCCGTGTACCCAAACAGGCGCCGGAGTGTGGCGACTTGGGGCTTTTCACAGTAACGTCAATGCAGTGTTAATGTCAGCCTGCTTGTGACACTAATAAAGATTATTATTATCCCTACAATGGAGGAGGCCATTTGTCCCATCAAGTGTGCATCAACCCTCGGAAAGAACACCTTGGCCCAATCCCACCCTATCTCCATAACCCCACCTCGGGGTACTTTAGCACGGCCAATCCACCTAACCTGCACATCTTTGGACCGTGGGAGGAAACCGGAGCACCCGGAGGAAACCCATGCAGACACGGCAGAAAATTCAAACTCCTCAAAGACAGTTACCTGAGGTTGGAATTGAACCCGGGTCCCCGGCGCTGTGAGGCAGCCGTCAACTGGCAAACTCTCAACCGCCATCCCATCCACGCTCCACTAGTCAACTGCCATTCTATGAGTTTTAACTCGTGCTCCAACCACTGTTCAGCACATGCTACCACACAAAACGATGTGCATTTTCTGCAAAGATATCCTTTTAAACTTTCCCAAGAAGAATGTGATTGAAGAGGTGCTGAAGAGATCCAAAGAGGCAGACTTTAAAGAGAGAAGTGTACCTTTCAGGCCCAGGGGGTCACTTCCCTTGAATTTAAGTCAACAACAAGGGGCTACACTCTCTAGAAGAAAAGGTAAAAGCTATCAAGGAAGCACCAGCATCTAAGAATCTGTCAGAACTAAAATCTTTTTTGGCAATGGTTAATTGCCCACAGCCGGTTTATTACCAAACCTTTCAACATTACTGGCACCATTACATCTGATTTTAATGAAATATCAACGTTGGTATTGGAACGAGCCACAAAATGAACACTTTGAGAAATTGAAACTTGTTTTACAATCTTCAGACTTGCTGGTCCATTTCGACCCAAAGAGAGAGAGATAATCCGAATGTGCGATGCTTTGCCCTTTGGCATAGAGCCTGTGTTCTCTCACAGGATGGAAGTTGGTAAAGAACGACCTGTTCACCTGTCATGCTGAGAGACAATACTCACAAATTGAGAAAGAGACCGTGGCCATCGTTTACAGGTTTAAAAATTCCACCGGTCTGTGTACGGGCGTCAATTTGCGACCATCGCCGAAGAGGAATGTTTATACAGGAGTGACACAATGTTCACCCACGCCAGACCAAAATAGAAATGCTTGCCTGATGTTGCGTCTGGTGGCCAGATATTGATAAGGATCTTAAAAATCTCGTCAGATGTTGTGATCAATGCCTCTCACAACCACGGCCTCCTTCAGCTTACTCACCATGGGAGTGGCCAGGCCGAATAGCACAAAACAGGCAGAACAGGCTGTTCCAGCAGCACTCACCAGCGTTCCACCAATTGTGCCAAGTTCAGTGTGTAGCCACCTGGGGTGACCACTGCCCAACACAAAATGGAATATTGCAAGGAATGCAGGGAAATTGGACATGTTGTAAAGCAAGCAGCTTGCAAAGCGCTTGTATATTCAGACAACTGCCGAAACCAGTTTTGACTGCTGCAGAAACCAGACAGCACTATGAAAAGAAAACAGTTAGCATACTAATGAGGCGATACCGGGCAATCCCCAGATACAATGGAAACAAGTTAAACATAAATCGATACATTGAATGGAAGGCCAGACTTTTCGGCGCCAAAGAAGCCCAAAACAATAAGTCCCAAGAACCACCCCAGTGATCGAGCAACTGCCCCGTTATTGGGGAATTCAAATCAATCGATTGGGAAGAGACCCAATCGATTGCGAGTGAATAGAGGGTCCGCCCAGACCCTGAGACAAGTATAAAACAGAGACCCCGACCCCAGCTCTCTCTCTCTCTGCCAGCCTCTCCTTGACCAGCCAGCCCTCCCAACAGAACACCATTGCAGCAGAAGAACCTTGAGGAAGAGAGGTCTGGACAGCAGCCGCCAACAAGTAAGTCAAAACACACGCTACGAGAGTAGACACTCCTGACCCCCTTTAGTCCATAACTACTGTAAGCCTGCGGACCCAGGACAAAGCTAGAAGCCGTTGTTCCCTGATCCGGCAGTCCCCTTGTCCAGATAAGTACTTGGCCTATTAGTGGTAGGATTAGCCTAGTCTTATAGTTTTATATGCATGATTAGTAGATTACTGGAATATAATAAACGTGTCTTGTTTGAACTTACTAATTGGTGTATGGATTTATTGCTTTGAACTTGACCTTGAACTTGTGGCGGTATCTTAATGATACCTGGCGACTCCAAAGCTAAGTAACGAAACAGAGTCAAATTGAGTGTTAAGCACACTCACCCAGAACGAGCAACATTTAGTGGCGACATCCGACGGGACTCGATTAGAAGTGCCCCCCACCCACTCCAAGAGAACCCAGAAATTTGAATCTGAAATCCAATTGGTTCAAATCAATACTCATAATTCGGAAGTGTGTTTTTGCATGTGTAACTAACAGGGTTGTAAGGTAAAACCGAGAGACTTTTGTTGCGACAAACTGTCGGGAGTTTTATAATTCGGAACATAGCGAAAGCCGTACCCGTATTTGCCTTATTATCCCTTGTTCCAAATTTAAGAGAGCATAGGAGGAAAAGAAATGGCCATGTATGCAATGGAACGCCTCATGAACCCAGAGCAGTTTGTGGTCGCAGCGACCAACAGCAGCAGAGTAGGTCAGTGTCCCGTTTGGGAGCTGGAACTCAGGAAGTACCTCAAAGGAAAAGGATGGCCCCTTTGGAGTGAGGTTTGTGTGAATGAGGAGACAGGTCCCGGGAGTATAGGACATACTTGGTGGGAGAACCTATCTGAAATTCACAAGAAGAGTTTAGGTACAGCACGTAAGCCGATGGCAATTGTGTCCTGCTTGGCACAATTGCGAGGCACAGAGGAGGTCGTCAGGACGCTCCAAGCAGAGTTAGAGGAGAAAAACAGAATGAGCAAAGTGGATGTCAGGGACATCGAGAAGGAGAATTTAGGATTAAGGCAACGACTGGCAGATAAGGATAGAGAGGTGGATGATGCCAAGAGGGCACATCAGTCTTGTCTGGCGCATCTGAGCAGCTCTCAAGTTCAGTATGAAAAAGCCTATCAAGATGTGCAGCATGCAGTCTTGATAAGAGAAGAAGCAGAAAAACAGGTAGAGACACTGAAGAAGCAGTGTAGCGACCTAAAGGCAGCTTTAAGGCACTCCATGCTGCCACCACTGAACAAAGGCAAAGCACCGTAGGCCACGCTAAATGTAGGAAGCAGATTGCGAAGCTGCAATCTCTGCTTTCTGTGCAGAATGGCTTCCAAGAGACATTTGGGACACAATTAGAAGAAGAGAATGCCCCAGATTGGCAGGAATTAAGTGAAACAGCACAGCGATATGTTCAGGGAACATGTGCGCCAGCAGCGCAGCAGAAAAGGAAAGCGCCCCAAGCCCCCACAGATCAGATAGCACCCGCACCAATGAACCCAGTCACCACCCAAAGAAAAGCAGCCGCAGAAGGCGCACCCGAGATCACGTACACCACCCCCTTAACTGTAACACAACTAAGGGACGCATGTGAGAAAATCACCCCGTTCCTCCCCACTGCAGACCCCCACCAATTCTTCGCACGAGTGAAGCAACAGGCGACCATGTACGGCCTGGATGAGCGAGAGCAGGTTAAGCTCACAGTTTTGAGTTTAGACTCATCGGTAGTAGCAGCCCTCCCCGACCCACAGAATGTTGGAGGAGGCACCCTCGAAGAGATGCACACAGCTATTTTAGACGCGATAGGGTACAACAGAGGAGACCCAGTCGAAGGCCTAAATAAGTGTAGGCAGAAAAGGACCTAGCACCCTACAGCATTCGCAGGAAGGCTGTGGATTCACTTCACTGCAATTTTCGGTGATTTAGACCGCGCACATTTGACCCAAGATAACATAGTTAAATGGACCCGCATCCTTATCTCCCATGCCACAGAGGCAGGACAGAGCGCCTGTGCTAACTACGACCCCTCAGAGGAAACTCATAATGAGAAATGGGTTTTGAAAAGATTGTCCCACGCTTGGGAGCAATCAGTACAAGGCAAAACCGAATTTATAAAACCCGAGGAAGGACAGGCAGATGCAGACATGCATCCAGTTAAAACACATCAAAACCCCGCATGTGTAAATGAAGGAAGGAACAGCCCACAGCAGACCAAGTTACAGGAATGTTTTAACTGCGGACAGCTAGGAAATTGCGCTCGAGAATACAAAGCAATCCTGCTTCTCAGGAGCTGCTTTGTCTTTCTCTCTCTCTCTGTCTTCTTGGCAAGCTCAGCAGGAAAAGTTTGGTACAGATCGGGCCGCTACTCCCAGGCTAGGAAAGACCCCCAAACAGCTGGGGACAGAGCAGGGTGACACCCAGGTACACTATCTTGCAACCAGGCACATTGGCACTGCCAGCTGGGCACCCTACAAATGCTGCTGCCAGAGTGCCAGGCTGACATTGCCAAGGTGCCTGGGTGACTCAGTGAGTGCCTGGGTGTCACCCTGCCCTGTCCCCAACCACTCAGGGGTCTTTAATTGCCTGGGTGACCCCCCTAGTGCCATTATGACTGGTCCACATTCATAGAAACCAGTACAAAACGGTGCCCTGGGCAAGGTCTTGCGAGATTCAGTGGCCTTACCCAGACACAAGGTTGGGTGCGACCAGGACGCTGAATCGCGCCCTACTTATTTATTGCTCACTCCCCTTTTAGTTTCTCTTTATTTGTGCTAATGATCTCATTAGGAATCTGGATAGGGAGGGGTGTTGCCTGGCGCTGTGAAGAATTTACTTAACACGCACAGATGCAACTTCAAAATCACTGAATCAGCCCAGATTAATGGTTCGTCTGCTGATGTTAAATCAATTCCCTCGATAAACTCCTCCCAGCCAATTTCTCGGCGGTTTTGTTTGAAATTCAGGACTTAAAAAGCTTCAATCAGAATCAAAATACACAAAATGAAGATAAAACTATGAAGAGAATGGGCCAGAATTTTACGCTCCCCCCTTCAGTGGGTGGGAGGGGCACGGGGGGGGGGGGGGGGGGGGGGGGGGTGTTAAATTACATGGACAGGATTGCCCCTAGGGATGAAGCCCGCACTGATGAGGGGTTAATTTCACAGGAGGTGCCCAGATTGGAAGCCCGTGCATGCCCCTATTAAGGGCTTCATCCCACCCTGGCGATTGATCATATTTATATCGATGCAAAATACTGCAGCTGCTGGAAACCTGAAATACAAAGTGAAAATGCTGAAAATACTCAGCAGGTCACGCAGCATCTGTGGAGAGCGAAACCGTGTTAATGGGCTGGATCCTCCGCCGTCAGGATGCTCCGTTTTTACGGCAGCTCGTGAATTCCCGACGGCGTGGGGCTGCCCCGCAATGGGAAACCCCATTGACCGGCCGGCAAAACAGAGCATCCCACCGGCGTTCCGAACCAGAAATCTGGCGCGCGGGATGGAGAATCCAGCCCAATGCCTTTGTTCCGGGCTGGGTGTCAAGTTAGGAGGGGGGAGTGGGGAGGGAATGGTGCAGGGGGAGGAACAGGAATTATACCCACAGGCCCTTGGAATGCCACAGGAAATTCTAAGTGCCAGGGCGGGCTGTTCAAAGTCCCATCACGGAGCTCTGAAACTTTGACCCAGTTGCAATAAAATCAATAAAACAAAAAACAGTCCACTACTCCATAACTTTCACTTCCCCTCATTCGTTCAATCATTTAAAAATCTTTTACTCCAGCCCTACAATACATTAAACGTCAACACTCTTTAAATTATCAATAGGAGAACTGAAAGCACTTGAAATCTCTTCACCTTGTGTAAATAACCATTGTGCGATTGATGGAACAAATCGGTGTGCAATCTGCCAATCCATCAATGTTTTTCCTCATGCGCAGATGTTTTAACAGGGTAATGGATGCCTGGGCTCTCAGCCAAGTCTCATTAAGTATTCTGGGACGAGACCAGCACCTGCCCACACATGTGTCCTACACTGGTGAAAATTGGGGTGCCAGGAATAGGGCCCGGAAACCTGGCATCATGTCCCCTCCGGCATTTTCAAAGGTCTGTGTATTCTACCCAACACCGCCGTAGAACTAGCCCATTACTTCAGGGTCGATGAATTTCCAGCATTAATGACCATTTGCGGAAGACAGTTCCAAACTTCTACAATCCTTTGTGTGTAGAAACTTTTTCTCATCTGAACCCGGAATGATTTGGCTCCAATTTTCCGACTCTTTCCCCTGTTCCCAGATTCCCCAACCAGTTGAAATGGTTGCTACCAACCCACCCAGCCTGTTCCCCTGAATATTTTTGAAAACCTGTATTAAGTCGCCCCTTAACCTTCTATATTCCTGGGACTAGTATGCTAATTTGTTAAATCAATTCTTGTCATTTAACTATTGTAATTCTTGTTTCGTTCTATAAGTCTATGCTGAACTCCCTCCAAAGTCATCGTATCCTTCCAAAGGTGTGGCACCCTAGTCGCCACATTCAGGCGCCTGTTCGGGTACACTGAGGGAGAATTCCGAATGTCCAATTCACCTAACAACACGTCTTTCGGGACTCATTGGAGGAAACCGGAGCAGGGCCTTTGTGGAATATGAAAGCATAACACATTTTTTGATGCCCACAGATATTTCCAGAAACAAGGCCTGTTATTTTGCAGATTAAAGGTTCTACTAGCTACAGCTTGGGAAAAAATGTAGAACTGGGAAAGCATTTCCTGCAGTCACTGGTGGATATTTGCAATTCCATTTCACTCTCCCACCTCAAACTCAGCAGGCCAACCAATCAGAGGAGAGCTTCTCCCAAAGCTCCTCAAGCATTTCACCATATAGAATTTACAGTGCAAAAGGAGGCCATTCAGCCCATCGAGTCCGCACCGACTCTTGGAAAGAGCACCCTACCCAAGCCCACACCTCCACCTTATCCCCATAACCCAGTAACCCCACCCAACACTAAGGGCAATTTTAGACACTAAGGGCAATTTAGCATGGCCAATCCACCTAACCTGCACATTGTTGGACTGAGGGAGGAAACCGGAGCACCCGGAGGAAACCCACGCACACAAGGGGAGAACGTGCAGTTTCCGCACAGACAGTGACCCAAGCCGGGATTTGAACCTGGGACCCTGGCGCTGTGAAGCAATTGTGCTAACCACTATGCTACCATGCTGCTCTTATGTAGTCTGATTGAACAAAGAACAAAGAACAATACAGCACAGGAACAGGCCCTTTGGCCCTCCACGCCTGCGCCGATCATGTGTCCTTTCTAGAACAACCACCCGTATCCTTCCATACACCGTCTGTTCATGTGCCTATCCATGTTGTTTGATTTGAAATAAATAACAAACCGCAGCCCATCAGACAAATTGGGATTTGTTGTTGAGGACATCAAGTTGTTAATTTATTTTGATTAGTTTTTTTCTACTGAACATGACATTTGATCCAATCAAAATCAACAAGTTTCATGAGCGAGGTCGAAAACTTTCCAAACTTCTTCCGGACATGTTTCTCTGACCAGAACCTTTCATTATACAGGCAGATCTTTCATGATGTGTCAGATATTGATGCTTGCTCTGACAAACCCATGTTTAATTTAGTCTATTCTTTTGAGGTTGCAATGTTTGTACAGATTTTTAAATTCTTTCATAGGATGCGGGCATGCCGGCTAGGCCAACATTTATTACCATTCCCTATGACGTTTGAGAAGGTGGTTGTGTGACCCCTCTGGAACCGCTGTAGTCCATGTGGTGGAGGTACATCTCCACCACTGCTGGAAGAGAGTTCAAAGAATTATAAAGAATATACTGCCAAGAAACAGGCCAAACAGCCCAACCATTCCATTCTGGTGTTCCTTCCACCCTTTCGTCTTCTAACCCCATCAGCGTAACCCCGCTGTCATTTCCCTATCCCTCATTTACTTATCTAGCTTTCCTTCTGTGGTGAATGTGATTCACACTATATATAGTTGCCAATATCACTCCATGTATATATGTTCGTTATCTACCCGTTGTAAGATCAATGCTGTATATAGTTGCCAATATAACTCCGTGTATATGTGTTCACTATCCACCATTGTAAGTGCAGTTGCACTATCCGACCACCAGGGGGAGTCGTTCTGGGAGTACGCGAGAGTTTGTACTGGGCTCCTCCCTTGGCTCCGCCCAGGACTCCTTCCCCTGGGACCGATGTATAAAGATCAGTGCCTTAGAGCCAGCCTGCCAATCATCTGGAGTTCAACGACAAATAGGCTGGCTCTGTTGTAAGTGCATTAAAGCCTCTGTTCAGATCCAACTACACGTGTTCGCTGAATTGATGGTTCCATCACCTTCAAATACATCTCTATCAATCCCTGTAACCATGATGTGGAGATGCAGGCGTTGGACTGGGGTAGGCACAGTGTGGTGAATTATAAACCTAGTAAGTCACACTGTGTTCTATTATATGTATTGTGTCCTTGTGGGCTCTGTATGTGAGCCGTTGCACGGCTCTGCCCATAGAGGCAGATGAGGAGTTTGTACTGGGCTCCACCCTTGGCTCCGCCCATGGCTCTGCCCATGGCTCCTCCCACTAACCGGAAGTATAATGCTCTGCAGTCGTGCGCCTGCTGCCAGTTCATCTTGTCGCAGGCAGGCTCTGTTGTAAGATTATTAAAACCACTGTTCACTTCCAATCACGTGTCTTGTGAATTGATGGTCACATCACACAGTAAGAAGTCTTACAGCATCAGGTGAGTTCATCAGATTCACCCGAGGAAGGGGCTGCGCTCCGAGAGCTAGTGATTCGAAACAGACCTGTTGGACTTTAACCTGGTGTTGCAAGACTTCTTACAATACCTGCAACCACACCCTGTGGTAGTGAAGTCCACATTCTCACCACTCACTCTTTGGGTAACGAAGTTGCTTCTGGCTTCACTACTTGATTTTTTTTTAGCCGACTAATCTATAGCGATGATCTCCACATTTGCTCTAATTGCTGAGAGTGAATACAGATTCAGGTCAGTTAGAGCTTAATCGTTGCTTGCTCGGGTAAGATTGGTGATTGGCAGATGCTGTAAATGTCTGTTGGGTCAAAGATAAACATGAACTTTATTGCACTTCTGACACTTTGAAACATAATCGATAAATTGCGAAGGATGTGGCCAAAATGTTGATGGATATTGTTAGGAAAACACTTTGAATGCCTGCATTGAATCTATACTCTGTTTCGATGGTGACTGCTAATTTGTGCGTGGTTTAATGGAATTATGAATCAGTTCTTCAGCAGTTCAATGTACCTACTGTGAACATTCTGAAGAGCAAAATTAATTTACCTTCCGGATCAGGGTTTAAATTTACTACATGGTGAGATAATTTAAATCAGAGCTGTGTGAACAGTCTGTTATTTCTGGATTGGATAGAGGAATGCAAACTGGTTTAAATGTTTTCAGAATGGAAATTCATGCTGATTCCACTATAAGCAGCTGAGAAAGCAAAATCTGCCAAAGATTATGGGTAAATGCTTATTTTGATCCTGGTTACTGGATCTCTCTGTAGCTTTTCTCTCCTTGCCTCTGTAACCTCAATCAACAAGCTTCATGCTCCACAGGGAGCTCAGAAATGTTCAAAATCTCTTAAGGACATGTTTCTCTGCATAATTGACCAGGACCTCCCGTTATACAGACAGATCTTTAATTGTATCATCATGCTAGAATCATAGAATCCCTCCGGTGCAAAAGAAGGCCATTCGGCCCATCGAGCCTGCACCGAACCTTGGAAAGAAAACCCTGCCTGGGCCCACTCCCCCACCCTTTCCCTGTAACCCAGTAACCCCACCTAGCCTTTCGGACACTAAGGGGCAATTTAACCACACCTTTGGACTGTGAGAGGAATAAGGAGCACCCAAAGGAAAACCACGCAGAAACAGGAGGGGGGTTGGTGGAGTGGGGGGGCGAGGGGAGGGGGTGTTGACTCCACACAGACGGTCACCCGAGGCTGGAATTGAGTTGGGGTCCCTGACGCTGTGAGGCAGCAGTGCTGGCCACTGTACTCCGTGCCACCTCTATGATGCGTCAGATATTTATGTTCACTCAGACCAACCCATGTTTGATGTCGTTGGTTCTTTTGAGGTTGCAATGTTTCAAAAATGTTTTATTCGTTTGCAGGATGTGGGCATCTCTGGCTGGACCAACATTTATTACCCAGCCTATGGTGTTTGAGAAGGTGGTGGTGGCCATGTGGTACAGGTACAGGGTGTACCATCCTCCAACCCTACAATCCTGCCCGATCTCTGCACTCCTTTCATTCTGACCTCCTGCCCGCCACTGACTGTTATTGGCTCACCAATACCTTCAGCTTCGGCTCTGGAAGTCCCTCCCGAAACCTCTTAACCTCTCCACCTCTCTCGCATCCTATTATATCCAAATAAGTTACTAGTTTTTGTGTTACACAGATATTTTGTCCATTTCCTTCACTGTGCAAATGGGTAGAAAATATTCATTTTGCAGGTCTGTCATTTTTTTTGACAAAAAGGACTTGCATTTAATAATAACAATCTTTATTGCCACAAGTAGGCTTACATCCACATTGCAATGAAGTTACTGTGAAAAGCTCCCAGTCGCCACATTCCGGCGCCTGTTCAGGTACACAGAGGGAGAATTCATAATGTCCAAATGACCTAATAGCACGTCTTTCGGGACTTGTGGGAGGAAACCGGAGCACCCGGAGGAAACCTGTGAGGAGAGGATGTGCAGACTCTGCACAGACAGTGACCCAAGCCGGGAATTGAACCTGGGACCCTGACCTCGATTTATTTCAATGGAGAGTAAACTGTGTGCAGCAGCCAAATGCTGATGCCAGCTTCCCTCAAAGCCGTTTCACTTCAGTCGGGAAAATTCTCACCTCTTGAAAGGTCATTGGTCCCAATCCCACTCCCGGAGCACAAGAGTCAAGTCTACCCGGGTGCAGTGCGGAGGGAATGCTGCAGTATCAGAGCTGATACCATTTGGATGGGATTTGGACAAGGCCCTGTGTGACCTCTCAGTGGGTGTGAAATGTCCAGCTGCACAGGCAAATTCTTCCCTAAGCAACAACGTGTGGCTCAGTTGGTAACCCACTCATCTTTAAGTTGCATGGCTCCAGATTCAAGTCCCACTCCAAGTCTTAAACACTGAGGTAATACTTTATTGGTGGTCAAACCCTTTGAGATATCCAGTGCGCAGAACACTGCTATCTGAAGGCAACTGAGGAGGGTTCAGCCATGATCTAATTGAATGGTGGAGCAGATTCATGGACTTAGTGATCTACACGTCGAACCATGGAATCCCTATGCGGAAGGAGGCCGTTCATCCCATCAAGCACCCTAGCTAGACGCGCACTCCCGCTCTTAGTCCTGTAATCCTGTCTAACCTGCACATCTTTGCATATGAAGGAGCAAGTTAGCATGGCCAATCTGCCTAAACTGCTCATCTTTGGCCTGTGGGAGGAAACCGGAGCATCCGAAGGAACCCCACGCAAATGTGGGGAGAACGTGCAGGCTCTGCACAGCTAGTGACCCAAGGCTGGAATCGAATCCAGGACCCTGCTGTGAGGCAGCAGTGCTAATCACTGTTCCACCGTGCCACACATGTTCCTGTGATTAACCATTCTGACAGTTGTTGAGGGCCATCACTCCGACTGAGGGCCCAGCAGTCTTCCATTCGCGTGGTAGTTGTGCGAGGCTGGTGATTATGTGAACTTGAATTGAAGTGTAGCCACGGCTGTAATGTAGGACAGCCAGTATCAGTGATGGTGACCATGAAAATATCATTGCTCATTGTAAAAACTCATCTTGCCCATTGATGTCCCTTAGGGAAGGAAATCTGCCGTCCTTACCCGGTCTGGCCTACATGTGGTTCCAGACCCACAGCAATGTGAGTGACTCTTAATTCTTTGCAATGGGCCAGTAAGCCACACAATTCAAAGGCAATTAGGGAAAGGCAACAAATTGTGGACTTGACAGCGATGCCCACATCCCATGGCAGAATAAAGAAAAATGATCTCCTGCCGCGTTTTCTATATTAGAACAGTGACCACACCTCATTGGCTGTAATGCAGTTTGGGACGTCCAATGAAAGGTGTTTCAATGAAAGGTGGGGAGCACGGTAGCATGGTGGTTAGCATAAATGCTTCACAGCTCCAGGGTCCCAGGTTCAGTTCCCGGCTGGGTCACTGTCTGTGCGGAGTCTGCACGTTCTCCCCGTGTGTGCGTGGGTTTCCTCCGGGTGCTCCGGTTTCCTCCCACAGTCCAAAGATGTGCGGGTTAGGTGGATTGGCCATGCTAAATTGCCCGTAGTGTCCTAAAAAGTAAGGTTAAGGGGGGGTTGTTGGGTTACGGGTATAGGGTGGATACGTGGGGTTGAGTAGGGTGATCATTGCTCGGCACAACATCGAGGGCCGAAGGGCCTGTTCTGTGCTGTACTGTTCTATGTGTTGTATAAAGCAAGACTTCCTGGGCGGGATTCACCGCAATCGGCGATCAGGCCCGACGTTGGCGGCAAGAATGGCGCAAACCACTTTGGCGTCGGGCCAATCGGAAGTTGCGGAATTCTCTGTGCTTTCATGGGCGAGGCCGGCGCCGGAGGGGTTGGCGGTGCGCCGACCAGCGGCACAGGGATTGCGCGAGTTAGCGCATGTGCTGAACCGCCGGCGTATTCTGGCGCAAACGGAGGGCGGTGCCTTCTCCGCGCCGGACATGGCAGAGCCCTACAGGGGCTGGCGCGGAAGGAAGGAGTGCCCCCACGGCACAGACTGTGGGCCCTCTGGGGCCGGATCCCCCCTCGCCACCCCCCCCCCACCCCACCCCCGAGGACCACACCATCCCGACCCAGCGGGGGATCAGAGAATCCCGCCTCCTTTCTTTTAGACACCCACCCTCTGGCACTGATTCAGGACTCCAGTAATCCCTGAACTTTAGCTAAGCCATTGATGTATCTTCAGACATCTTTGAATTGGGAATAATAATGACTTTGAAGCAAAAATATTAAATGGCTTGGGTGGGTCGGTGCAGACTCGATGGACCGAGTGGCCTCCTTCTGCACTGTATGTTCTATGGAACATTCCTACTGATTTCAGATAGTGATTGATGATCTCGTGCTAGGTTAGGCGGTGACACAATGGTATTGTCACTGAACTAATAAACCAGAGATCCAGAGTAATGCTTTGGGGACCCAGGTTCAAATCCCGCCACTACAGGTGGTGAAATTTGAATCCAGTATTTTATGGGCCAAGGTTTAGAGAACCCCAAAGTGTATCATGGAGTTCACCTGACCCACAACTTTTAATAGATTGTGGTATGGGGAGCACACGGCCCACTCTACAAGTATGGTGCAACTGATATCTAAGAGTTTTTAAACCAAAACAATGTTTCTTCTATGAATTCTGTCAACCTTTTTAAAACATACAGTGAACATCTTAGCAACCATCAATTCAGATTCACCCCTCAAAGAATACAACACTCTAATTAATCCTTAAACTTTCCTTTTAACATCCATAAGACAAGAATCCTTTTTACAGAAGCACATCAGGTTTAAATTCTCTACTGAAAGCAGTTATCACTCTGAATTCACCAAATGATCTAGAGTTAGTAGAGGCATACAAAATGATCAGAGGGTTAGATAGGGTGGACAGCGAGAGCCTTCTCCCGCGGATGGAGATGGCTAGCACGAGGGGACATAGCCTTAAACTGAGGGGTAATAGATATAGGACAGAGGTCAGAGGTGGGTTTTTTACGCAAAGAGTGGTGAGGCCGTGGAATGCCCTACCTGCAACAGTAGTGAACTCGCCAACATTGAGGGCATTTAAAAGTTTATTGGATAAGCATATGGATGATAAGGGCATAGTGTAGGTTAGATGGCCTTTCGTTTTTTTTCCATGTCGGTGCAACATTGAGGGCCGAAGGGCCTGTACTGCGCTGTATCGTTCTATGTTCTATGTTCTAGTCTTTGGATTGTAGAGAGAACAAAATTACACCTTTTTTGGCTGGCTTCAGCTCCAACACTAAAACTAAACCAAAAATAAACAGACACACCCAAGCTTTTCCTCAAGGCGAAACTAAAAGCTGACAGACAGCCCAGCTCCACCCACACTCTGACATCATTGATAAACACCCATTTCTTAAAGGTTCTCTCACATGACAAGTAAATAAGCCTAGAATTAAAAGTCTAACGATGACCACAAAACCATTGTCGGTTGTCATTAAAACCCATCTGGTTCACTAATGTCCTTTAGGGAAGGAAATCTGCCGTCCTTACCGGGTCTGGCCGATATGTGACTCCAGACCACACAACAATGTGGTTGGCTTTTAACTGCCCCCTCAAGGGAAATTAAGGATGAGCAATGAATGCTGGCACAGCCAGCGATGCTGACATCCCATGAATGAATAAAAAGAAAAGGGTCTGTGACATGTCAGGTTAATCGGGACTGAGTACAGTACTGCCCAGCATAGTATAGGCTTTGCCAGCACCACTTTGATTCGTCTTATTGTGTAACCACTTAGCCCCAAGCAATCAATTGCCTGGACGACTAATTAACCAATCGCACTGGGGGCTGAAAAATAAAAAAAACATCCCCACCTTCAATTCCCAAAGAAAAAATGTTTTTCTCGCATGTTTACATATTTTAGCTGGTCGATGTTCAATGGGACTATTTGCATTTTTAATGTACAAGAGATTGTAAACAGACAAAGGAATCATGTTAATCCACCTTTGCCTCACACCATCATTCCTCTGTCATATAATCACTCTTGCCCACCATTCTATTGCAGGCCATTCTCTTCTGCCATTTCTTGCATAGCGACAATTCCCCCCCCCCCCCCGACTCCGCCCCCTCCCCATTTTCTCTCCATTCACCGCACCCCCTGCCGCCCCCTTACATCTGGCTTCTCGATTGCTTGCAAGCTGTTAAATCTCCAACCTCTTGCAATTCTGATTAAAGGTTTTTGACCCAAAATGTTGGGCAGAATTTAATGAGGCCAGCGGGGACCTGCCATCAAATCTGGCGGTGACCCTGCCAATCTCCAGGAGGCCCAAGGAAATTAAGCCCTTCATTGGTACCGGGAACGCTGCAGCCCCCAGCACTGGGGAGGGTGGGGAGGTGAGGTGGGTGGGGGGGGATATTTAATTGCTGCACTTCACCCCCGAGTGGCGTGGGTATTCCACCACGGAGAGCTGCTTCAGTACCACCAGTGCCACCGGGAGCGTTGGCTGCTGTCTCTTTACCAGGGATCTCTGGGACAATGAGAGAAGGATGGGGGTTGCATGGAGGGTGTCACAGGCAATAGGGAGGTTGGGTGATGAGAGTGGGGAGAGATGGGTGTGTCGGATGAAAGGTCCAGAGAATGGCTGTCAATGCACCCCCCCCCCCCCCCCCCCCCCGCTTCCTGATGCTGTGTCCCTCAATCAGGCAATGAGAATCTATTCACTATCAGGTCACAAGCAATCCTGGATGAGGCTCTTCTGATGGTACTGATTGGCCACTTTAGGGGACTCAATAGGCATTCATGTGGGAAGCCATCGAGCTTTCCCCCCTCAGACTCAATCGGAGTGGGGGGGGGGCGAGAAGACACCAGTGTTTGCACCCCGTACCCTTCGCCGAATCACACGGAGCACCCCTTCTCTAAGCTCACCCAGGGTGGCCTTAACAACAGAACTCGTACAGTGCACAAGGAGGCCATTCGGCCCATCGGGTCGCACCCACCCTCTGAAAGAGCACCCCACCCAGGCCCATACTTTCGCTCAATCCCGCAATCCCATCTAATGTGCACATTTTTGGACACTAAGGGGCAATTGATCACGGCCAATCCATCAAACCTGCACATATTGGACCGCAGGAGGAAACCGGAGCACCGGGAGGAAACCCACACAGACACAGGGAGAAGGTGCAAATCCACACAGACAGGCACCTGAGGTCGGAATTGAAACCGGGTCCCCGGTGCTGTGAGGCAGCAGTGCTAACCACAGTGCCACCGTGTCACCCTAAATCTTTAACTCTGTTTCCCTCTCCTCGCATATTGCACCATCTACTCAGTATTTCCACATTTTTTGTGTTAATCCTTGCAATTCAGCCCTGCTGATGCAGCTGAAGGAATTAGCCATGTTACAAAACAGAAACATGGACATTTTAACTTTAGACAACTGGTAGCTTTAATTTTAGACTTTCGGCTTGCGAGATTATGGCTAGCACAGAAATGTTTATGTCATTCTGTTACAGCGGAGGCAATTAGTCACAGCTTTGCTGTACATTACCGCTCCGACAACCAGTCAGAAGATTTCACCCGTTTTCACAGTAACGTATCAGAAGACGTTATAAATGAAGCCTTTGACCTCTTTAAGTCAATGCATGGCAATGTCAATCATAGAGCTCATTGGAAAATGGCAAATATAATTAAGCTCAGTGGGAAGCTTAGGTTTGCAGAGGCCAGCTAGTCCTCCATTGTTCAAAGCTGATTAACCAAACTGAATACTTGATTGCATGAGAATTAAACTGGGAAGAGATTAATAGCTGGTAAAGCACAATCCTTCATCATAAATAGAGTTGATCTAATGTTGGGGAACAGCTCAGTCATAGAGAAGCAAAGTCGGTGCCCGTGTCAAACTGAGAGAATGCGTGGAGAGGGCCAAGCGTGAATTAAAAGTTGACATTTGCCGAGAAGAGGATCTCCTAGCTGTTCATCTTCAGGTTTTGAAGTGATTACGTGTGTCTGCTCATGGACGTAGCTAAGTTATATTAAAAGGTTCTCAGGGCAATTAAAAAGAAACCCAGTCGTAATTCTGCAGGAAAGGAAAGCAACATTAAGAAAGGTTCGTCGTTGATATTTGGACTTGCGTTCCGATCCCAGCTGATGTTCCGACTGAGCACGTTTGTTCCCGGGATGGAATCCGGCTTGACAGATCCGGTGCGGGATTCTCCGTCCCGTTGCACCCGGTTTCTGGTGTGGCATACCCCAACCCCACACCCCCCCCCCCCCCCCCCCCCCCCCCCACACCCCCACCCCGCCAGCAGTGGGATCCCCCATCCCGGAAGCCGGCCGATGGGGTTTTCCCATTGTGGGCACCTCCATGTCAGCGGGAAATTTGTGCGCTGCCGGCGTAGTGGAGAATCCCGCCCCCTGACTTTTATTTTTTGTTTAGAGACGTGGATGAACAGAGTCAGAGGACCGGCGATGAAAATTTAACAAAAGATTAAAACATTTGTTAAACATGAAAATAAACCCCATAATACTCTGCTCCTTCACCCCAGGTATACCGTTATAGATATACAGATTTATAAGGATTACACAAGTTCCAAAACATATCTTACACTGTAAAGTTCTCAGTCGGTACACAGTCAACAGAAACCAAAAGGCAAACCACGGTCAAGCACACCACACACTGAAACCAAGCAACAGATGTCACCCAAAATAACTTCTGTGCATTTCCCAATTCCTCCCAGCCGCTTGTCGTACTGTGAGCCACCTGGAATTCTCCCTTCAACATGAGGGTTTCCAATCTCTGCTCTCGAAGAACAGACTTTGGAATCTGTTCCCAAACAATGCACTCTCTTGGATACCTTCACCAAGGATCCACCTCCAGGATTTCAAACTCTCCTTTCAGTATTCCTCTGCCCTCAATCACCATTGATTCATCAAGCTTCCATGCAATCTCTCAGGTACGTATCCATGCCAACTGAACACCACTGTTTCACAGGCTGTATTGTGGGGTCACCAATCACTTTGGATGTCCGGCTTCTCGCTAGCCGAGCTCTCCAGATGTCTGCTCCTTTCAGCCGTGTATTTAAATAGGAGCCTCTCTCTGCCCCTTACTCTAACTTCTCTTGATTTCACAGTAGTCCTGCGACTTACCTCTGACCCATTCTCTAGTTTCTGCAACTTTCTGTTCTTTAGTTTGTGACTGGTTTTCTGTCCCTGTGTATTGTCCCACCTGTTCTAGCAGTTGCTGCGGAATGCCTCTGGGTTACCTGCTTCCAAACTGAAACTCAAGTGCTTCTGTTTTTCAATGTGGACCTCTGGTTGCAAAGTGATAGCTTTGTTTCTAAAAACCTGAAATTGCTTTTACATCGCAAAACCTTCATTATAACCCAGGCATCTAAACCCATAGATTTTCAGGCTATCTTTTTTTCAAAACATGAAATGAAACTGAAGTTTTTTTTCTTTTTTTTAAATAAATTTAGAGTACCCAATTCATTTTTTTCCAATTAAGGAGCAATTTAGCGTGGCCAATCCATCTACCCTGCGCATCTTTGGGTTGAGGGGGCAAGACCCATACAGACACAGGGAGAATGTACAAACTCTATATGGACAGTGACCCAGAGCCGGGATCGAACTTGGGACCTCGGCGTCATGAGGCAGCGATGCTAACCACTAGCGAAACTGAAGTTTTAACCCTTAGCACAAAAATACAGCTCCAGGGTCCCAGGTTCGATTCCCGGCTGGGTCACTGTCTGTGCGGAGTCTGCACATCCTCCCCGTGTGTGCGTGGGTTTCCTCCGGGTGCTCCGGTTTCCTCCCACAGTCCAAAGATGTGCGGGTTAGGTGGATTGGCCAGGCTAAATTGCCCTTAGTGTCCTAAACAATAAGGTTAATGGGGGTTGTTGGGTTACTGGTATAGGTATATGTCGGCTTGAGTAGGGTGGTCATTGCTCGGCACAACATCGAGGGCTGAAGGGCCTGTTCTGTGCTGTACTGTTCTAATTCTAATTCTAAAAAGTTCACGTATACCTTATTTCTAATATTTTAAAAAATTCTGCATTAACTCAGCAGTTGATCCAACATTTTCTGTTTTCATTTCACATTCCCAGCATCTGCAGTATTATAATTTTGGCACATCATTTCTAATAATATAAATTACTTGAACTATCACTGTTCGCAACAGATGGGACAATCAGAACTGAGTTAGTTGTTCGAAGAGATGCTGGAAGAGGCTTCAGAGATAACGAGGAGCAAATCCAAAAAGGCATTTGAATGCTGGGCTTAGGATTTTCAACTTGAGGTGTTGGGGGACCAGAGAACATTGGTTCAGGGATGGCCAGCTCTCCGTGGCATCAAAGATGAACTGCTACTTTCTCCAATGTAGTTTGTTCATTCTCACCATAGCCTTAATGAGGCAGTGGCCATCACCTTCTCTGGCTATCTTCAAGCCTTCCTCATTTTTCTGGTATCCGCCCATCCAATTTCTTCATGTTTTTCCCCTTAATTTCGCCTTCATTTGTTGCAGGACTAGGCTGTCAGATCTTCCTCTGCGATATCTGTACTGGGCTATCTTTCTTTCTGTAACAGAACTGAGCAAACTTCTTGATGCTTGATCTTCCGCTTTTGATCAAACCCATTAAGTTGCATTTCTGTCCACCCCCAGTTTGGGGAGCCCATTGCTCCACGTCGCTTTCTCCAATGCGACACCTCAGAGTCAACTCGGCAACCAATTGGCAGGCTTTTCTGCGATAGGATACATTGTTGTGATTGTTTGAAATTTGGCATTCTTGGATTTGTCCTGATGACTGCAAGGTGAAATACTTTGGCAATGAGCCTCTCTTCTCACGAGGATGAGCTGGCATTCTTTGAAAAGCTGCATGCTGGAGGTCATTATTGCAACGTGGTGTTGCGTAGCCTTCACTAAAGCACTAACATGGATCCATTATTCGGTACAAGCTCTGGTATTCCCTAAATATAGAGGCATTTATTGAGGAGCTGCCATTAACTTATAATGTCTATTGAATGCATTCATGTCAGGGTTCTATCCATTTCTTCCAATTGAAACCTACAGCATGCAGGGGCTGTGCAAGGAGTTGAGCAAGGTTTGTATGGTACAAGGTTCTATTGCAGGAGACAGTTAGCAACCGGGGAGCACTTTGAAATGTACAGTGCAATATTGTTATGAACTAAAGGCAGTTGGAGAAACAGGATCACTGTTCATTAGATTGATGCTTGACATTTTGTGTAAGTCTGAGATGAATGTCACTTAGGCTCTGAGCATTAGATTATGATGAGATATTAAATAAGATAGGGTTATAATTCCATTGAATATAGAAGGTTACTGAGTGAATTGATTGAGTTTTTTTGGTAACTTTTTGATAGCAATTTGACAAGGAAATATTCAATGAATGGCACCACACAGGGAAGTCCTGAGGTCTTGCTTATTTGTGAATAGATCTCTGAAGGCAGAAGGGCAGGTTAATAGGATGGTGAGAAAGGCAGATGGCACACTTGCCTTTCTCAATCGTGGCATAGATTATAAAAGCAAGGAAGTCATGTTGGAGTTATATAGAACATTCATGAGGCCACAGCTGGAGTACTGCGTGCAGTTCTGGTCACCACACTATAGGAAGGATGTGATTGTACTGGAGGGGGCGCGGAGGTGATTCACCAGGATGTTGCCTGGGATGGAACGTTTTAGTTATGAAGAGAGGTTGGATAGGCTTGGGTTGTTTTCGCTCGAGCAGAGAAAGCTGAGGGGCGATCTGACCGAGGTGCACAAGGGGGTGGGGAGTGGATTAGCTCAGTGGGCTGGTGTCCTGTGAGAGTGCCTTTAAGAATTAGATGTTTAAGAAATGTACCTTTAAGAAATAACGCTGATCATATTACTGAACTGATGTCGCGGGGGGTGGGGGGGGGGGGTGGGGGGAGAGCTGAGCTCACTTCTGCTTTTTGGGAGTTTTAGTTTGAAGAAAAGCTTGGGTGTTGCTGTGAGCTGCATTGCTGGTGATCTCTGCCATGAAGGACTATCTCTTAATCCTTTGGTGAAATCGGAATTGTAAAAAGGTCTCAATATTGAATATAAATCTAATGTGCTTCTGTTTGAAGGATTTGTTATGTCTTTTGGATGGGTAAAGGAACAGTTTGCAGGATTGGGTAGTGTTGTATCATTTTTGGGGTTATCTTTGAAGTAAGGGGTGTTAAGAGATCCAATGTTAATTTAAAAGGTTAATTTGAGCTCATGGAATAAAACATTGTTTTGTTTTAAAAACCACGTGTCCATAATTGTGATACCACACCTGGGAAACAAGCCGCGTGCTTCATAAGCAACAATCCATTAAAGGTGGGGGGTTGGTTGAACTCCATGATACATTTTGGGGTTCTGAAAACACCTCTCCCACAACATTGGACAGCTGCTTTGTAGTACAGAGCGAGGCCAGGAACGTGAGTTCAATCCCCCTATCGGCTGAGGTTATTAATGCAGGCCCCGCCTTCTCAACTCCCTCTCGCCTGAGGTGTGGCTAAAGATGTAGTCCTCAGGTTAAATCACCACCAATCAGTTCTCCCCCTCAAAGCGGGAAACAGCCTATGGCTGTTGAAACAATGTGATAATGACAGAGTGAGCTGCTTTATAAGGGGTGGCACGGTATCACAGTCGCTTCACTGCTCCAGGGTCCCAGGTTCGATTCCCGGCTTGGCTCACTCTCTGTGTAGAGTCTGCACGTTCTCCCACTGTGTGCGTGGGTTTCTTCCGGGTGCTCCAGTTTCCTCCCACAGTCCAAAGATGTGCGGGCTAGGTGGCTAGGCCATGCTAAATTGCACGTAGTGTCCAAAAGGATTGGGTGGAGTTCTGGGTTACGGGGATAGGGTGGAGGTGTAGGCTTTCCAAGGGCCAGTGCAGACTCGATGGGCTGAATGGCCTCCTTCTGCACTCTAGATTCTTTGATTCTATGATTATAAGGGGTATGGACAGGGTCTGTTATGAGGGGACACAAGTTCAAGGTGAGGGAAGGAGGAATTTGAGGAAAAACATGGTGAGGGTCTGGAATGCGTTGCCTGCGAGGGTGGTAGAGGCGGGTTGCCTCACATCCTTTAAAAAGTACCCGGATGAGCACTTGGCCCATCTCAACATTTGAGGCTATGGGCCAAGTGCTGGCAAATGGGATTAGGTTGGCAGGTCTAGTGTTTTTCATGTGTTGGTGCAGACTCGATGGGCTGAAGGGCCTTTTTTGCACTGTATCTTTCTGTGATTCTGTGACAAATGCAGAAAAAACATTGGGTGGGATTCTGCGTTGTCTGACGCCGAAATTGGAGACGCCGATCGGGTGGAGCAAGGGGCCGGATGGTGAAATTGTAGCAGCCATTGGCTTGGTGCTGAATCGCAACGCACTGCCCCCTCCAAATTAGCATCATTGCGCCTAGCAGCGCGCGCAGTTGCGACTGCATTTGCATCTCATTATCGGGCCCACCCACGACGCTCCGCCTCTGATGGGCCGATTCCCGATGGCTGTGGGCCACGTGTGGTCTCAGCGGTCATGAGCCTGGCATGGTGGCCGCGCGGGGAGAGAGAGCGAGTGAGGGCGTACGGACAGCGCCCAGCACCGCCATGGGTCGCCGACAGTCATGCCGCTGTCCGGGGGGCTTCTGCCAGGGCTGGGGGCAGTAGTGGGGGTGGGGGGGTGGCCGAGAGGTGGGCTGTGTGGGTCGGGGTGGGCGGGTGCGCGGTCCAGCACAGTTGGTGCCATCTTTTCAGGTGCGATCGGTGTGCGTGTGGGGGAGGTGTAAGTGTCCACACAGCCGCAGCTTGTTAGCCCAGCGCGTGTCCAGCACGGACCCAGTGCTTCTCCCACTGTTTCACGCGTCTTCCGTGGATTTTTCACGCCGATGCTAGGCCCTCACCGCTAGCAGAATCAGTGGAGGAGTGATGCCGACAGAACCTCCGTTGGCGTCAGCACTTAGCCAGAGGAACGGAGAATCCAGCCCGTGGTATTTTGCTGAGGGACAGTTTCGGAGGTAACAATAAATTCAGAGCCAGGGCACTCAGGGGTGAAGTGAGGAAAAAGCTTTCAGGCAAAGGGGTGAGTGGAAGTGTGAAACCCCCTCCCACAGAAAGCAGTAGATGTCAGGCACAAATAATCGTTTTAAATCTAATTTTCGCGAGTGAATGCGATGAAGGGATGTGGAGCAAAAATTGGTAAATTGAGTTAGAATGCCGATCCACCCCGATCCGTACGGCGGCGCAGTGGTTAGCACTGCTGCCTCACAGCGCCAGCTTCGGATCCGCCCTTGGGTGACTGTCCGTGTGGGAGTTTGCACGTTCTCCCCGTGTCTGCGTGGGTTTCCTCCGGGTGCTCCGGTTTCCACCCACAGTCCAAAGATGCGCAGGTTAGGTGGGATGGCCATGATAAATTTCCCCTTGGTGTCCAAAAGGTTTGGTGAGGTTACGGGATTGTGGGGACCGGGTGGGGGATTGGGCCTGGGTGCGGTGCTCTTTCCGAGGGTCTGTGTTGACTCGATGGGCCGAATGGCCTCCTTCTGCACTCCAGTGATTCAATGATTTCAATGAATGACCAAGCTGGCTTGGGGGGGGCCGAATGCCCGCCTCTGTATTCGGGTGTTCAATGCCTACCACTCGATTCTGACCCTGAGAGCTTGAAGGAGGAAGGCTTTCCACGACCTCATGCTCGCATGACTGATTCAGCAAGGGGAAGTAGAACTCTCAAAAAGAAATATGATTTTTCGTTTCCCATTAACAAGAGAAACGGAGAGTTAAAGCCGCTCCACAGAGACTGCTCTCTCGCTGGCACTAATCCAGCTCTCTGCATATCCCTCACTTTTTATTGTCAGTTCCTTTCCCCTTACCCACAGTTTTCCTGAGTAAATATACAACTTCTTATTGTATTCTTGTCACATCAATTATTACAAATATGTGAGTCCCCTGTTAATGGGACTGAAAAGATGCAGTTAAGGCCGTCACGAAAAGTGCAATGACCGCACAGCATGGGTTTGTGCTAATGTTGCAGCATGGTTTATATCTGAGTGTTCTGTGAAACACGATATTGTAGTGAAACTTTGCCTTTGCCTCTCTCCCTCCTCACTGCTTGGCTGATAACATACAATAAGGAGTCTGACAACACCAGGTTAAAGTCCAACATGTTTGTTTCATACACTAGCTTTCAGTGCACTGCTCCTTCCTCAGGTCAATGGGGGGGGGGGGGGGGGGGGGGGGGAAGAAGGGGTGGGGGTGGACGGTGCCTACTGAGAGCCTGGTGTTAACCTGGTGTTGTGCTCACCCCAGTCCAACGCCGGCATCTCCACATCATGGATCACATTCAAGTGACCCGATGGGAATCCATCAGGGATCGCATGGGCGCAAAGCCATAATTTGTGCCTGCAGTCGATCTAGTTCGATAAATGGGCGGCACGGTGGCACAGTGGTTAGCACTGCTGCCTCACAACTCCAGGAACCCCAAGGGTTCGATTTCGGCCTTGGGGCTTGGGTCATTGTCTGGACGGAGTCGGCATGTTCTCCCCATGGCTAAGTGGGTTCCTCCGGGTGCTCCAGTTTCCTCCCACAGTCCAAAGGTGTGCCGATTAGGTGGATTGGCCATGCTAAATTGCCTCTTAATGTCTAGGGATGTACAGGTTAGGTGGGGTTACGGGGTATAGGACAGGGGGAGTGGGCCTCGGTAGGGTGCTTTTTCAGAGCGTTGGTGCAGACCCGATGGGCCGAATGGCCTCCTTCTGCACTATAGGGATCCTATGGTTAATAGTTCCAGCGATGTGTGGATTGTTTGGCACAACGAACAATTAATATGGTGACATTTAAATAAATGAGGCAATGTCAGCCTGTACGGGAACAAATAACGAAATGTGTCTCTGTGCCAAAGCAGAATCTGGGGAAGCACACAAGGTGCAAATAAAATGTTTGCGTCTCCATGGAAATGCTGAAGCCCCCATTGTGTAATTAAAGTTGACACCGAAGCCTAAGTGAGATCAGGATCGGGGTCACATGGAGGGCGTCACTGTTAATGGGGACGTTGATGGGGTGGGGGGGGGGGGGCGTTGGAGGACAGGACCGAGGTGGCTCTCAGTAGGCACCGTCCACCCCCACCCCTCCTCCCCCCCCCCCCCCCCCACCCCCCAATGTTTCTGATGCCCCTTGATCAGGCACAGAGTAGAAGGATAAATAGGAGGACGTCCTCTAATTGGCAAAAGGGCTGGCTGGCTGACTGACATAAACAATGGTTGAAAATTAATTATCATAAATCCATTACCTGAATGGAAGAGCTTGATTCTGCAGATAGACACGAATATGGAGAATATAGACGATTGTGCATTCATGTTTGGAATTCCTGGTTGGAACAAGGTTACTTCAAGGGGCGGGATTCTCCGACCCCCGCCGGCTGCCGTATTCTCCGGCGCCGGTTTTCGGGCGGGAGCGGGAGCCGTTGGCAGCGGCCACCCCGGCAATTCTCCGGGCCCCAATGGGCCGAGCGGCCGTCGGTTTTTGGCCAGTCCTGCCGGCGTGGATTGGACATGGTCCCATGGACCTGGCAGGTAAGTTGGCTGAGGGGGGGGGGTGGTCGGGGGGTGCGAGGTGATCCGTCCCCGGGGGGGGGGGGGGGGGGGTGGCCTGGTCCACGATCGCGGCCCACCAATCTGCATGTGGGCCTGTACCTTGGGGCACTTCTTCCTTCAGCGCCGGCCCCTGTTGGACTCTGCCATGGCTGGCACGGAAAAGACACCCCCCTACGCATGTGCCAGAATACGCTGGCGGAGCCGCCCATGCGCGGGATCACGCCGGCCCTTTGGCTCATGCACGGACTCGCGCAGTCCCTTCAGTGCCGGCTAGCGTGGCGCCAACCTCTCCGGCATCCATGGATGCCCCTTGATCGGGCACAGGGTAGAAGGATAAATAGGAGGGTGTCCTCCTAGCCCCCAGAAGTGGGGAGAATCCCGACACTTCCGATCGGCCTGACGCTGGAGTGGTTCGCGCCGTTTCTGATGCCGACGTTGCGCCATCGCGCTGATTTCAGTGAATCCCGCTGCAAGAGTCCAGTCAAATGATGTGATGACACCATCGTCCGTTTTAATGGGCAGTCCATCCGAACAGCCTGTAGAGTAATCACCTTTTCAATAAAGCTCTTTGTTTGTACCTTCATGGACTTTAAAAGTATCACAATGAAAATTGGAAACAAGGATGTCAGAGCCACACTGGCAGACTGCTAAAAAACATTTGGAAAAACCGTCTATCTGTGCAAGACATCCAAAAAATAATTAAGAAGCTCAAACCTTCGCAGTACCAAGGCTGGTGACGGAGGGGTGCCAAATATTGGTGGTGTCCATCGAAGGAACAGCAATCTAAATGTAGATTTCCGAGGAAGCAAAATCAAAAGAAGCTCACCACGTGCTCTGCCGGAAAGATCTAGAACAGTGCAGGGAGCACTGTGATTAGCAGGTACCCGGGAACAATAGCTGGGGATGTTCCAAATCGCAGAAGGAAATAGGCTGAGTTCAGGGGGTAAGTTGTTTGAAAACGAAGCGAGGCAGTGCTAAAAACGCTGTGGCACATTGTGCTTATGTCGTCGTACGTTGCGCTTATCTAAACCTTTCCATAGTAAAAATGGCGGGAGTATTTCATGTCACAGGATGAGCATGCTGAGCGGTGGAGCTCACACACTGGAGGATTTGATTATTTTGACCAAGCGAATGAAATTGCAGCCGATATTGTTATCCCAACCTTCCTGAGTACAACGGGTATGGAGAAACATTCAACCTCCTGCTAAGTCTGGTGTAGCCAGAAAAACCAGGCTCGGAAATCTACGAAGAGATTACGGAGATATTGCAGGGCCAACTTCTCACCTAAACCTTTGGTCATCGCTAAGACGTTCGGGTCCCCTCAAGGTAACCAACAAGAAGATGGACCAATCACACAGTCCGTAGCTATTGAAGAAATTATTGAAGACATTGAAGAAATTAGCTGCAGACAGTGAATTTGGGGATGCCTTGATAAACACCATGAGAGACAGACTAGTGTGTGTTAAGAAGTGAAGCTATCCAGAAGAAGCTGCAAACAGAAACCAGCTTATACCTAAGGAAGACCTTAGAAGTTGCTATGAAATTAGCAGCTGAGGAAGCTCAACGATTAAGTTCGAGGACTTGAACCCATATAAAGTTGTTTGAGACCCGAACACAGACACAGGATTGAATTTGCCACCCATGTGCAAAAACTGGGCACACTGGCAACGAGGACGACAGAGCCATGCTGGCAAGTGAAGAAGTGTGCCAGAAATAATCCAACACTGTCAGAAGTTATGGACACGATACTTCATAGAAAAAGTGAGAGAGCAAACCCAGAGCTGAAGCTATATTTTACCCGAGGACTCAAACTATCTGTGCAGGCTGATTGATTCCTCTGGAAAATGAGGATCATCATTCTACCACTCTTAAGGAAACGTGCCTCAAAGCAACGTCCATGAAGGTCATTGTGAGACAGTAAGAATGAAGAAGATAGCCAGAAGCTATTTCTGGTGGCCTTGCAGATTGGCCGATAGTTCTCTAGCTCCACCAGGCACGGCGCAGCAGAGGCCGGAAGAGGTACTCCAGCACCACGCCTGAGACTAAATCTTGAAACCACACTTCAGGTAAATACCAGAGCTCCCAGGGGCCGGAGGGTAGGGAACGTCCTGGGGATTGGGAGGGGGGCGAATCTTGGTGCTGGGGGGGGGGTAGCCTGGGCATGGGGAGGGGGACAGGTGGTAGAGGTGGGGCTGAACCTCCCAGGTTACTGAGGGGAAGGTTCCCCACATCTGAAGAAGCCTTCAGATTGAGGACCAACGCCACCCCCCCTACCTTCCTGCCAGAGAGAAAGATTTTTAACTTTCTCGATTCAGCGCACTGACCCAACCTGTGCCTGTCAGCCTAAGAATTCAGTTTGGGCAGGAAAAGATGCTTAAGGGGCTGTTAAAGTGACCACCTAAGGTCCTTAATAGGGTCATTGGGGGGGGGGGAGCTTCCTGTCCACGGCCCTGCCCGTCCTAATGTAAAATTGCATTTGCGTACGGGCGGGTGAATCCTTGAGGGAATCCTGTCCATGCAATTTTACCCCCCCCCCCCCCCCCCCCCACACACACACACACACACACACACACACCCTCCCTCCTCAGAGTGGGGGAGGGAGCGTAAAAGTCTGGCCATTATTTCACTCATCTCCTCACCATTTGGCACGGTTATCGTTTTCCTGCCGTTTGCTTTTCCTAAAGTTTTAAAACGTTGAATGTCATGGAGAGAAAACAGTTTCCCGATATGTAAACTGCACACATAATAACAAGTGATGGATGAAGATGATGGCTCCAATATTGTTTGTGGCAGGAGTGAAAGGTTAAGATGCTTCCTGAACCGTAAATGCCTTCCTCATCCCAATGCTTCATGCCTGCCTCACCCCAATGCTTCATGCCTGCCTCATCCCAATGCTTCATGCCTTCCTCATCCCAATGCTTCATGCCTGCCTCATCCCAATGCTTCATGCCTGCCTCATCCCAATGCTTCATGCCTGCCTCATCCCAATGCTTCATGCCTGCCTCATCCCAATGCTTCATGCCTGCCTCATCCCAATGCTTCATGCCTGCCTCATCCCAATGCTTCATGCCTGCCTCATCCCAATGCTTCATGCCTGCCTCATCCCAATGCTTCATGCCTGCCTCATCCCAATGCTTCATGCCTGCCTCATCCCAATGCTTCATTTTAACCCAAAGGCTCTCAATTTCCACCAACGTGCCTCAAGGTTCCTTCCGAAGTATTTAGCATGTGCGCCGTTCTGAGCAACACTCCATCTTCTATTCGGATGGGCCAGCAGTGGCGCAGTGGACAGCGTTTTGACCTCAGGGTCTGAAGGTCGAGGATGCCAGATCCCACTCCACAAATCCGGGGGGAAAACCTCAGCCGACATTCCAGTGCAGGGAGGGTGCTGTGCTTGTGGGAGGTGCGGTCTTTTGGAGGAGATGTTAAACTAAGGCCCCCCTCAGATGGATGTATTATTTGAAGAAGGACAAGGCAATCCTTCCTCGTTTCCTGTGAAAATATTTATCACTCATAAGCACCACTGTGAAACAGATTAGCCAGTCATTATCACATTGCTGTTTAGGAGATCTTGCTGTGCATAATTTGGCTGCCGTGTATCCCTCATTACGTCAATGAACAACATTAGCTGCAAAGACTTTCGGGACATGATGAAAGGAGCTTTGCAAATGCAAGTCTTTGTTTTTTTCTCTGCCAATGTATTTGGTGTTTACATACGCAAGTGTCAATTGTGACTACTCATAAACAATGTAGCTTTCAGCATTGTCTAATATTCCTCACTTCACAATGGCTGGATGAAGCTGATGTGAAATAGCTGCCAGTTTTGAATTTATGAAGCATATCCAAAGAGACAGTATTAGTTGTGTGCAAAGGTTTGAAGCATAAAGGTTCTCCTGTGGATTTTTACGTGTTGTGCCGGCGTTGTTAATTGGCCTGACAGCCAAACCTCGAAGATTTTTCAGCAATATTTATAGACAATGCATGATGCAAGACGAGAGGGTTTTGCCTCTCATATTAGCACCATTTACACTGCACCTCGAACAGTGTTACACAGTCATCTTGTTTCAGTTCATGTCCGAGCAATTGTAAATAAACAGCAGTCAGTGCCGCGAAGACAGTAAAGCATTTCCAGATTCTCCCGGGGTCCCAGAAGATGGAACGTAAATGTAAATTATTTTTCTTTACCAATTAGTTCGCAACGTGTGGTTTTCTCTCAAGTCATTATTGCTTTTATTCAGTGTAAAATCTGAGGTAACAGCAAAAATCGGAACGCTGTGTCTGAAGGTGAAGAATTCATTGGACATTTCGAGGAATGGCGATCTTGATTGAAACGTAGAAGATCCTGAGGGGGGTTGACAGGGTAGATACTGAGAAGACTTTTCCCCTCATGGGGGATGTAGAACTAGGGGGGCGCAGTTTCAGAATAAGGGGCGGAATTCTCCGACCCCCCCCGCAGGGTCGGGGAATCGGCCGGGGCCGGCGTAAATCCCGCCACCGCTGTGGCCGGAATACTCCGCCACCCAGGAATCGGCGGGAGCGGGAATCGCGCCGCGCTGATCGGCAGGCCCCCTGCACCGATTCTCCGGCCCGCGATGGGTCAAAGTCCCGCCGCTGTCAGGCCTTTCCCGCCGACGTGGCTTAAACCACCTCTGTGCCAGCGGGAGCTGGCGGCGCAAGCAGGTCCCGGGGCCCTGGGGGGGCGGGCACGGGGCGATCGGACCCCGGGGGGTGCCCCCACGGTGGCCTGGCCCGCGATCGGGGCCACCGATCGGCGGGCGGGCCTGTGCCGTGGGGGCACTCTTTTTCTTCCGCCGCCGCCACGGTCTCCACTATGGCGGAGGCGGAAGAGACCCCCTCCACCGCGCATGCACCGATGGTGATGTCAGCGGCCGCTGACGCTCCGGCGCATGCGCGGCGGACTCACGTCGACCGGCGAAGGCCTTTCGGCCAGCCCGGACGCTGGGCGGCGTGGCCCCAAAGGCAGTCGGCGGAGCGGGAGCCACTCTGGCGCGGGCCTAGCCCCTAAAGGTGCGGAGAATTCCGCACCTTTGGGGAGGCCCGACGCCGGAGTGGATGGCGCCACTCCGCTACGCCGGGACCCCCCGCCCCGCCGGGTAGGGGAGAATCCCGGCCAAGGAGTCTCCCAGTTAAGATGGAGATGAGGAGGAATTTTTCTCAGAGGGTGGTTAGTCTCTGGAATTTTCTTCCCCAGTGAGCGCTGGGTCATTGCAGATACCCAATACTGAGTTAGACAGACTTTTGATTGACAAGGGAGTTAATGGGGATAGGCAGGAAATTGGGGATCAGATCAGCCATGATCTTATTGAATGCTGGAGCTAGCATGAGGGGCCGAATTGACTACTCCTGCTCCATGTTTTTAATGTTCTTCTGCTACCCATCCATAAACCTACCTCTGTTCCTCTCTTAACCTCCCAACAGGGGGGTTACCAAATCTGGGTGGGCATGTTCCTGGAGTTAGTAACAAAAGAACAAAGAAAAGTGCAGCACAGGAACAGGCCCTTCGGCCCTCCAAGCCCGTGCCGACCATGCTGCCCGCCTAAGCTAAAATTTTCAGCACTTCATGGGTCCATATCCCTCTATTCCCATCCTATTTGTGTATTTGTCAAGATGCCCCTTAAACGTCACTATCGTCCCTGCTTCCACCACCTCCTCCGGCAGCGAGTTCCAGGCACCCACTACCCTCTGTGTAAAAAACTTACCTCGTACATCTCCTCTAAACCTTGCCCCTCACACCTTAAACCTATGCCCCCTAGTAATTGACCCCTCTGCCCTGGGAAAAAGCCTCTGACTATAACCTCTTCCATTTTTTAACCACACCATGTGTTTTTCACCTGGAGGCTGGCTAACTCAGTTGGTTAGAGGGCGGTATGGTCCCACAGTGGTTAGCACTGTTGCTTCACAGCTCCAGGGTCCCAGGTTCAATTCCCCACTTGGGCCACTGTCTGTGTGGAGTTTGCACGTTCTCCCCGTGTGTGCGTGGGTTTCTTCCGGGTGCTCTGGTTCCCTCCCACAATCCAAAGACGTGCAGGATAGGTGGATTGGCCATGCTAAATTGCCCTTAGTGTCCAAAAAGGTTAGGTGAAGTTCCTGGGTTACGGGGATAGGGTGGAGGCTTGGACTTGTAGGGTGTTCTTTCCAAGGGCCAGTACAGCCTCAATGGGCTGAATGGCCTCCTTCTGCACTGTTGATTCCATGATCATAGATGGAGCAGGATGATACCGATGGCCTGGGTTCAATCACTGTACTATTTGCGGCAATAGAGGCCTGCCTCCTTGCTTTGCCCCTCACTTGATGTGGAATGGCGTCTCTCTTGCTATATAACCATGTGCCTCTCCCTAACGCAGAAAATCTCCACGGTCTGTCGTGGACTATGACTGATTATCTTTCCTGCATTTTCTTGCTGGTGTTAATTGCGGTCACCAATGGAAATCAATCTTCAATGCATGGAAACTCCAGTACATTGCAGAGGATTGGTGACTGTCATGTGTCAGTAAATTATATTGCTTCACTGCTGGTGAAGTGTCACGTGATCTGTAGTCACACCAGCAGAGAGTGTCTGTGCGGGCTCCAGTTCTCCATCTTAGATTGTATGAGCAACACCTCCGAATAAAACCTCTCTTTGTGTTGTAAGAATCCACGGGCGCGGCGCTTCCCAAACTTTTCTCTTTATGGCAAACTCCGAGATAGAACAAAAGAGAAAATTGGCGATGAGGTTGTAGTGGTCCTCATCTGAGTGTGTACAGAAGGGGCTGATGGGAAATGGAAGTACCACCAGGGGGCAGCACGGGGACATATAAGAGTGACGCCGAAGGCCCGCCCTCGCTCACTTTGGCTGGAGAGGCAGGGGAGCAGGACAGGTCGGAAGTTGAGCTCAGGGCTGCAAGTGGTTAGGCCTAGTTGCAGAGCATAGAAAAGCAGTATCTTTACAAGTGCCATTCTGTAAGTAAAAGCTAACGAAGTAATTTATTGTGGAGCACAATAAACCATCCTTCAACTGCTGAACGACTTCTAGCATTCTTTTAAGAAACATAACATGGTACAGGAGTGGCTTCTTTGAACAGAAAGAACCAACGCAACCAGCAAAAGCAACAGGCCGGCCGCCCGACTGTGGAAGACTTCGCAGCCTCTCGACTCCAGACGACCTTCTGAAGCAATGGATCAGACGCTACGTCCAGGGATGATGAGAACTAGAGGTAATTTAAATAGCAACTGGAAAATGTTTAAACAGCAGTTTCATCTATTCATGTCAGCTCTGGACTTAAATGCAGCCACCGATGACAGAAAAATTGAACTTTTACTCTCAACGGCAGGCCAGCAGGCGATACACATTTATAACTCTTTTACGTATGCTGATACTGAAGACAAAACCAAGTATCAAGTGATAGTGGCAAAATTTGATGACCACTGTAAATCACAATCCAATGAAATCATTGAAAGAGTCAACCTGCGTAACAGATTCCAAAAAAACGGGGAGACTATCTCCCACTTTGTAACAGATCTGCGCTTGCTAGCACAAGGCTGCAGCTACGGTGACTTAACAGACTCAATCATCAAAGATCAATTAATCTATGGTCTTGCCGACGGAAATCTAAAAGAATCATTAATGCTGCAAAATGACTCAACACTGAAAACCACCATAGATAAATGCTAACAGAGGTTTCAGGCAAGGCAACCAAATAGCTGGGGGGGAAAAAATCATCGACACGAACAGTGGAAAAACCCACCTGGTTCACCAATGTCCTTCAGGGAAGGAAATCTGCCGTCCTTACCTGGTGTGGCCTACATGTGACTCCAGACCCATACTGCGATACGGTGGACTCTTAACTACCCCGCACTGAAATGGCCGAACAAGCCACTCAGTTCAAGGGCAATTAGGGATGGGCAACAAATGGCGGCTCAGCCGGTGACGCCCACGCCCCGAGAACAAATTTTTTTAAAAGAAGAGATGGCGTCAAGAGCGGAGAACGATTCTCGAGACCAGGCTCACACATGTCGCGCGAAGCAAGCTTTTCGTGTTTTTAAAGAAAAGGAACACATCCATAAGAGAGAGAAACTAAAGTGCGAAAACCTGCTTGCCGTTGAAGAGTCTGGGCTACAGAGACCGCGCGTCTGGGCCGAATGGCTTCCTTCTGCACTGTAAATTCTAGAAAACCAAACAGACTGCGGGAATGGGAATTCAAAAGTCTTCTGACTACGCGGGGGAAAAGTCAAACCACAGGAGAGCAAACCGAAAAATTCTAAGCTGCAGTACAGATAAGGGGATTGCTTGTGCCAAACATCCAAAAGAATTGGAAAGGAGGAAGGTAGTTGCAGTACAGACACAGTGAGCTGGGATCTGTAATGGCAGGTAAAGCAGGCACCATGGACACAGTCGATGAAGATGGTGAGACTGGGAATTCACATAAAGAGAGATTTCAACTTTATCTCACAGTGAATAACACACCGGAGGACCTAAAGGTTGCAGCATTTCTCAGTTCAGTAGGGCTCAGGATTTTTATGTTGCGACAAAAATTGGTTCATCCAGCAAAAACGGAGTGATAAGTCCGATAATCAATTGATGGAGATTTTAGAACGGGATTTCTCACCTTGACCATTGCTAATTGCAGAACGGATTCAGTTCCACCGCCGTAGTCAGGAAGAAGGTAAAACTATTTTCCAATTCATAGTGACTTTGAGAAGGTTCACAAAATACTGCAAATTTGGTGCAATACTTGATGACACTCTTTGTGATAGGCTGGGATGTGATGTCCATGGTGAATCTATTTCCTCCCTAGCCGGCTGGGCGGCCAGGTCCTCAGGGTGTGGGGTGGGCCCCTGCACATGGGATGCCGCCTCAAACCTGCGCCGACGCTGCGACCACCGCCTTCCCCAGTGTCTCACCGAACATCAGTTATGGCTTCCATCCCAGGATCCTCGGGTTCCCAAGCCTCCCCACCCATATCGTCCAATCAACCGATTGTGCTGGGGGAGCCCTGCCCTGCACACACACCTGCGGCCACAGCAGGGGCCCGAAGACTCTGGACCCCAGAACCCTGCTGATAACATTACTTGGGCCGGGCCTAGGTACCCTCCCCGATCCACAGCTTGAGGGTCTTTGATTATTGGCTGCTAACTCTGAGATGTTGATGCCTCCAGGGTTCAGACAAACTGTTCGGGCTTCGCACTCTGATTGGGATGCGAGGCAATAATACTGGGCTGTGACATGGCAGGTGTACCCACGGGATTCCACCCGGAAGCTGTGAAATGCTCATATAACTAACATTGCTAATTCCCTGTTAGCAATAGCATCGAACTGTGCAGCCAGAGGCTGCTCACGGTCAGAGGGAAAGTGACCTTCACCATATTACCATGGATAGGGTTCTGCCCTGAGGGTATTTGGTGTGATTGATGGGCTGTAGTTGACGTTGCCCCTGTTAAGGGCATACAATCCGGGGGGGTCCCCTTTAGGACCTGCGAGCACCGATTCCATCAGCCCCTATCCTAGGAACGAACCCCCACCGATGACGTCCAGGCTGGTAGCCGGATTTCGAAGGTGGCCATTTCACCAAATTCCCATTTTAAAATAGTGTGTTAAAGGGCGCCCACGTGTCCTCCCACTGGGGAACAGGTTGGATCTCAGGAAGCCGTTAGATAGGGCGTCCATTTTGTTAATGATCTGAAGATTTTCCTCGATTGGTATTAATTGGAATCTTGCCACGTCCAGGCGGGATCCGGAATCCGCCAACGTAAGCGATCGTTCGATCGGAAACCGATCGGCACCATGCACAGATCCAAATTTTAGCTTCTCCCGCGATATAACCGGCTCACACGGATCCACGTCAGGCGCTACACAGCCGTTAAACCACGTCCAGGATTTAAAACTTAGACCAGAATACTCCCATCTGGGACAAAGTCTCGTGGCGCAGGAGAGGACGAGGAGTGTTTCCACAGCCAAGGCCCTGGCATTAATTATCCACTTGGGAGTTTAATGCCATTTTCCATGGTGGGGCAGGGCAAAGCGGGGCAGGGCCTGGGGGGCACCAGGGTAAGATCCCTTGGCAAATTCACGCCAGCATAAGCGATTTTTGGACACCTGCCGAATTCTCAGCACTCTTCACTCCACCCCTCCCACCCCACCATTGAGCCCTCCCAAGTGGAACCATGGATGCAGCCCAGAGAAGGTTCACTAGGTTATGGAAGGATTTTCATATGAGGGGAGGTTGAGTAGATTGGGCCTGTACTCATTGGAGTTTAGAAGAATGAGAGGTGGCCTTATTGAGACATATCAGATTCTCAGGGCCTTGACATGGTCGATGCTGAGAGGTTGTTTCCCCTTGTGGGAGAGTCTAGGCCCAGAGGTCGTAATCTCGGAGTATGGGGGTCACCCACTTAAGACAGAGACGAGGAAGAATTTCTCCTCTCAGAGGGCAGTGAACCTGTGGAATTCTTTACCGCAGAGAGCTGTAGAGGCCGGGTCGTTCAAGGCTGAGATAGTCAGATTTTTATTCAGTAAGAGAATCAAAGGTTATGGGAATAAGGTGGGAAAGGGGAGCTGAGGATTGTCATACCAGATCAGCCAAGACCTCATTGCATGGTTGAGGAGACGTGATGGGCCAAATGGCCTACTTCAGTTCTCATGTCTTACGGTCGCATTGAATGAAAGCTGCAGTTCGTGGCTTATCTCAGTTCCAGCCCAGCCCTGCTAAATGCCACTTTCTTGTTGTTACTCATGTGATCCTAATTACACTAATGTAGAAGGTGACTGCTGGAGCAGAAACCAGTGTAACTCCCCAGAAGGAATTTCACAAACCGCTTGTCAGCTCCATGCAAAGTGATTTCTAATTCATGAAACAGAAGATAAAGGGAACGGGTCGATATTTAAGTCTCCTCTACGCGTGAGTTATGTAAATATTTGACAACTATTGAAAAGCAGAGGCAAAGCAGTGACTGATAGCCGCAGTCAGCGACTGCCACCACCTGTTATCGCTGCAAGTTAAGCGTCTGTTCTAAAGCCAGGGGTTATACTGATGAAAGGGTGACAACAGGCACGAAATGAAAGCAATGCTCGTTAGATGTGCCTCTTTGAAACTGGATTTAAAAGCAGTTTTGGTCCTAATTGCTGCTTGCTATATTTATTGCCTGGAGATGGCCAAACAGAAACCTGCAGAGTTTGCACCCAGGCACTAATTTGATGTGATTCTCATGGAGCAATACGAGTGGACTCCATGCGCCTACTTTCCCTGAAGGTGGTCAGTGCTCTTAATAACACCGAGCTTTGCAGGATGGGTCAGGGACTGAGGGAGAGCGTGCCCAGATTCTGGAGTGTGGCACTGGGGAGAGAAGGTCCAGAGGAGGAGAGAAGTTCTGCATCCGCAGAAAACATAGAACATATAGTGGAGAAGGAGGCCATTCGGCCCATCGAGTCTGCACCGACCCATTTAAACGCTCACTTCCACTCTATACCCCTAACCCAATTACCCTTCCTAACCTTTCTTTTGGACACTAAGGGCAATTTATCAAGGCCACTCCGCCTAACCTGCACGTCTATGGACTGTGGGAGGAAACCAGAGCACCCGGAGTAAACCCATGCACACACGGGGAGAACGTGCAGACATCGCTCAGACAGTGAGTGACCCAGCGGGGAATCGAACCTGGGACCCTGGCGCCGTGAAGCCACAGTGCTAATCACTACGCTACCGTGCAGGGGTTCATCACCTCGCCTCTCGCTCCTACGGCAGCTGGTGCTGCCCCACATGCCCTCATCCCCTCCTCCTTCCATCGATCGTCCAGGACGAAGGGGCTGCCCAGCAAGATGCCCACGAATGAGCACTTGCCAAATGGTGGTTGTTATTAGCTGGCAAAGAGCTTGACAGTGACACAGTGATAATGTCACAGGACTAATAAAGAGACCCAGGCCTGAGCATCTGGATATGTGGGTGCAAATCACGCCACGGCAGCTGGTGAAATTTAAATTCAGTCGATAAATCTGGCACATGCCGCAGTGGTAGTGACCATGCCAATTGGCAGAGAAACTCATCTGGTTCACTAATGCCCTTCAGGATAGGAAATCTGCCGTCCTCACCCAGTCTGGCCTACACGTGACTCCAAACCCACAGCAATGTCAGTGACTGACCTCTGAAATAACCTATTAAGCCTCTCAGCTCCAGGGCAACTAGGGATGGGCAACAAACGCCGGCCTTGCCAGTGACTCACCCACATCCCATGAATCGTAGAATCACAGCAGTGCAGAAGGAGGCTATTCGACCCATCGAGTCTGCACCGACCCTCCGAAAGAGCACACTGCCCAGGCCAGTCAATTGACTGATGGCTGTAAAATCTGGCCGTGGCCTCCCTGCCCAGCAGAGCCGGGGGCACCCCCAACTTTTCAGTTGAGGGAGGAGGGGGGCCACCACTTCCATGAAAGATTCCTGCCTATGTGACTCTTGACAAGCTGCCAATTAATTCCATTATACTCAACGAAATTCGCAGAAAGATTAACCTGACAGGGTAAAATTAATAGCCTGAGAAAGACTTTTTAACCAACCGAAGCACTGTTGTCATCTTGTTGCTTAATAGGTTTGTTTGCAGATGTGGCTTGAAAGCTCCTTTTTGCCATTCACAGCTCGATGCTGTGTTTTATCCTCATAATCAAATGTGCTTCAGGAATCCAAAGTCAATGACAAAGTTTTTAAGCGAACCCGTTCGGCCTGGCGATGAATTAGACAGCAAGGCGGTCTTTCTGTATATCCGCAAACATTCCTCGCTGTGCTGACGAGGTCAGCCAGTAATGTCCCCGGTGTGCGACAGCGTTCCAACATCAGAAAGATTTCACACGTCTCCTAAACCCCTGTAAAGCTGCATAGGTGGATGGGCTGGCTAGTAGCCATGCCGTCTAGCGCGCACTCCAACGACGCACAGGCCTTTTGCCTGGCAGCTTTGGGAACAACATAAAAGGTTAATTTCAACTGCTAAAAGGATCAGCATCAATTCAAGAGTTCAGGATATCCGATAATAGTTTAAATCCAGAAGCTAATAGCCTCCCCCTGAGACTGGCCTGGACATCTCAGCAAGCATCACTAAAACATTACCAATTACACTTTGTGGCAGCTTTCTCTGCACAATTTTGATTTTATAGAATCCCGATAGTGCAGAAGGAGGCCATTCAGCCCATCGAGTCTGCACCGACCCTCCGAAAGAGCGCCCTCCCTAGGCCCACTCCCACACCCTTTTCCCATAACCCCACCTAACCTGCACATCTTTGGAATGCAGGAGGAAACCGGAGCACCCGGAGGAAACCCACGCAGACACGGGGAGAACGTGCAGACTCCACACAGACAGTCACCCAAGGCCGGAATTGAACCCGGGTCCCTGGCGCTGTGCGGCAGCAGTGCTAACATTTTCTACATTGCACTACACTTCAAGGAAGTACTTAATTGGCTGTAAAAGGCTTTGGGATGTCCTGAGATTGTGGAAGGTGCTGGATAAATACAAGCCTTTCTTTTTCTGTGTAACACACAGTGGGGTTTAGGTGTAACTGGAACAGGACTACCAGAGGAGCCTTTGCCAAGATCCTCCAAACCCAATGGCAAGATGTATGGTCAAACAGCAGCCTTCTTTCCCAGGCCCACCTGCCCAGCATTGAGGTGCTGAGTACTCAAAACCAGCCCTACTGGACAGGGCATATTGTTTGCATGCCTGACACTCGACTCCCGAGGAAACTGCTCTCCTCGCACCCTGATCATAGCAGGAAGGTTTGTGGGTATGCTGGAATGTCACCCTTACTAACACATTCTTTGCACATATTTGAGGCTAAAATGGAATCCATGAATCAACGTTCAACAAATTAGCCGGAAGGCTGCTGCATAGATGCACCATTCTCAGGGTAAAGGAACACCGACTGACATCTAACCTTGATCCTGCAAGAGAGATCCTGTCGAAGAACAGTGTGGCTCACCATGTCAATGAGTGTCAAAAGGTTCAGGAGGATGAGGAATGATTTTCCATCTAAGACACAATCGCATATCTCAAATATCCTCAATGTGCAAGTGCTGCTCCACACTCATATGTGAACCGTCTTCTATCTCAGACACCATACAGTACAGAACACTTCAACAAAATCGCCACAGACATCAATGAATATGCGTTCATGGGGCAGCACGGTGGCGCAGTGGTTAGCACAGCTGCCTCATGGCGCCAAGGTCCCAGGTTCGATCCCGGCTCTGGGTCACTGTCCGTGTGGAGTTTGCACATTCTCCCCGTGTCTGCGTGGGTTTCACCCCCACAACCCAAAGATGTGCAGGGTAGGTGGATTGGCCATGCTAAAATTGCCCCTTAATTGGAAAAGATTAATTGGGTAATCTAAATTTATAAAATGAATATGCCTTAATGACTTATACTGAATATAATTAAGCAGAACATTGAGAAGTCTAATCAGGCTGTCCATACTACCGGATGGCTGATCGCTGGTCGAAGGCAGATTATTTGACGGTAGGTCCATCAAACTCTAACATCACGTACTGGTACCATGATGTGTTGGGTATGCTGGGTCTGTGATGACTGCGTTTACCAGAGCAGTAGAAGAGACAGGCTACCAACACTTGTAGAAGTACAACTCTATTTTATTTAACTTTGAGCTGTTAAACATACTTGCACTGTGGGTCGACACTATGTTAGGTTGACTGGAGATCTGAGGCTAACCTGACCAGACTATACTGCTAGCACATGGCAGATGTTCGTGCTACTGATTACGGGCTCTGGCTGTCTCAGAAGTGTGGGTTTCCTCCGGGTACTCCGGTTTCCTCCCACAGTCCAAAGATGTGCAGGTTAGGTGGATTGGCCATGATAAATTGCCCTTAGTGTCCAAAATTGCCCTCAGAGTTGGGTGGGGTTATGGGGATCGGGTGGAGTTGTTGACCTTGGGTAGGGTGCTCTCTCCAAGAGCCGGTGCAGACTCGAAATGAGCGGGAAGACTAGTGCCCTCTGGCTTTATAGTGACCGTGCCCGGCCTGGTGATTGGCTGCTGTGTTCTGTGTGTTGATTGGTCTTTCAGTGTGTCAGTCAGTGTGTGTGTATATTATGACACTGTATATTCCTTTAAAACTTTTATGGAATCCCTGACCGGGATTCTCCGAGCCTCCGCGCCGCAAATGGGCTCGGCGCGGGGCGGAGAATGATGGCCGCAGTAAGTCTACTGATAGCAAAAGGGAGATGATTTAATGGCTACATCCAGATATCACACCACCGATATCACTAATTGCAAGACAAAATATGTACCGTTGTAATGATTGGATAGTTTAATTGAGCACCCTTAATGTGATTGGTTAAGTATTCTCATATACTGTGCATAATGTAACCTCAACAATAGTCATGATTGAACCAATGAGGAATGACTTTAAAAGTTAAAGAGTGTGAGGAAAATTTTGATTTCTCAATATTGTTTCAATATCACTGTCATCTACTGTGTGTGATGATGGGTGTGACTGGTTTAATTAAGCTGAAGACAATTCGACTACAAGGGTCAAAATATCAATAAAGAGTACATGTGCAGGCAAGTGGTTGAAGCGGAAATTAACAGAGTGCCGCAGGAGCAGCTTGAATAGGAGTTTACGTTAGACAGATAAGAGAAGTGATTTAAAATTAATTGTACTTCAAAAGTAACATATACAATTGGGAGATCATAAATGGGTGAGACAAGGTAGTAAGTTTTACTTTTAGAAATATGGTGGCCATCAAATAATGTTTGGTCAATTCTGGGAAAGGAACCTCTCAAGGAATGTAGGAATAATAGAGTGGAAGGTCAAAAGGAAGAAAATATACTGAAAGAGGAATTGAAGACTGTTCGAGTGTGGCTATGAGGCCTTGACAAAGACAATGTGTGCTGGATACAGACCTGAGGCACCAACTGCCCCCACCCTCAGAGAAATTTGTCTTTGTCTGCAAGGCGATCGAAGCAAGCTGCAGTTTCAGTATTGAATGAAAGAGGGAAGCCTGTGTAAGATTTCCCGAGAGCAGCAAGGCAATGTGTGGTAATGTTACTGGAACATTTTTATAGTTTAAAAATCTATGAGGACTGTTGCTATCAAAATAAGTTGTAGCTCTGAGTCTATTTAAGCCAATGTTTTTTATTTGTTCGTGGGATGTGGGCATCGCTGGCTGGCTCAACATTTATTGCCTATCCCTGGATCAACCATATCGCTGTATATCTGAACTCACATGTAGGCCAGACCAGGTAAGGGCGACAGATTTCCTCCCCTAACGTGGGGCAGCATGGTGACAGCAGCTTCACAGTGCCAGGGCCCCGGGTTCGATTCTTGGCTGGGTCACTGTCTGTGCGGAGTCTGCACGTTCTCCCCGTGTCTGCGTGGGTTTCCTCCGGGTGCACCAGTTTCCTCGCACTAGTCTCGAAACACATGCTGTTAGGTAATTTGGACATTCTGAATTCTCCCTCTGTGTACCCGAACAGGCGCCGGAATGTGGCGACGAGGGGCTTTCCACAGTAATTTCATTGCAATGTAAGCCTACTTGTGACAATAAAGATTATCATTATTAGTGAACCAAATGGCGTTTTATGACAATTGACAATGATTTCATGGTCATTATTAGACTTTTAATTCCAGATTTCTATGAATTCACATTTCACCATCTGGTGGGATTCAAATCCAGGTCCCCAGAGCCACATCCTGGATTTATTTCGAGTCTAGCGACAATACCACTCTGCCACTGCCGTCCCAAAATCTTACAGGAGATGCTCGTAGAAGCATTGTTAACTGTGCAAAGGTGTTCTTGTGTCTTTGAATGTTATTTTCCTTTTTCTTTATTTTAATAAATGTTTACATTTAATGTTTAAAATCTTCACAAGTGCTCTGAAATTTACTTGTCTTGACTTCAGGTAGCTCCTCATAATATACAAATTTCAAACCATTGTGGCAGCATGTTCAAGTTTCCGGGATTTGGGCAGCTTGGCACTTACCATCTGCCGTGCCATTACAAAATGGTCGCTTCAAAGAAATGTGTCCATTTCACAGCTCTTAGTGATAATACAAAATAGTCAAATATCAGAAAGCACTTCATTACACAAAGAAAGATCTACACATCAAATGAACTCTGAAATTGAGTCGTTGAGGACAAAAAACTCTGGAATCGTGTGTAGAGCAGTTAGAGGTTGAACTGGGGACGGGAGGGAGGAAAGTGGAGATGTGGGGGGAGAGGGAGAGGGTCAGGCTTTTTCAGAGGGCTGAAATAAGGTGGGCTGGATGGGCCTCCCTCAACCTTGATTAGCTTTTGTTTTAGGAACTGAGTTTTCTGGTGTTGCAATGGCCTAAGTGCCGGGAGAAGCCTGTATTTTATTTTGTGTGATGTCCCTTAAAGACCAAAGTGGGCTGGAGATATTCTGAAGGAGGGTCAATTCGTTTATAGATTATAACATCATTTGGTTCTGAGAAATGACCATTTGACCTCAGATTTATACGTGGATGAACAGTCAAGAGGATAGGTGTAAATAGGAAGCTATTGGCAATGGCACTGGAGCAGCCAATGCTTTCTGTTTAGCAGTTCAGAACACATTGAAAACTAGTGTGAGGGGGAAACAAGAAATGTTCTGTCCACAGCATGGTAACACGGTGGTTAGCACTGCTGCGTCACAGCTTCAGAAACCCCGGTTCAATTCCGGCTTTGGGTGACAGTCTGTGTGGAGTTTGCACTTTCTCCCCATGTCTGCGTGGGTTTCCTCCGGGTACTCTGGTTTCCTCCCACAGTCTAAAGATGTGCAGGTTAGGTGGATTGACCGTGCTAAAATTGCCCCTTAGTGTCCAAAAGGTTAATTGGGTTGACACGGTTACGGGTATAGGGAAGGGGAGTAGGCCTGGGCTAGGGTGTTCTTTCCAAGGGCCGTTGCAGACTCGATGGTCTGAATGGACTCCTCCTGATAATAATAATTATTGTTGTCACAAGTAGGCTTACATTAACACTACAACAAAGTTATTGTGAAAATCCCCTAGTCGCCACATTCCGGCGCCTGTTCGGGTACATTGAGGGATAATTCAGAATGTCCAATTCGCCTAACAAGCACGTCTTTCGGGAATTGTGGGAGGAAACCAGAAACCCACGCAGGCACGGGGAGAACGTGCAGACGCCGCACAGACAGTGACCCAAGCGGGAATCGAACCTGGGACACTGACACTGTGAAGCAACAGTGCCAACCACTGTGCTACCGTGCCGCTCCTCTGCACTGTAAATTCTATAAAAAGTCCATGAAATGAAACAGTTTTCTGTTTGGCAGTCTTTGAACAGATCCTGGCGTTGAAGAAGGTCACTGAGAATAGGTCAGAGACTGTATTACTGTGTGTGTTGAACAACTGGAAAGAAAAGAAAACTGAAGACAAGAAGGATGACAGATTTTAGTTTGGCCAAGGCACAATGCTGCTGCCTCAATGTTGCTAATACTCACCAGGCTGTGTAAAGGGAACAGGTACACTTTGCCATCATGACCACTGCAGAGGGTTCCCGAATGGTAAACATGTGGTTTGTTGGTGCGAATTATGTCCTGGGATTTCAGATGGGGTTCTGATGCTGGTAAACGCTACTCAAGGACTGAAACAATTGAATGGGAAGTACGGGAGCCTACATGGTGGAGGCTGAGTTGGAAAAACTGTGAGAGTAAACATGGTCCCACATAATTGTAGTGCTTGCAGCTTCGGGAGACACATCTTTGGTGCATCAACTATTTAAAGTGAAATTTACCTTTTTGTTTGAAACGCACTTCACCTGTTAATGAATGCTTGAGTGTTGTTGATTTTAGTTAACAGTGTTTCTTAATTTGAGACTTAATGTGCACTTTATTCATCTTGTAAATGTTTGTGTATTTATAATTTGGCCATTGAGTCTATATTAATCACATAAAAGCTTCACCAATGCAATATAATAAGACATAGTTATATGCAAATTATGATGGATAGTTAAGTGAAATGAATATGAAAACCCTTAGATAAACACAAATAAGTTGCATATTTGCAGTAAGCAACGATCGTCCCCATTATTCTCAATGTGTCAAATTGGACTTTATGGCCATCTAATTATTGAATTACTACACAATTTTTGCTCTATTTTTATTCAGCAATTTAAAACATCTGACTCATCTTCTAGTGCAGACTCATTGGCCAGGACCGACCCAGTTACTCAGGTCCCACATGGCAGGACCTGGATGGTGAGTTTGCGGGGCAGTCCTGAGGGGGGGGATCCGACCCCTGGGGGAGGCCCCTGCAGTGGCCTGGCTCTTGATCAGGGCCTACCGATTGGCCGGCGGGCTGGTTCTGTTGGGGCTTACTTTACGCCGCGCCAGGCCCCTGTAGGGCTCCGCCATGTTGCCCGGGAGCCGGCGTGGGGAAGGGGACCCCCACGCATGCATGGAAATACGCCGCCCGATCCGCGCATGCGCTAACTCGTGCGGGCCATTCCGTGCTGGCTGGAGCTGCGGGGACCACCCCAGCACCAACCTAGCCCCCTAGGAAGGGAAGAATTCCTCACTTTCAGGGACCATTGACGCCGGAGCCGTTGCCGCCGGTTATCATACTGGTGTGAGGACATAGCCCCATTATTAGACAATCCCGCCCATTGTTCTCATTAACCATTCTGTGCATTGACTAATCCAAAATAAGGGTAAAACAAATCAGATTAAGCCGTATTCCACTGACTGAACAGCACAAAGAGACTGGGATGTTTCACATTTCTAATTATAATTTAGATGGTTGAAATATAAAAATATAATCATGGACATAGAGGTGTGAGCGCAATCCTTGTTCCTGCAAATACCTTGCATGAATTTGGTTTCTCCGCAGATGTCCGACTGTGCGATGATCAATCTTTGGCCCTTAATCAACATCATTGAAAAACAATAGATACTTTGTTATTCATGGTATGTGAGCATTCACTGGCGAGGTCAGGATTTATAGCCCTAATTGCCTTTGGTGGTATTAGTACATTCAAAGTGACTGTTTTTGTACCAGTTGGATACAACTGAATGACTTTGCTGGGCCATTTCAGAGTCGGGACTATGGGTCTGGAGTCACATGTAGGCCAAGCCAGACCAGGTAAAGATGGCAGATTTCCTCAGTGAGCCAGATAGGTTTTCTAGAACATAGAACATAAAACATACAGTGCAGAAGGAGGACATTTGGCCCAGCGAGTCTGCCCAACCCACTTAAGCCCACACTTCCACCCTATCCCCGTAACCCAATAACCCCTCCTAACCTTTTTGGACACTAAGGCCACTTTAGCATGGCCAATCCACCTAATCTGCACGTTTTTGGACTGTGGGAGGAAACCGGAGCACCCGGAGGAAACCCACGCAGACACGGGGAGAACATGCAGACTCCGTACAGACAGTGTCCCAGTGGGGAATCAAACCTGGGACCCTGGTGCTGTGAAGCCACAGTGCTAGCCACTTGTGCTACCATGCTGCCCGAATTTATTACGATCGACAATGGTTTCATTGTTAAATATTTTACTCCAAACTGTTATTGAATTCACATTCCATCATCGGGTATGGTGGGATTTGAAACCAAGTCCCCAGAGAAGTAGCCTCTGGATGACTTGTCCAGCGACAATACCACTAGGCTGCCGTCTCCCCACTTCGCCAGTTATTCTACTGGCTAAAGTACTTGGGAGCATCCCAAGGTCATGAAAGATGTACAATAATGCAAGGTCATTCCTTCCTCCTTTCTTCCTAATGTATGATAATGAGTCTGATGATCTCTGGTTCTGTATTGTCTCATGGGATGAACAAGTACTGGCCTCAGTAACAATTCGAAAATTCAACTAAGTTTCATATTCCACCTGCAGCCATGCCAAAAATTAGAAACTGAATGTGTCCCTGATATCATATCCACCAACTAAATATAGTTCCGAGCTGTTTCTTGGTGGTACGAGACTTGAATATTGCTGAAGAGAGAGACATATATTGCATTCGTCAGGACAAACACAAGAATGCCAAATTTCAAATATATCGGAGAAAAGGGTGCTGATTAGTTGGCAAGTTGGCAGTATTTGTTTGTCAAATACTGAGTGTGCTGATAACTATATCGGCAAACAATCAAAAATAATCAGGCAGGCATACTGTAGCTCATGTATGCTTATTAGACGTGACTCACACTCATATGCAGGGATCCATTCTCCACAAGCAAAATAAATACATTCAAGTCTTGCGACTTATTTGCATCAACCACGAGCTTGGGGAAACGATAGTTCCCCATTGCCTTCCCCACGGCAACGCCTCGGACAGTCAGACAGCCATCAGCACCTTTTCTCCTGTGATATAAAATGTAGTGATCATTTGAAATTTGGCACTCTTGCACTTGTCCTGATTTGTCTCTTTTCAGCAATATTTAAATATAGCTGCCAGAGAGTCCATTGCAGAATAAGGGTGGGCCAATTAAGACAAGCAGGGCTTGCTGCTGGAGCCTCTGCATGTGTTGCCAAGGCTGAAATGCTGATCATACAATCTACTCTTGATCGCTTGTACTGGTTCTCTGTGTCAAAGAGAACTGGATTTAACTAATAACTTGAATTAAACCTTGGAAAAGTAGAGCAAATTGAACTTTTGTGCTGAAGGAGGAGTTTTTCGTCAGTTTGAATTAACTCAGAATGGAGCCGGCCTATTTCCTATAGTACACAGAATGTCACCAAAAGCTTAGAACTGATCCCCATCATTAAATGACCGAGCAAAAAATCCTAAATCTTTTCATTGATGCAGACCTGAATGGAGGACGAAAATGATCTTTTTGTTTTCATTGAATAGACAGTGCCATTGTTCGGTACAAATTAGGACTTCCAGACGCAAGTACAGTCATGCATATACTGATTAACAGGGAAAACTTACTAATGAGTCCTTTCAGACTTCATGAAGAAGAACTTGATCATTATTCCCCGATGTATGTAAAAGGCTGATAAGAGAGTTGAATTCATTATTTATTTAGTACTTTCATAATTATAATTACTTAAAATATAACTTCATACATATTTAAATTGCAATCATTTTAAAGTTTCCAAAAGACATTTCCTTGATAATCAACAAGAATACATAACAGGCACAAATGTTTTCCATGAAAATATGGGGCAATTAACTTTGTGTTGGTAATATTTCAAGTAATTTGCATACCGACCACTGCTTCTTTTTAAGTTTAATTACCTCTTCTGAGGGTTGGGGAAAATAAATATTTGACTTTTGGGTTTTATTTCTTAACAGCTCTTACATAAAGAAAAGAAACACATTTCTATTAATTCTCATGCATGGAACTGTGCCAGTTTCCTGAGTTCAGCTGCAAGTATTTTAAGATCGCCCAGTCCAGCAATAAAACTAAATAATCAGTTTGAAGTCTCATTCGAACAAAAGAGCTGTGAATGTGATGAATTATGAGCGGGATTGCGTATCAGAGAGAAAGATTACAGCTGGGATTTTCCACTGGCGCCAGGTAGCAGGTTACCCCCGGCAGTCAGTTCTGCCGCATTATTGTTAGGACCCCATTCCTCGAGTAACTGACTGGTTAAAACATGTAACTAATCTCCCTCCGGCTGCTTCAGCAGAAGCAGCTGCAATTCTCGGGAGCGAGGAGTTGGAAATGCATTGGAACTGCCAGAAGGAACCAGTTTTGCAACGTGGCCGTAATAACTAGGAAGCAAAATCTATCTTGAAATGGCCGCTATTTCCCTTCGCTTGGGATTTTTTTAATGATTCTCTGGCCAATGGAAACCAGAACATGATAAACAAACACATTGCCGAACAACTGTAAATTAAATAACTTTCTTAATGTAGCAAAGCATCCCAAGGTGTATCACAGGAGTATCGCAGGAACAAAAGAGCAAGAGTAGGCCATTCATCCCATCCAGCCTGCTCCGCCTTTCAGACAATCATGGTCAATCATCCACTTCAATGCCTTTTTCTCCACGCTATCCCCGTATCCCGTTATGTCCTTGGTATTAGAGATCTCTCAATCTCTGCTTTAAACATGCTCAATGACTGAGCTCCAACAGTACTTTTGAACATTAGGACAATAGAACATTACAGGCCCTTCGGCCCTCGATGTTGCGCTGACCTGTGAAACCAATCTAAAGCCCATCTACACTATTCCATTATCATCCATATGTTTATCCAATGACCATTTAAATGCCCTTAATGTTGGCGAGTCCACTACTGTTGCAGGCAGGGCATTCCACGCCCTGACTACTCTCTGAGTAAAGAGCCTACCTCTGACATCTGTCCTATATCTATCACCCCTCAATTTAAAGCTATGCCCCCTCGTGCTAGACATCCCCATCCGAGGAAAAAGGCTCTCACTGTCCACCCTATCTAATCCTTTGATCATCTTGTATGCCTCTATTAAGTCACCTCTTAACCTTCTCTCTGACGAGAACAGCCTCAAGTCCCACAGCCTTTCCTCATAAGATCTTCCTCCATACCAGGCAACATCCTGGTAAATCACCTCTGCACCCTTTCCAATGCTTCCACATCCTTCCTATAATGCGGCGACCAGAACTGCACGCAATACTCCAAATGCGGCCCCACCAGAGTTTTGCACAGCTGCAACGTGACCTCATGGCTCCGAAACTCAATCTCTCTACCAATAAAAGCTAACACACCGTGCGCCTACTTAACAACCCTATCAAATTGGGTGGCAACTTTCAGGGATCTGTGTCCATGGACACCGAGATCTCTCTGCTCATCCACACTACCAAGAATCTTACCATTAGCCCAGTACTCTGTATTCCTGTTACTCCTTCCAAAATGAATCACCACTTCCAAAATGAATTTGGGGAGAAAACAACAAAGGTTCACGATTCCCTGAGTAAGGGAATCCCTCTTATTTTGAAATTGTGTTCTCTGGTTCTAGAATCCCCAACCAGGGGAACAGTCTACCTGCATCTACCCTTTAAGTATTTTGTAGGTTTCACTGAGATCACCTCTCAGTCGATTTGATTTGATTGTCACATGTACCAAAGTACAGTGAAAAGTATTTTTCTGCGGCCAAGGAAGCGTACACAGTACGTACACAGTAGACAAAAAGAATAGTAGATAGTTACAGTGAAAAAGTACACAGTACATCGACAAATAAGTAATGGGTTACAGCACGGAACAAGGGCCAAACAAAGCAAATACAACATAAGCAAGAGCAGCATAGAGCATCGTGAATAGTGTCTGATAGGGGACAGATCTGTCCTAGGGGGAGTTGTTGAGGAGTTTAGTAGCTGTGGGGAAGAAGCTGTTCCTAGATGTACGGGTCATCAGACTTCTGTATCTTCTGCCTGATGGAAGGGTCTGGAAGAGGGTAAAGCCTGGGTGGGCGGCGTCTCTCATAATGCTGTCTGCCTTCCTGAGGCAGCGGGAGTTGCAGACAGAATCAATATGGGGGTGGCCAGCTTGTGTGATGCGTTGGGCTGAGTTCACCACACTGCAGTTTCTTGCAATCTTGGGCCGAGCAGTTGCCATACCAAGCTTTGATACAGCCGGATAGGATGCACTCTAGGTAGAAGTTTGTGGGAGGCGATGGAGACATGTCGAATTTCTTTAGCTTCCGCAGGAAGTAGAGTTGGGCTTTCTTGAATGTTGCATCAACGTGAGTGGACCAGGACAGAGTGTTGGTGATGGTGACCTCCAGGAACTTAAAGCTATCGGCTGTCATAATATCCACTCATGTATATAATGAGGTGCAGACAGGCAGTGATTGATACACGGGATGACCAATAAGCATACAACACAGTACAGCCAATCACCAGACAGGACACTACCACGATAAAGCCAGAGGGCACTAGGTTTCCCGTTCTCTCTGGACCCAGCCACTGAGACAGTCAGAGTCCACGAGCTAGCCAGTGCAAACACCATGCGGTAGCTCATAAGTCTGGTCAGGCTACTACAAGGTCTCCAGCCAGTTCAGTATAATGTCGACCCACAGCTGAATATGTATATTAGTTCTATCGTTGAATAAAACCGTGTTGGATCTTCTCCAGTGTTAGAGGTCTGTTTATAGCTTCATTGCATCAAGTGCAGTCCACATCGAACCAAGCTGCCTAACACATCATGGTACCAGAGTGATACTGTTCTTGACGGACCTACCTCGAGTGAATCAGCAATGACCAGCAAGCAGCCATCCGGTGACATGGAAAACATCCAGCCTCCTCCGCAGCTCCGCATCTCCGGAAACCTCGGCGCCAATTGGAAGATCTTCAAGCATCCACATCTACAACTCCCTTATGTTCGCTGAAGGCGAAGACAAAACAAAATTCACAACAATCCTGCTGAAGTTCGACAGCCACTGCTACATTGAGGTGAATAAGAGCTTTGAACGTTACGTTTTCCAGCAGAGATTTCAGGGTAAGGGTTAACCTTTTCAGTCCTTCTTGACCCATCTCCGCATCCTGGCGCAGTCATGTAATTATGACTCAATGGCTGATTCCATGATCCAGGATCAGATCGTTTTCAGGGTCCACTCCGATTCCCTTCGGCAGCAGCTCCTTAAAGTCAAACAGTTGACCCTCCCTGTCACTATCGAGACGTGCGTTGTCCATGAGCATGCCAAGAATCGTTATTCCCACATCAGGGTGACAGAGACTGCAAAGCTGGCCTCCCACAAGGCGGAATGGGTGCAGGCCAACACACAGATGCAGGGCCTGAGCATCGGGGAGAGTGCTCATTTTGCACGCTTTTCCTGGGTCCCTGCGCATGCACGCCACGACCGAGTGGACGACGAGACCGACAACCCGACTGCGCAGGTGCGTACGTTGACCGAACGCACTGCGCATGCGCAATGACGCACGGAACGCGCTGTTGTTGGCGTCTTGACATGTCCGAATTGTTGCTCCGCCCACTTAAAGTGGCAATGTCCAGTGAAAGGACGGCAGTGCCAGTATAATGTCGACCCACAGCTGAATATATACAGTGTGGCAAGCTTGGCCATTACAGATCCCTCTGCAGATCTGCTCCACCGCTCAACAGCCAGCGATCCCAGCTGCGGCGCAGAAGTGTCCGTGCAATACAACAAAGCATGCCAGATTCCGATCCCGACAGCCCAACAGACCTGATGCTGAGTGCCTCAAGTCCCCATACTGGGTGGGCATCATAACGACACATGCGCTGCCTTCCACCACAACGGCAAAACACCTGTCCATCCTCAGTGTGGATCCCAATGACGAGTGGTGTGCTGTCCTCACAGTTAGCAAGACTCACATCTGGTTCAAACTGGACACAGGCGTATTGGCGAACCTCATCTCAAAATCTGACCTCGACACCATCCGCGCCAGACCAAGCATTCTTCCACCAATCTACCAGCAATCCTGTCGGCCCACGTGACCACCGCGATGGCAGCGATCCTGCCTATCCAAGTGCAGGTGGCTCCTGATCCATCTCTGCGGCGATCGACAAGAATTCGTCGACTAAATCTATAGACTGAACTCTTGTACATTTTGTGACTTCATCGATTTAACCTCTGTAAATATTGTTTCGTTTGCCATGTATCTGCACCATCGACACCTTCCTATGTACATACTTTCATCCAGACACCTTTTGTACATAGTCAGGCATATATGTATATACGCTCGCCCACCTTAGTATTTATTTATCGCAATAACAAAAGCGGGGAGATGTCATAATATCCATTCATGTATATAATGAGATGCAGACAGGCAGTGATTGACATACAGGGTGGCCAGTAAGCACACAACACAGTACAGCCAATCACTAGACAGGACACTACCACTATAAAGCCAGAGGGCACTAGGTTTCCCGAGCTTTCTGGACCCAGCCACCGAGACCGTCAGAGTCCACGAGCTAGCCAGTGCAAACACCATGCGGTAGCTAGTAAGTCTGGTCAGGCTACTACAAAGTCTCCAGTCAGTTCAGTATAGTGTCGACCCACAGCTGAATATGTATATTAGTTCTATCGTTGAATAAAACCGTGTTGGATCTTCTCCAGTGTTAGACGTCTGTTTCTAGCTTCACTGCATTGAGTACAGTCCACATCGAACCAACCTGCCTAACACATCATCGACCATCACTACTTCGGAGCCATTGATGTAGAGGGGGGGGGGGGGGGGGGTGCCGTGCTACGCTTCCTGAAGTCGATGATCAGTTCCTTGGTCTTTCCAACATTTAGAGAGTGGCTGTTTTCAGTACACCATGCAACCGAGTGGTCTATCTCCCTTCTGTAGTCTGACGCGCTATTGTTGGGATACGACCCACCACAATTGTATCATCCGCAAACGTATAGATAGAATTGAAGTTAAATCTTGCCACACAATTGTGTGTGTATAAGGAGTACAGTAGAGGACTGAGCATGCACCCTTGCGAGGCCCCGGTGTTGAGGACTATTGTGGAGGAGGTGCTGCTGCCGATCCTGACAAATTGTGGTCTGTTGGTGAAGAAGTCAAGGATCCAGCTGCACAGGGAGGGGTCAAGTCCAAGATTGCAGAGTTTGGTTATTAATTTTGTTGCGATAATGGTGTTGAGGACAGAGCTGTAGTTGATGAACAGCAGTCTTACATAGGTGTACATGTTGTCAAGGTGTTCGACTGTAGAGACAGGGAGATAGCATCTGCTGTGGACAGGTTGCCACAGTAGGCAAACTGCAATGGATCGAGACCATCTGGGAAGCTGGCATTGATCTGTCTCATGACCAACTGCTCGAAGCATTTCATGATAACAGATATCAGGGCCACCGGTTGGTAGTCGTTGAGGCAGGCTACCTTGTTCTTCTTTGGTACTGGTATTATGGTGGTCTTCTTGAAGGAGGAGGGAACCTCGAAGTGGAGAAGCGAGGTGTTGAAGGTGTCTGCGAATACACTCGCCAGCTGGTCTGCGCAGGATCTGAGTGCTCGTCCCGGGACTCCATCGGGGCCCGTTACTTTCCACGGCTTCACTTTCAAGATGGCAGCTCTACCCGCTGGGCCTGTAATAGTGGGTACGGGTGTGTCCAGGGCTGTTGGGGCGGGTGGCGCTGATGTAGTGGCTGTCTGTTCATTCTTTAAAACTCTTCGAGAATTAAGGCCCAGTTTCCCCAAATCTCGCTTCACAGGACAGCCCAATCCGGGAACAAGGCGGGTGATCACCAAAGTGAACTTTCCACTGAGTCATCAAAGAAGATGTTAGGGCCGAGGCAATGGGATGCATTTTAAGCTGAACCTTAAAGGGGGCAGGTGAAGTGGAGGATTGTAACGAGGAGATTCCAGGGCTACGGATCCAGACAGCTGAAGGCATGTCCATCAATCAGGGATGTGTAAAAGAACAGAATAATAAGGGCAGGAGGAAATTGGCGGGTGACAATAGAAGCAGCGAGTGTCAGCATGACATCACAGCCTGTTACCGAGCGCACTAACCCATTGCACAACACAGTTGACTGTCAGTTGTCTTCCACAGGGACGGTTTAAAAACAAAATTGTAATGGAGAGAATCATCTCCAATAACTTTCCAAAGTCACAACCCTGAAAAAAGATTGCAAATTCTCTCACTTGTTAACGAAATTGAAAGTGAGAAGATTCGCTCATTATTCATTTATTACATTATTTTCTGTGGTAGCTCCTTTACAAAAGCGACAGTGGATGTGGAAGTCGCTTCCAACGTATCAGGAACCAAAAATACAGGCAATAACTATCACCTACTAATGCCCCGACTAGTTTTCCTAAAGTGAGAGATTGAACAGATGTGGTCAATGTTTCCTGGAGTTTATAAGAATGAACTAGGGTGGCACGGTAGCACAGTGGTTAGCACAGTTACTTCACAGTTCCAGGGTCACGGGTTCGATTCCTGGCTTGGGTCACTGACTGTGCGTAGTCTGCACGTTCTCCCCGTGTCTGCGTGGGTTTCCTCCGGGTGCTCCGGTTTCCTCCCACAGTCCAGAGATGTGCAGGTTAGGTGGATTGGCCATACTAAATTGCCCTTAGTATCCAAAATAAAAGGTTAGGTGGGGTTACTGGGTTATGGTGATAGGGTGGGGGTGTGGACTTAAGTAGGGTCTTTCCAAGGGCCGGTGCAGACCCGATGGGCCAAAGGGCCTCCATCTGCACTGTAAATTCTATGATTCTATGACTGAGAAGAGAGCTCATTGAACTTATAAGATTCTGAGGTTAGACAGGGAGAGTGTACTTCTCAATCCTGGAGGACATAGACTCTTGGATAATGGAATAATCATTTATGCCTGGGATGAGGAGAAGTATCTTTACTCAGAGGGTTGAAAATCTTTGCAATTCTCGACACCAAAGATCTGTGGATGTTCAGTCATTGAGCATGTTGAAGGCTGAGATAGATAGATTGCAGTCTCGAAAAAGTCAAAGGATACGGAGATGGGCAGGAAAGTGGAAGTGAGGCCAAAGATCAACCATGATCTTCTTGGCTGACAGAACATGCTCAAACCCGCTTGCTTGGCATTCCATCCACAAACATTCACTCCCTCCACCACTGATGCACAGTAGCAGCCGTGTGCACCATCTACAAGATGCACTGCAGGAACTCACTATGGCTCCTTAGGCAGCACGTTCCAAGCCCACGGCCGCTACAATCTAGAAGGACAAGGGCAGCAGATACCTGGTAATAACATTACCTGGAAGTGTCCCTCCAAGCCATGCACATTTCTGATTTGGAAATGCATCGCTGTTCCTTCAATGACGCTGTGAGTATACCTCTGCCACATGGACTGCAGCGGTTGAAGAACACAGCTCACCACCACCTTCTGAAGCACAACTGGGTCACGCACATCCCATGAATGAATAAAAAACACTTGAAGACTAATTTGTGCTCCTATTTCTTGTGTTCTTTGTTCTTATATATGTGACTCCAATCCACAGCAAGATGATTGACTATTAGCTGCCCACTGAATTTGTCCAATCGATGTGTTCAAGGAGAACATTCGCCACCACATTCTAAGAGGTACGAGTAATGGACAATAAATGGCAACATTACCAGCGATTTAGTTCTGCTCATTTGCAACGTCATAAAATACGGCTGGAACCTCTGAGCTGGAATTCAGCCAATCATAGTCATGGGCTGGATTTTGCACTGAGTGGCAAGGGAAGTTGTGTTGGGCAGCTGCCTATAAGGTATTTGAGTGAAGCTTTGCTCTATTCTGCTGGATGATGCAGTGCGGTGCACTCAACAGGCATCTGTGGCATCTCCAGGGCGGATCAAGGATCGCCACTGAGACACGCAGAGTTTGAATCAAGAAGTAGTGATATGCATAAGCAAGTGTATATGTAAATATGTTTAGCCTCCGACCACTAGGTGTCAGGCAAGTAATAGCACGTGACACTGAACCTGGGGGAGTCTGAAGGAGAAATCGTTGTGTTTAGGTATGTTTGTGTTAGTTCCAGTTTGTTAGTATTAGTTTCCAATCCACAGTTTGTTATACACTAATGAATCTGACTAGTCTTGAACCAGATGTTCTTTAGTATGTCAACTCAGTAATTGTCTCTGGACAAGAACACAGCGGTAAACAGCAGGATTTATAAATTAGATTTAAATCAGGTACAGAAAGCACAATAATACTCCCAAAATACAGAGGGAGTTAACAGAGAGAACTAAAAGAGTCAGACAGCAAATGTTAAAAAAAAACTTCAACACCAATTATCTTCTGAGGAAAAATGTCCCCAAACGTGTTGAATTAATTTTTGGGCACCAAAGATGGTGCTTGGTACCCATTATTACTTACCACACTGTTCTAAACACGCAATGTGCCAGCCCAAATCTTTCCAGCTGTCTTCAGTGTGGAATTAGGGGACGAATAATCCATGCTCACACCATTGTGTGTCTTTCAGTACTGAGTCCAACTAAATAAGAAAGAGGACTATATCAGCAGGGCACCTCAGCCAGTTAATTGAGACAGCAGCACAGTGGCAATATCACTGGGCTGGTATCCCAGGCTGAATGGCCTTGGGTCACGGGTTCAAATCCCACCGTGGCAGCTGGTGGAATTTAAACAATAACGATATGGAGCTGCCATGAAGCCACCATCGATTGATTTTTTTAAATCTATCTGGTTCACTCGTGCCCTTGAGGGAAGTTAATCAGTTAGCCTGAGCAACGTCTGACTCCAGACCCACTGTCATGTGATTGACCCTTGACTGCCCTCAGGAAAGGCCTCGCAGGCTGTCCAGTTAGAGGGTAATTAAGGTTCAGCAACAAAGCGCCGGCCTTGCCAGTGACGGCCACATCCCGTCACAAAAGAGTAAGCGACCTCCAGATTTCCAGTGCTTAACTGCGGCCAGACGTCGCTGTTGAATTTATTCAGGAATATTGGTGAGCGTCCTTCGGCTTACCCCAGATCCTTGCTGCAAAGTATGGAGCTAAGCGGGGCTGAAAGGCAAAAGGATAAAATGCTGAACAATTTAGCAGTGCGTTGCACAGTTGGCAGCTGGGGTTTCTGGCAGGAATTTAGCAATCAAATTACCGCCGCAATGAAATCGCAGGACTGCAGGTTGGAAAAAAGCTGCAAAATCTGGTCGTGGTTAACTTTGATGGCCACAAGTGTAAATACTTCTGTGAGGATATCATCAAAATCAATTACTTAGCACAATCTGGCACCTGCTATTGCAACCATCACTACACAGAGAGATACAAAAAATGCAGTGTTGAATAAAATCGCTCACTGAGTGCAATAGAATTTAGTTACTAACCATAATGGAAGTCACTTAAAGATCAGAATGCCGATTGACACCACCGCGTAGCCCTGTGAGTTGGAAGTAGGGTGAAATTTAAAGCACAATAGGTGGAATTTGTACCAAAAAGGTTTTCTTTTACAGTGTTTGTGCGAGGAGAGTCTCGGCGAACAAGAAGCTAGATATGATTGATATGGGAAATGTGTGGGTATACATTTCAGTAAAGGGTTGTCAGCCAGTTCTCTGTTCTCTTGAAAAGCGAAGGCTGAGGGGTGGCCTAATTGAGGCCTTTCAAGTCTGGGTAGGGTTACTGGGTTATGCGGATAGGGTGGAGGTGTTGACCTTGGGAGCCGGTGCGGTCTCGATGGGCCGAGTGGCCTCCCTCTGCACTGTAAATTCTATGACTGAAATTGCTTGAGAGGGGATCTTCTGTAGGGCTATTCAGAAAGAGCAGGCGGGTGGGACTAATCAGATTATTCTTTCAAAGAGCTTGCATGACAAGGCCAAAGGGCTCCTTGTGAACTGCATCATTATATAGTCCAACGTGCAAATATATACAATAGTGACATGAGGAAACATTCCCGTGGCACTTCACAGAAACGTTGTCAAACAAACAACAGATGAAGATACGAGAGAACAGGACCAAAGCTATAAAATTTAAGGAATGTCTCAGAGAAGAAAAGAGAGGTAGAGAGAATGAGACATTTCGGGGAGGGTTTCAGAGTTTCGGGCCTGGGCGGTGGAAGTCACGGATCCCAATGGAAATTGGGGTAAAACAAGAGGCCCGAATTGGAGGAGGCTCCAGAGATAGGGAGAGGGGAAGCTGTGATGGTGTTTGTAAACAAGGATGAGCGTTTTAAAAATCAGTCATTGCTGGACTGTGAGCGCAGCAGATGTTGGTGCAGGGGACCTGGGTAAAGAAAAAAGATAGGGGAAGGGGATTTTTGGATGAACAAATTTATGGAGCAGACAAGGTGCGTTTGGGTTGGCAAAGGGTTGGGTGTTCGGCAGGAGAACATTGGAATAGTCACTATGATTCAATTTGTTTCCTTCTGAGATCTATGGAGAAGTGTGCTTGAAAAATACCTTGAAAATATTTGCCCTAGGTGCAGTTTACTGATGGATCGAGCTGGGCTACAAGCGCTGCTCAATGGCTCAGAGAAGATTTCCGTTCGAGTCTGCGTGCAGCAATCTTTGTTCTGTAAATTACACGAGCAAGATTCAGCTGGCAAAGCAGCAAGAGGTGAAGCAGAAGTTTTAAATGACCTATTATGGTTGGTGCTCAGTCATGAGGCGAAAAACTGTGAGAACATTATGGCATTGGGCAGACGTTTGCTAACTGAGAGTCATAAATGGAACACATGGGAATCCTTGGCATTGCCATGTTGCTTTATGCTTTTCCAAGTCAGTGAATAAGCAAAACAAATAAACTGTTAGTGTTACTAATATTCTGCAGGCAGGAATTTACATTCCGTTGTGAAGCGTTGGTAAAGTCTTTTCAGGAGGAAGTCTGAATTCAAAAGAAAGATTGAGATTGAGTTCATTGAATAATTTAAAGCCCTCTGCGTATTTTCAAAAATTATTTTCATTGCCAACATCGAGGGCCGAAGGGCCCGTACTGCGCTGTAATGTTCTATGTTCTATAGTGTCGGTCAGATAGTTTCACAGGTCGGCGCAACATCGAGGGCCGAAGGGCCTACACTGCGCTGTAATGTTCTATGTTCTGCTGTTCACAATTTGTCTTCACCAAACATAGAAATCTAAAAGTCAGCTACACTAGCAACGTGGGGCAGCACTGTAGCACAGTGGTCAGCATGATTGCTTCACAGCTCGTCCCGGGTTCGATTCCGGCTTGGGTCACTGTCTGTGCGGAGTCTGCACGTTCTCCCCGTGTATGCGTGGGTTTCCTCCGGGAGCTCCGGTTTCCTCTCACAGTCCAAAGATGTGCAGGTTAGGCGGATTGGCCATGCTAAATTGCCCTCAGTGGGTGGGGTTACGGGAATAGGGTGGAGGTGTGGGCCTGGGTAGGCTAGGGTGCTCTTTCCTAGGACCAGTGCAGACTCGATGGGCCGAATTGCCTTCTTCTGCACTGTAAATTCTATGATTATTAAGGACTAAATATGCAAATTAATTCTTAGCAGTTGGAACAGAGATTGGCCTCGGGAAACCTTTTATTGTTTTTCTTTGACGGGTCACCTGTTAGTTTCAATATTCTGCAGCTGGGAGATTAATGACAGGGTTATCCTTTGTGGTTTATGTTGCTGGACCCTGACCACTGAATTAATCATTTATTGTCTTCATAATTTGCCACTATTTTGCATTGGCCATGTAATATTGAACACAGCTTTAACTCCAAGGGGCGCGGGAACTAAAATAAAGCACAATTAGAACAATTATTACTGGCCTGGATTGAGATGCCAGAAGTGAGGTGGCATTGCTGAACTCGAGGGGAGCTTCCCGCAATGAGCTAGCCAGCACAGTAATGTGGGTTTCCACTTGCCCCCAGTAAATTTGATTCCAGTGACATCCATCAGCGATCCCCAGCATCCAGAAACAGCCTCGTGGTCGACCAGTCTCATCAGTCAATCACATTGAAGGATTCTCACAGGCAGCAAATCAGGAGTTTTCTGCTGAATCGTAAGTTGGTGTTGTTGGTGACTATTTTACATTGATGGACATCGGCTTTGGACTTGCCAATACGTTCAAACATCTTATTTTTGAGTAAATGTTAAGGTTTTTATCAGATCGTATTCACAACCTTCTGGGGTAGACAATTCCCAATCCTCTGAGTGAGGAAATGTCTCCTCCTCTCAGCCCTAAATGATTGACCCCTTTACCCCGAGGCTATGGCCCCCAATTCCAAAATGAGAAACAATCTTTATTACCCTGTCGAAGCCCTACAGAATCTTAAATATTTCAATGAAATCAGCTCACATTCCTCTGAACTCCAGAGAGAAAAGGCCCGATTTACTCCACCTCTCTTTATAGGACAACCCATTGCATGCCAGGACCCAATCTAGCGAACTTTCCCGATTCAACCTCCTAGGCGAGTATATCTTCCCTTGGATACAGACAACCAACAGTTATGAGAAAGAGTATGGGGGACCTGTGCTCGTTACCTTTGTCGATATCGGTACTGGGAAGTGTGGTATTATCATACATGAAGGCAATGCAAGGCTTAATGAAGTGTATACAGACAGCCACTAGAGGGAGCTAGTCCTATGAGTATATAAGGGATGACGCTGAGCCTTGTGGGGAAGAAGAAGTTAAAGACAGACAGACAAAGGTTAGAGAAGATGGTGAGGCATGAGAGAGAGAGAGAGAGCAGTTGTGTACTTGAGAGTTCTGCAGTTAGAGATAGCATAGGTTAATACAGTAACCTACTTTAGGAATGTAGTGTCAATAAACTTATAGTTTTGTTTGTTAACAAGACTTGTTCTTCTTTGTTCAACACTTCGCATCCAAGCCATCCAGGTAAAGGAAAGTGGAGTACAACACAGAAGGGACTGATACTAACTGCAGTAGAAAGGCAATGCTCCAAAGCCTTGATTTTAAAATGATGACGAATATAAATGTAGCAGGAAAAAGGTCAAATCATTCAAATCAAATCGCAAAAGTCGTAAATGAGCGTAACTCTACCTAATTTGCGATTGGATGGCTCAAATTGCCAACAATTCTAAATTGCAATGGACAAGTCCATGGTAATTCCGTTGTGCATGTTTGGTCCCTCAGTCCGCACTTTCCCCTTCATTTTGGAGTCGGGAATTCAGAACCGATATTTCTCAATGTCATTTGATAGGTGGTGGCTCATCAACTTTGTGACAAGATTATGGATTTTAGTGTTCCTCTTTTGAACATAATAAATCTGTACGTATAACCTGTTGTTGACAATGTGGAACCCATCAAAGTGACAGGATGATCCACTGTATTTTATTATTCATACTGAAATTGTGCAAGAGCTCGTAAGAAGAACGTTTGCATTAGAATTTGCTTAAAGCATTTTCACAGTATCGTCCAGGACCTCCTCTTCTGCGCCGTGCAGCAGAACGCCATTGATGGGGGAAAATTAGCGGAATCTGATTCTTCCTAACCACCCTGACTAATACAAGCAACGGCTTGTCATTCTCCTCTTCCCGCCTGCCTGATCAGTTGGCTTGTACTTTAACCAGGCATGAGACCCGATGTCCTGGACATGTGAGATGAGGCTTTCTCCTCGGAGTCACAAAGTTCCACTCCCCAAGGTGGGAGGCACAGAAACCGAGGCTGGAAGCCAGGTGCAGTAGTGAGGGGACGCCGCACTGTTGGAGGTACCGTCGTTGGGAGATGTTAAACTGAGGCCCCATGTATCTGCTCGGGGGGATGTAAAGGTCCTAATGGCACTATTTCAATGAAGGGCAGGGGAGCTACACTTGTGAGTCCTGGCCAGTGCTTATCCCTCATCAAAAACAATATGAAAATGAAATGAAAATCGCTTATTGTCACGAGTAGGCTTCAATGAAGTTACTGTGAAAAGCCCCGAGTCGCCACATTCCGGCGCCTGTCCGGGGAGGCTGGCACAGGTATATCTGATCACTGGAAGTTTTCTGTGAACTCATTTCACATTTCCTACATTGCAACAGTGACTGCACTTAAAAGTACTTAACTGGCTGCAAAGTACTTGGAGATGTGGAGCGATCATGAACATAAGAATATAGAAACTAGGAGCATGGGTAGACCACTTGGTCCATTAATCTGTCTCTGCCATTCAATAAAATCATGGCTTCAACTCCATTCCCCCATTCGCTCTCCATTCGGGTGGCACGGTAGCACAGTGGTTAGCACTGTTACTTCACAGCTCCAGGGACCCAGGTTCAATCCCCGGCTTGGGTCACTGTCTGTACGGAGTCTGCACGTTCTCCCCGTGTCTGCGTGGGTTTCCTCCGGGTGCTCCGGTTTCCTCCCACAGTCCAAAGATGTGCAGTTTAGGTGGACTGGCCATGCTAAACTGCCCAGAAACGGTTCGGTGGGGTTACTGGGTTACGGGGATAGGGTGGAGGTGTGGGCTTAAGTAGGGTGCTCTTTCCAAGGACCAATGGAGACATGATGGGCTGAATGGCCTCCTTCTGCACTGTAGATTCTATGATATTCCTTAATTCCCCAAAAAAACAAAAATCTGTCTATTCTAGCCTGAAATGTATTGAACGATGGATGAAATATGTGCCCAGGATGTGAGGTGGAGGTGAGGGTGGGGGGGTGGGTGGCCTGGGGTAGTTCCTCTGGCAACCTTTCTGCTCTGTTCGTGCCGTTCTGCGTTTGGAGGCCCCAGAACACATGGAATCTTCTGTGACCAGTTGATACCAAAGTATGGACGTGTATAACAAAATTCTTATTTAATTTTGTAAGTTTCCTTTGTTTGTGCATTAGCTCAATATGATTTGTGCCCCTCTTTAAAAAAGGGAGCCTTCTGTGGCCATCTCCTTATTCGGGAAGGACAACACCAGTACAACATTAGACTTTTTGTTGGATTTGATTTATTATTGTCACATGTATTAGTATACAGTGCAGCATATTGTTTCTTGCATGCTGTACAAACAATGCATACCGTACATAGGGAAGGAAGGAGAGACTGCAGAATATAATGTTACAGTCAGAGCAAGGTGTAGAGAAAAGATCAACTTAATACGAGTTAGATCCATTCAAAAGTCTGATGGCAGCAGGGAAGAAGCTGTTCTCGAGTCGGTTGGTACGTGACCTCAAACTTTGGTATCTTTTTCCTGACGGAAGAAGGTGGAAGGGAGTATGATTGAGTTGCCGATATAGATTTGTGCAAACCTAGCTCTCTTCTCAATCTATTAGCATCAAATTTGTACCAGTCCAAGATGTGAGTGCAGTGCATACAGAAAGATCAAAGTCTCACCCATGTCTTTCAAGTTGGCAAATACCGTTTTCTGTGGGGCAGCAGGAATGCTAAATTTCCAAACTGCTCAGCACCAAAACACCCGACCACCCGAAACGTAAACTTTACCTGACCTATAAACATACCTGGTTTACGGCAGGTAGTGCTGTAAAAAAAAAGGTCGTGGCTTCCTTCCCTCCCACTCTCCAACGCTCGACACAAGGCCCTGGGAACCTGCTGGATCAGGCTGCCCTCGCCCCGCCTGAGTCAGGTGAGAAAGGAGCTGCTGGATTGTAAAGTAAGAAATCAGGAGTGGAACGTCAATCTGTCTCTCATCGCCACTCCGAGGTTCTCTGACCCATTATTACTCTGCTTGTCCACTGGACAATGTGGTATTTATTGTGCTGACCAGTCTCCTGCAGGCCTCAAATGTACTGGCGGACACTGCGTGACTGCGCGCTCTACAGGGCACAGAATCTGTGGCATCCTGGGCTCTGGGGAAAATGTAATTCTTGACAGTAAAATCATAGGGAATGCAGGCAAAGGAAGAATAACAGGGGCGACAATCATGGGACCCAAAATTCATGCATTTCTCAATAGGTATCACTGATGGCGCTGATTATGGCGCTGATTATGAGACTCGAATGGTCTATGGAGGAGAAATCCAGTCAGAAAACACAAAGTACAGTATTTTTCCCCACAGGGAGAAATGACGTTCCTCTACCTTCCCGCCTTCACGTTATGCTCGTGTAGCCTTTTCCTGGGTCATGAAAGTTCAGAGCGAGAAACATACATGAGGACACAGCAGGGTCGCTGAAAATAGTTTTTCCTAACGCTCACCATTTTCCTTTCCTACAAACCTTTAATAAGCATCTGAAAAAGCATTCAAAAAAATTAATTTGAGTGTGACCGCTTCTGCCAGGTGGGTAAGATTGCGGGTGTGCGAGTGGAGCAACTTCCTCCCAGCACCTTGCTCAACTTTTGAAACTTCAAAGCCTGAAGGGATTCTCCGCCAGGGTCAGGAGGGAATGCATGGAGGAGTCACAGCCGGACTCACCAGGCATGACTGCTGACCTGCCATCAACAGGTCTCCATCAACAGGTCGCAGAGCCTTCAACAGTTAGGTGCCCCCTTTACAAAGGTTGTCATTTCTGTGGCATCAAACCACCTGCGATAATTTGAGGCGCAGCATCAACAGGCTGAAATGCCTCGCTCGCTACGTGTATGGGTCTAAGGACAGGAGGAACCGAGGTGCAAGTTCCTGCAAGAAGGAGGTGTCAAACGATGATGCAGTGCCTACTCAATAGGGTATGCTGGAACTTACCTGAACACGTTTGAGAGGCAATGTCAAAGCAGTCTGTGTCTGTCCCAAGAGGTGGTTCCTAAGCTTTATATCCTCTGCAGACCTGTTACTAAGGCGATGCCAGAGGCATCCACTCCCCATGCCATTGGCAATGACCGTGACACTCAATTTTCTCTCTCGTTCTAAAGCTCTGAGCTGACTTCTGTGAGATTTACCAGTCAGCAGCACGCTGCATCCATCAGCTCACCAATGCCCTTGTTTGCCAGGATTTGGCATTTGAGCTCACTCAACAGACATATTGCACCACAGACACAGAGGTCTTTGTTGGAGACTTGCCCCAATGCAGGGGGGTGGATACTCGGAGGGGTGGGGCATAGAGTGGTAACATTGGCTGAGGGGGGTGGGTACTCGGAGGGGTGGGGCATAGAGTGGTAACATTGGCTGAGAACAGCGAACACGCAATGCAGGTTCATTTGATGAAAAGTATGCAGTCAATGGGCCAGCTCCGACAGCCAATATCAAACTACTTCCATTGCAAGGCTCACAGATTGTTAATTTTTGTGCCATTTGCTGCACTCTCATTGGACAAAAGACGGTAAGCACCTGCCTCCACCCTCGACCTCTTCCATCCCTGAACACAAGGCCGCACCTAATCTCGATTTGAAAATTGTGCACGCAATCCGCCCATCACTTAAAGTCATGAAAATCCCAGGCAAAGCCAGTCATGCGTTTTTGAAGTCACAGAAAGGTTTGCCTTGCGTCTGGGTGATCCCAAAGGCAAAGTCTGTATTGTTGGAGGTGATGTCATTCAGACGGGATATTAAACTGAAGTTCTATCTGCTCTCTTGAGGCGAATGTAAAAAAATCCCATGGAAATATTTTAAAGAAGAGCAGACGAGTTCTCACCGGCTTCCTGATCGATATTTAATCCTCATCAATACTTGCCCCTCAATTAACATCATAAAACCGGTTACCCGGTCATTATCGCCGTTTGTGGGATCTTGCTGTGCGCAAAATTGGCGGTTGCATTTCCTACTTTACAACAATGACTGCACTTCATTCAAAAGTACTTCATTGGTTGTAAAGTGTTCTGGTGAATCTTAAATGTATTCAGCGATTCAGTGCCCCAAACTGTGTGCAGTGCTCCAGATGGGGTCTAACTAATGATCTGTACAATCGAAGCATCGTTTCATCATTTCTGTATCCCAGCTCCTCGAGATAAAGGTCAACAATCCATTATCCATTTTGATTGTGTTCTGTACCTCACGGGATTGGGTATGAGCCCGCTCCTTAGTACATCACTGGCTTCCAAAACACTCGCACTGATACAGAAACAAAATGCTGCACTGTTACCTCTGCATCAGAAATATTTATATCTATCATCTGTTTGCTGGGCGCAGGTTTTGAAAAATAACTATGCGTGGAATTTCTGCTTCTCACTCCCACTTCAGCAACTTTCAGCTGTGATTTAACTAACAGAATTGTTGCCTTTGAGTCAAAGAACAAAGAACAGTACAGCACAAGAACAAGCCCTTCGGCCCTCCAAGCCTGTGCCAACCACGAAGCCTGTCGAAACTAAGACCTTCTGCACATCCGGGGTCCATATCCCTCTATTCCCATCCTATTCATATATTCGCCAAGATGCCTCTTAAACGCCGCTATCATACCTGTTTCCACCACTTGCCCCAATAGTGAGTTCCAGGCACCCACCATCCACCGTGTAAAAAATGTGCCTCGCACATCTCCTCTAATCTTTGCCCCTTGCACCTTAAACCCATGTCCCCTCGTAATTGACTTTTCCACCCTGAGTAAAATCTTCTGACTATCCACTCTGTCTACGCCACTCATAATTTTGTACAGTTCTATCAGATCGCCCCTCAACCTCCGTCATTCCAGTGAAAACAAACCAGATTTATCCAACCTCTCCTCATAGGTAATACCTTCCAGACCAGGCAACATCCTGGTAAACCTCTTCTGTACCCTCTCCAAAGCCTCCACATCCTTCTGGTAGTGTGGTAAGCAGAATTGTGCGCAATATTCCAAGGCTGCAGCCTGACTTGCCAATTTTTACACTAATGCCCTGACTAATGAAGCCAAGCATGTCTTATGCTTTCTTGACTACCTTCTCCACCTGCGTTGCCATTTTCAGTGACCTGTGGACCTGTACACCCAGATCCCTCTTCCTGTCAATAGTCTTCAGGGTTCTGCCATTTGCTATATACTTCCCACCTATAAGAAGTCTTACAACACCAGGTTACAGTCCAACAGGTTTATTTGGAATCACTAGCTTTCGGATCATAGCTCCCTCATCAGGTGAGCTCTTTAATGATGAAGGAGCTACCCTCTGGAAGCTAGTAATTCCAAATAAATTTATTGGACTTTAACCTCGTGTTGCAAGACTTCTTACTGTGCTCACGCCAATCCAACTCTGGCATCTCCACATCATGGTGTTTATGGTCTCCACGAGCCACCTCCCACCCAGTGACATTATCGCAAATGTAAAGAACTGTAAGAGTTAAAGTTATATCTCGATCAACCACAAGAGGGAGTAAGCTGTAGAACTATAAAAGGCATTGATGCTAAGCCTTGGGGGTGAGAGGTTGAGGGGAAAGCTAGAGGACAGACTGAAGGAAAGATAGTGTGAGTGAGAGCAGATCATAGTTATTGTATTAGTGTAGGGATTAGTAGCAGATGAGTGTAGATTGTATGTTTGTTATCAACGGTTTGTTATGCAGGAGTAAGTGTCGAATCCAATTAAGTAGTGTAAATAAATCTGTAGCTTTGTTCAATATAAAAGCTATTTGTGGTCTTTGTGAACACTACACCAACCATCATAGAATTAGCAACACGAAGAAAATCTCCCACCCCTCTTCATCTCACCCCATCAATGTATCCATCTATCCCACTCTCCCTCATGTGTTTATACAGCTTCCCCTTAAATGCATCTTTGCTGTTCACTTCAATCACTACTCGTCATAGCGAGTTCCACATTCCTTAGCGGAAGAAGTTTCTCCTGAATTGCCAGTTGGATTTGGATTTTAATTCATGGCTTTGCCAGTCTGCTAGCAAAATTTCCCCATTATTATCACTCTGTTGGTGCTTTCTAACACTTAGTTTTCTTTTCATTTTTTAGCCAGTGTAGGTTAAAAGCATCCACACTGTTTATCTCAAGTTCTCCATACGGTACATTCACATTCAAAGTGCTATCTTAACAAATACTTTATTAAAGTTACAAAAAAATTATTCTGTTCCAAGTATAATTCTGAAATGATGTGCTTCACTGACCACTAATATACGCCTGTTTCTTAATGAACCACTTTTATTCATTCACCCGTAATTAGCATTCCAATTCCATACCAGCATCCTAACAATGTAAACCATGTTGTTCTCTGTCTCCTTTTTCTCCGGACCTTGGAGCCTGAGAGATAAGACCCATCCTCACGTCTTCTGTGCCTTTGTACGTAGAGCAGCCTTTGTCTGTCACTAATAAACCCCTTTGTTACTACTGGAAGCCTCCAGAGTGTTTCTCCAGCCACCCACTGGCGAGGTGGAAGCTGCGATCGCAGCCAGCAGTGTTTTGTGATTCGCGAGGGAATGAAGGGGCAATTGGAAAAAAGAAGGAAAGCCCACCAAAGTCAAAAACCGTCAAAACATGAGTGGAAATGGCCATTGTCTGGAAACTAGATCCATTTGACCAAACGCTGAAGATTGGGGCCAGTACATCGAACGGCTGTGCTATTTCTTCACTGCGAATGAGATCACACGAGAGGACAAGCAGAAGGTGATACATCTGATAAACTTATAATTTGATAAGGAACCTCACATTCCCAAAGGCACTTGACCCAAAGACCTTTGACTGGATAGTCAAGTTGCTTAAGGAACATTTTAATGCCAGGCCCTCAATCTCCCTCGGTATAAATTCAATTCCGCTGTCAGAGACCATCTCAGCCTCCATGGACAAGCTTTGCCAGCTCACTGAGTGTTGCGAGATGGGGACCGCGCTTAGTGACATGCTGCGTGACCGTTTAGTTTGTGGAATCCATAATCTAAACATCGAAAAGAAACTCATGGCTGAAAGTACCATGACGTTGGAAAAAGCGTTTGAGATAGCTCAGGCGATGGAGTGCGCCTCAAAAGGCACTACTGAGCTCCAAAGCATGGCGGAAGGGGGAGATCAGTCAAGTACAGGGAGGTATGGCTGCGCAGGTCCGAGGCAGGAGCAATAGGTACAGCAGATAAGCAGACAAAGCCCTCGGGACTGGACTGGAGTCAAGGGATGACGAAGAACAGGAGACCAATCTAAGACAGTGGTGCACTGCTATTGTTGTTGGGGGAGGAACATCCTTTCGAGTCTTGCCACAGTCACAATTTCATTTGCTTCAGATGTAATTGTGGAGACCGTATTCAAGGATGTTGCCACGCAAGGCAGAGTGTGCCAATGCAAAAACCAACAGCAACAGTCCACAACACTCGCCGGCAAAGTGTTGGCCCATTTGCATGTCCTGAATTGTGGAATAAATAGTGCCCCCAACATTCAGTATCGGCGGGAATGTCTCCCAAACGGAGAATCCAGCCCATTGGCACCCTCGGTGAAGTAATTCTCGGCAGTGCGACATCTGCTGGAGGCATGATTCTATACTCCAGCTGCATCTCAATGGAAGTTCCCATTGAAGCTCCACGCCACCTGGAAACCCATGGGAGGGGGTGCGCTGCCGGTGGAAAAAGAGAATCGCAACGGCCGGAGAATTCTGACCATTGTCTCGATGAAGGCTTCTGTATCCAATCTCAAAACCCTATCTCTGTACACTCTCAGGCACGTTGCTGAGAGAGATAGCCAAACCCTTATTGCATCCAGGTTGTTACAGTCCTGCTAAAATGTATTTAAAAGGCAATCTTGAGATTGGTAACATTCTCTGGTGGTTTGGCTCCTTGAGGAAGAGTTGGATCAGTTCTTCAGACACATTTGAGCGTCTGTGGGGCCTGTCTTTCTCAACCTGAAGCAAGAATGATCATCCGAGGACCTTGCCGGATGCCAAATCGTCCAAACATCGGGCGAGGATTATGACCTACTTTGAAGTGCATCATAATTAGGGCAGCACGGTAGCACAGTGGTCAGCACAATTGCTTCATAGCTCCAGAGTCCCAGGTTCGATTCCCGGCTTGGGTCACTGTCTGTGCGGAGTCTCCACATCCTCCCCGTGTGTGCGTGGGTTTCCTCCGGGTGCTCCGGTTTCCTCCCACAGTCCAAAGATGTGCAGGTTAGGTGGATTGGCCATGATAAATCGCCCTTAGTGTCCAAAACTGCCCTTCGTGTTGGGTGGGGTTACTGGGTCATGGGGATAGGGTGGAGGTGTTGACCTTGGGTAGGGTGCTCTTTCCAAGAGCCGGTGCAGACTCGATGGGCCGAATAGCCTCCTACTGCACTGTAAATGCTATGAAATTATATAATGACGTTATATCTGACACCAAGCCACGTCAGGAGATATTAGTTTGGATGACCAAATTCTTGGTCAGTCAGGTTGTTTCATAGCATGTCTTCAGGAAAAGGGAGGCGGAGTGGTGGAGGATGGGAATTCCAGGGTTTAGGGTCCAGATAACTGGCATGGCTACCAAGCGTGGACAAATTAAAATCGGGGAACGCTCAAGAAACCAAAATTAGAGCCATGCAGATATCTCAGAGGGTGGCGGGGCGGGAGGAGATGATAGAGATAGGGAATGGGCAAGGTCAGGGGGGGGGGGGAGATTGGAAAACACGGATGAAAATTTTAGAATTAAGGTGTTGCTTGACTGGATGTCATCATCGATCGGAGAGCACAGGGGGTGGTAGGGGAATGGAACTTGGAGTGAGTTAAGGTAACAGCAACAAATGTTTTGATCAGCTCAGTTTGTGGAGGGTAGAGGAATGTGGGAGATCATCGGGAGGTTTGTTGCAATAGTTAAGTCTTAATAGTTAAGAGATAACAAAGGCATGAACGAGAGTGAGTAGTTCTAGTAATTGTATTTCAACAGTTACCCAGCAGACTTTCTCCTGTTATTTTAACATAGTTACAGTTGGCATTTTTGTGCTAACAATTTATTCCATATCTGATTACTTAGCTTCAAAAAAATAAAGAGTGTCCTATTATTGATAGCATATTATGTCCCTGTCCCTGAATACATGCTTGGCAATTTGTACTTTTCAATGTTTGAGATTTTTGAACCTCATTAATTCAACCATTTCCAAACTCAATCCTAAAGATTTCTTGAGGATTTGTGACTTTCGGCTCTTGGGCATTCCTGCACATGGAGTTCGAGAAGATTAGGAACGTTTTATGAATAATTCAGCAAAGCATACGATATGATATTCCCTTGTTATCCTATTAGAGCAAAGCGAAACCCCTAGAAATTCAGATATCTAGGCGCCTTGATCCTTTCAAAGCCTACATCTTTGAATGTGATTATTTCAATAAAGTTCAAAAAAACAGTGTCTTTCCAGTGTAAATTTATTATTCCAATCCGCAATTTGGGGGTTAGAGTTAGGATTTGCAGCTGAAATGATAATTCATCAAACCACTACCTTAATTACAATCATAAGTAGTGCCAAATACAGATACCAGGATTTCTAACACATAACCCAAGAAGAAAATGTAGGTGTTACCGCTAGATGACATAAATTGCCGTCACCACACACATATCCCTATTTCACTGAAATTTTAATGTAGTATTTTTTTTTAATGCATCTCATCGGTGAACAGTTTAGCGATTAGCAACTGTTTCCAATGGCTGTTTGAATGCAATGATAGCAAAGAGAGACTCGACGGACACTGTCGAGACAATTGTCACGACACGTCAGCATTGGTGGTTTGTCAGCCCTTGCACAGCAAGGAACGACAGGCAAATGGTTGAAATCAAAGTAGCTCAGCCAAAACCAATACAGAGACAATTCTCTCTGGGTGGTCTATGCTGTAATGAATTTTCAACCGAAGGCTAATATTGGTAATGTTCCATTCGATGTGCTGTCGGGGTTAAGGAAAAAGAAACACCTGGAGGGTATTGAGTGGTTAAGCATCTCGAACTCCTCGCTAGTCACTTACTCGGTAGTATAGTGGTCAGTGTCCCTACCTGTCACGCGGGAGACCGGGGTTCAATTCCCTGCTGGGAAGCAAGCAAATCATTATTGTGGGCAGCACGGTAGCATTGTGTATAACACAATTGCTTCATAGCTCCAGGGTCCCAGATTCAATTCCGGCTTGGGTCACCGTCTGTGCGGAGTCTGCACATCCTCCCCGTGTGTGCGTGGGTTTCCTCCCACAGTCCAAAGATGTGCGGGTTAGGTGGATTGGCCATGATAATTTGCCCTTAGTGTTGGGTGGGATTACTGGGTTATGGGGATAGGGTGGAGGTGTTGACCTTGGGTAGGGTGCTCTTCCCAAGAGCTGGTGCAGACTTGATGGGCCGAATGGCCTCCTTCTGCACTGTACATTCTATGATAATCTATGAAACAACCACAGGGGCTAGGCATCGCCACCCCGGTAATGACATTTCGATTTAATTCGCCAAGGTTCTTTACGACGTTTTGTTTCAGTTACCAGTGCCACATCAGGACCTGCCACGTGCACCCCCCCCCCCCCCCCCCCCCTCACCCCTCCCATACCCTCTCATTTCTGCTAAATTTATTGATTTTCCCCTTTATTCAGATGAATGTAAAGCCGGACAGCCGGGGAGGACCAACCCAAGGCCGACATTTTCATTTGACTTTGAAGGTTTCCTTTGAAGTTTCGATTTTGTGTTCCAACGCCCCACCAGGGACTGTCAACCATCTCACTTATTTCTTTATTTTTCAATTTAAAACTCAACTTGTAATAAGATGATATAAAACTGGACTGAGGGTGATGGTGGCGTATTGAAAATGTCACTGGACTTGTAATCTAGAGGCGCAGGCTAATTATTATGTGATTCTGGGTTCAATCCCACCACAGAAACTGGTGGAATTTAAATTTAATGAATATAAAAGTGGGGTGCTATGTTGCTTGGTTGGTAGATAGGAGGAAGTTGGAGATATTTAATTTTGATTTTATTTGATTTATTATTGTCACATGTATTAGTATACTGTGAAAAGTATTGTTTCTTGCATGCTGTACAGACAACGCACACCGTACATAGGGAAGGAAGGAGAGACTGCAGAATGTAATGTTACAGTTATAGCTAGGGTGTGGAGAAAAGGTCAACTTAATAGGTCCATTCAAAGGTCTGATGGCTGTAGGGAAGAAGCTGTTGTTGAGTGGGTTGGTACGTGACCTCAAACTTTTGTATCTTTTCCCTGACAGAAGAAGGTGGAAGAGAGTATGTCCGGGGTGCGTGGGGTCCTTAATTATGCTGGCTGCCTTTGGCTGGTGACATAAGACCATCGCACTTCTTCCAGTAGAATTGAGTGGGAATTGTAGACAGAGTCAATGGATGGGAGGCTGGTTTGCGTGATGGGCTGGGCTACATTCACGACCTTTTATAGTTTCCTGCGGTCTTGGGCAGAGCAGGATCCATACCAAGCTGTGATACAACCAGAAAGAATGCTTTCAATGGTGCATCTAGAGAAGATAGTGAGAGTCGTAGCTGACATGCCAAATTTCCTTAGTTGTCTGAGAAAGTACAGTCGTTGGTGGGCTTTCTTAACTATGTTGGCAGCAAGGGCAACCAGTTCAGCTGTTGGTGATCTGGACACCTAAAAACCTGAAGCTGTCGACCCTTTCTACTTCGTTCCCATTGATGTGGACAGAAGCCTTGGAGAGGGTGCAGAGGGGGTTCACAAGAATGATCATTGGAATGAACAGCTTGTCGTACGAGGAACGGTTGAGGACTCTGGGTCTGTACTCATTGGAGTTTAGAAGGATGAGGGGGGATCTTATTGAAACTTACTGTATACTGCGAGGCCTGGATAGAGTGGACGTGGAAAGGATGTTTCCACTTGTAGGAAATGCTAGAACCAGAGGACAAAATCTCAGACTAAAGGGACGATCATTTAAAACAGAGATGAGGAGGAATTTTGTTCAGCCAGAGGGTGGTGAATCTGTGGAACTCTTTGCCGCAGAAGGCTGTGGAGGCCAAATCACTGAGTGTCTTTAGGGCAAAGATAAATAGGTTCTTAATTAATAACAGGATCAGGGGTTACAGGGGAAGGCAGGAGAATGGGGTTGAGAAAAATATAAGCCATGATTGAATGGCGGAGCAGACTCGATGGGCCGAGTGGCATAATTCTGCCTCTATGTCTTATGGTCTTATGGGGCATGTTCTCCACTACGCTTCCTGAAGTCGATGACAATCTCCTACGTTTTGTTGACATTGAGGGAGAGATTATTGTCGATTAATGCTGGATTTTGCTGGTATGTATTCACTAAAATATTCCCTAATGTTTGTTGCACTGACTGGCTGTTGTCTCTGGAAGGGAGCACTCTCTACCTTCTCCCAGCTCCAGGCTGACTTCTTATTTCAAATAGACGATAAGCCAGAGTCACAGACAGCTCTGAAGGAGAGTCATACCGAACTGAAAGGTTAGCTCGGATTCTCTCTCCACAGATGCTGCCAGACCTGCTGACGTTTTTCCAGCATTTCCTGTTTCTATTTAAGCCAAAGATTTGGGAGGGGATTCCCCGTCGTGGGTCAGCCCCGGTACCGCCTCTAGCGAGGACGGAGAATTGGGCCCTTGGCCAGATGTCCCATTCACTGCAGCTGGACAGGAGAATCCTGCTGCCTCGAGCTGATGGAGAATCCCGCCCTTGACCTCTGTCCCTCCTCCGTCCTTCTTAATGGTATTGGCTATTTGACCCCGCTGCCCTCCCTTGGTGTGGGGTCCCCTGTCAGCTCCATTACCTGCAGCAGCTAAGCCTCTTCCTGCTGTCCCCATTTTGGGTTAAGGTGTAAATTTCACAACCGGTAGGGGGAAACCCATTGTCCCAATTGAAAGGACATGCGAAATTCAGAAGAGCGTGAGTCACTTCACTTAGGTCCGGCTGTTATATACCAATGCATTGCATTCCCAGAGAAATGGAGTCATATTGGTTTAACCCTTATCCACTGAATTAAACTTCATAGCAGAATCACACCAAAACAGCTCAAAATGTACTCATCACCTATTCAATTGAGTTGCCATGAGAGATTAGGGGCAGCAGGGTAGCATGGTGGTTAGCATAAATGCTTCACAGCTCCAGGGTCCCAGGTTCGATTCCCGGCTGGGTCACTGTCTGTGTGGAGTCTGCACGTCCTCCCCCTGTGTGCGTGGGTTTCCTCCGGGTGCTCCGGTTTCCTCCCACAGTCCAAAGATGTGCGGGTTAGGTGGATTGGCCATGCTAAATTGCCCGTAGTGTCCTAATAAAAGTAGGGTTAAGGGGGAGGTTGTTGGGTTACGGGTATAGGGTGGATACGTGGGTTTGAGTGGGGTGATCATTGCTCGGCACAACATTGAGGGCCGAAGGGCCTGTTCTGTGCTGTACTGTTCTATGTTCTATGTTCTAGATTAGTGGGTTGTCCTTCAGTCATCTTGTAAACTTAGGGAAATGTAAATTGCTTTGATTTGCAGTGGTTAGTAGAGGTCAAGCCTTCACCACATCCTTTTGCAATGCTAATTCTTTAACAGAACTCATTCCTCTTCCGGTACACAGAAAGCTCATGGACCAACGTGTAGTTTCAGAATTCAGCATCGAAGAATCCCAAATTCTAACAAATGCCGAAGCCTGTTCTGTTCTTCTGACTGGCGAATGATGCACAGAAGAACATCTAGTTCTTGACGAGTTAAAGTGTTTTATTATAACACAAATGCGTGGTAAAAATAACTATAATACAGATATTACAAACTATTAACACTAATAAATTATTATCGCAAGTACGCAAACCACTAATACGACTAACTCCAAACTCCTGGAGGTACAGAGTCACATAGACATAGAATTTACAGTGCAGAAGGAGGCCATTTGGCCCATCGAGTCTGCACCGGCTCCTGGAAAGAGCACCCTACCCAAGGTCAACACTATCCCCATAACCCAGTAACCCCACCCAACACGAAGGGCAATTTTTTGTTTTTGGACACTAAGGGCAATTTATCATGGCCAATCCACCTAACCTGCACATCTTTGGACTGTGGGAGGAAACCGGAGCACCCGGAGGAAACCCACGCACACACGCGGAGGATGTGCAGACTCCACACAGACAGTGACCCAAGCTGGAATCGAACCTGGGACCCTGGAGCTGTTAAGCGATTGTGCTATCCACAATGCTACCGTGCTGCCCATAGTAGACATGGTAGACTTGCACTGCCATCTACTGGTCGGAGGTCGTTTACATCTTTAGATGCAAGATAGATTATGCATTTCATTACAAAGCCAAATCTCAATTCTACTGGAAGTGCGATGGTCTTATGTCACCAGCCAATAATGACGCATCTGGTATCGGGTCAGGATGATGCTGGAATGGGAAGATAAGAGGAGGATGATTCTCTGCTCTGTTCCCTCAGCAGGATAATTGTAAGCCAGCATTGAGGACTTGTGTTGTCTTGCACTTGATTGGAGGTAGTCAGCTCTCTGATGCTCAATCACTTTCGTTCACGTCACGGAGTTTACACATAACTGTCTGGAGGCTCAGTTTACTCTTGATGAGGGATAGGACGTAAACAAACACAAAAAGAAAATCATCAGCCTGAATTTTAACAGCTCTCGGAAGGCAGGCTGGGGGGTGTATGTGCTCATAAAATGGTGAGGGCCCTTCATTTTCACACCATTGTGCCATCTTGTGAGCAGTAAAGAAGGTGGCAGATAGCCCGTCAGGCAACTGGTCCACTAAAGTGGTCAATTAAAGGCCTCTGCCACCTACGGTTGGAGGGTGGACTGTCTGCCAGTTGGGGAAACCACCAGGTTAATCTTGACGGCCTCCCGATCTGGCTCATGGGGGTTCCTCCTAATCGGGCCCACGATGCCACCACCCCTCCCACCCCTCCTGGTGGCAATGGCCACCCCCATGGCAACTGGGCTGCCTTTCCTGACCAACCCCAACCCGTCCTTACTGAGGACCGGCCTGATTCCCCCCCATAGACCACTTACCTGTTTAAGGAGGGTGGCTTCCTTCCATTCCACCCTCTTTTTCTAGATGCAGTCCCAGCAGTGACCAACACCTCCAGCGATGATGCTGAGCTGCTATTCGATTGACCGCCCGTTCCTGTAGGTGGATTTAATAGTGCCATCCATCACAGTGGCAACTGCACACTTTCCCAGCCCCTCTGATAGTGGCTCCACCTATCACAGACGGCCAAAGCAGGTGCCTCCCCTCTGACCTGTTGATAGGACCCTTTCTACAAGAACAAACATTATCGGATTGCTGTTTATGGGATCTTGCAAGGTGGACATTGGTAGCCGTGTTTCCATATTGCAACAACGATTGGAGTACTTTTGAAAGTACTCCATTGGTTGTGAAGTAACTTCAGGATCTCAAGTTGTGAAAGACGCTTTCGAAATGCACGTTTTGCCCTCTAGCACTTTTACATTTCTACTTTATGCTAGAAACACTCTGTCCTTGGGTATTTTATGAAACCATTCTCCTCCCAAAGAAGCTGACCGATTGGGGAAGTGGAAAGTGGAAGGCAACGCTCCACCACCCATTCCATTGGCATTAATGCTAATGGATGGAACATTATCAGGACCAGGAATGCAAACGCTTTGCAGGAATGCAGTTCTATAAAATCACCAATAACATTCCGGCATCCCAATCCATCAAACTTCTCAAAACGAGTCCGGGCTCTCCTGAAACTCACTGACAACATTTTCCTGTGTAAAATATTCCCGCTAAATGGAGGGTCGGCTTCGAGGCGTTGGTCCCACTTGTGATGTGAACTAAAATTACGGGTCATAAATATACGACAGTCACTAATGAATCCAATGAGGAATTCGGGAGAAGTTTCTTCATCCAGATAGTGGTGGGATTTCACTATCACGTGGTGTTTCTGAGCCAAATAGCATGGGTGAGTTTAAGGGGATGCTAAATATCCACATAAGGGAGAAAGGAACAGCAATGTATATATGGATATGGTGCCTGTTGTTACATTCTTTTTCTCTTCAACGTGAACCCACCAGTCATACACAAGGATTGGTGCAACAATAATGTGAGTTATTTACATAGAACATAGAACAGTACAGCACAGAACAGGCCCTTGATGTTGTGCCGAGCAATGATCACCCCACTTAAACCCACGTAACCCGTATACCCGTAACCCAACAATCCCCCCCATTAACCTTACACTACGGGCAATTTAGCATGGCCAATCCACCTAACCCACACATCTTTGGACTGCGGGAGGAAACCGGAGCACCCGGAGGAAACCCACGCAGAGGACGTGCAGACTCCACACAGACAGTGACCCAGCCGGGAATCGAACCTGGGATCCTGGAGCTGTGAAGCATTGATGCTAACCACCATGCTACCGTGAGGCCTCCTAAGTGGAGACTTATTTCAAGATAAGTCTCCACACATTGTGTTCATTGGGAGGGTATGAGGCACATGTCTAACCTGGACCACTGCTGACTACAGACTGACTACAAGCCTTGTCCTGTTGAGGTAGTAGTGATTGACAGGAGTTTAAGATAAGGCTCCTTGAAGGTCATTGTCATTGCACCACAACACCTCTAACATAATTAAACATCCCTTGGCACTCCATTGGAGCAAAGTATGCTGCCAAGGCACATAAGGAGATATAGATGATCAGAAGCTTGCTTCATAGGTAGGCTTTAAGAAATGTCTTAATAGAGGCAAGGGAGGTTAGAGGCACAAAGAGTTGCAGAGTATTCCAGAGCTTGGGGCCTAGGCAACGGTGAAGCAATTACAGTTGGGAGTGCACAGGAGGCAGAAATTAGAGGAGAAGGAATACCTCTGAGGGTTGTGGGGCTGGAGGAGGTGACAGAGATAGGGAGAGGGAGGTCAGGGAGGGATCGGCAAAGAATGATGAGAATTTTAAAGTTAAGAAATTTTGTTTGCGTGGGAGGCGGCATGGGCTAGTGAGCAGAGGGGTGATAGAGGGGATGTCAGAGGTAGGTTCTTCACCCAGAGAGTAGTGGGGGCATGGAATGCACTGCCTATGGAAGTAGTTGAGTCGGAAACATTAGGGACTTTCAAGCGGCTGTTGGATAGGTACATGGATTATGGTAGAATTATGGGGTGTAGATTAATTTGTTCTTAATCGAGGACAAAAGTTCGACACTACATCGTGGGCCGAAGGGCCTGTTCTGTGCTGTATTTTTCTATGTTCTAGAGGACCAGGATTTGAAGGATATATGGAGTCGGATGAACGAGGGTGGAAAGGAGTTTAGCACAGGGCTAAATTGCTGGCTTTGGAAGCAGGCCAGCAGCACGGCTCAATTCCCGTAACAGCCTCCCCGAACAGGCGCCGGAATGTGGCAACTAGGGGCTTTTCACAGTAACTTCATTTGAAGCCTACTTGTGACAATAAGCGATTTTCATTTCATTGAAATGGGCCAGTTGGGCTGAATGGCCTGTTTCTGTGCTGGAAAGTTCTGTGTGATCCTGATTTGTTTTGTATTGTAGGCCCGGACCCAGGGAAAAGTGATGTGATGAGATTGCTCAACTTTGTTTTATGTCGAATTCTCACAATCAGTATTGATTCAACTAATCCAAGTGGGATTCAACCCAGGACATGGAAGTTTGCAAGGTAGCCTCCTGCTTAAACCAGGAATGTAAATGGAGTAGAAGGTTGTACTGACAGGGTTAAATGAATAGTGTGGGAGGAGTCTCAAATGAAGCATAAACACCAGCACAGACCAATTGGGCTGAATGGCCATTTCTGTTATGAAGTGATGGCTGGAATTTTCTGGCCCTGTCTAGTGGTGTCCACCACTGGGGATTTGGAGGCCCACCAGGAGGCTATTGACTTTCAACAGGACTGGGCGATCTCAGCACTAGGGGGGTGTGGAGGGGGGGCAGAAAAATGCAACCCTATGTGATATATAATATTGAAAATGAAAGCTGTATTAGTTTGTACCATACATTCCAGGAAATCTTTTTAAACATTGAAACTTTCTTGGGATGTTGCTTCAGTCTGTTGTTTGCCATGGTTTCTTGGCACATTGAATGCTAACAGGAAATAGTTGAAGGGGTTCCCACAAAAAGTTGAGCAAGAACTGTTGTGGGTCGCTTGTTAGATCAGGAGGCATCATCTATGTATTGCCCACGCCATCAGCGTGCCCTGCTGCATTGCGTATACACACAAAAGCAATCCACCTCACTTTGGCCCAGGCACCCGTCATCGGGGAGGCCATGCCCTCGACAGAGAGACGGTACCTGAGTTATACCCTACAGCACTGCACCAACATTGGTGCTACACTGTCAGTGGCAGGAGTCAACCTTTTCCCAAACTCGCTTTCTTGGATTGCAAAATCAACTCTAACCGCTGAATTATGCATATATTTCTCAATAACAATTCCTTTTCGTTACTACTGCTCTGCATGTTCCTTTAGGCGACCCCCCTCTGGAAGTGGACTTTAACAGAAGAAGGGCGATTGTCAATTCTTACAATATGATGGGATCCTAATAAGTCAGAATGGTATTCTGTGTATCATGTGAGCATAAATCCTTTCCTGACGCTGAAAAAAATTAAATAGCGTCTTTGTAAATCTGAGAGCTCAGAAATCTCCGATATCTTCAGCAGGGTTTGGCAATGCTTGGTATCGTAAGTAAAATGGTGATGGGAGACAGATTCCTTATGCAGGAGAGGACACAGATGCTACACGAGCCAAGGAAAAGCTACTTGACCTTGGTAAGGCAGCAGTGCATGGCCCTCATCAAAGATATTCTCACTGACATCTGCCACATGCTCAACAACGAGCAGGAATTCCCATGCCTGGCCGTCACCACACTATGAGAGGTGGTGAAGGTAACTGCAATTAATTTTTATGCTCCAGACTGCTTCAAGGCACCCTTAGAGGGATTATATTGGCATCGCACAGTCCACAATGTCAAATTACCGATGGGAAGTGATGGATACTCTTCTCCTAAAGGGAGAAAGCTTCATCCATTTTTCAAGAGCGTCTTGTATCCCTGAGGTCGCTCGTGCTTGTTGCAGTTATGAATCTTCGACAGGTGTGAGGTGTGGGACTCGGCACCACATATTCAAGAGTGGGCACCATTGCATAAGCCGCAATTAAATGACTGACCTTCACAGAAAGTGGTTCAGGCTCAATAAACACATAATAAGAAAAAAATGGATCACTTGCGAGTAATGGCAAGGGATAAGACATAACCCAATCTGCATTGAAAGACCATGGTGATAGATGTGACAGCACCGCTGACTTGCTTCCTATGCTTCAGGCCATTTACACTCACAGGCAGGTAAAACGACTTCTGCTGTTTCTCCAGACTGATTTTGTCAGTTCGGTTTTGTGCCATTACAGGCGCGACATTGTGAAGGGCGTCAATGTCCTACCCTGAGACATTCCAAGGCAAAGCTCGACGGGATTCACAGGACAGACAATCTGGCTCAAAACAGTTCACCTGACTGTCTGTTAATTTGAGCAGCAGGGGCTGATTCCGACCTCCGACAAGCCAACAGTGAGGACTGCTTGTATCACAGCAACCGCAAAGGTGAAGAGTGGGGTGTATTTCAGTACTTTGGCCTTCCACTCTTACTTATTATAACTAATGATGCAATCAGTCCTTTTGGTAGAAATTGAAAGGGAACCCGTTGTCCTCAGAGTTATGAAAAAAATGTGGGCATTTATCGAAAAAGGAATTGCGTATAAAGGTAAGGAAGTGTTGCAACTATAAAAAGCATTGGTGAGACCACACACGGAGTGTTGCGCACAGTTTTGATCCCCTTATTTGTGGAAAGATATAGTGACATTGGAGGCAGTTCAGAGGAGATTCACCAGGTTGATTCCAGAGATGAGGGGTTTGTCGTATGAGCAGAGATTGAACAGTTTAGGCCGATACTCTCTCGAGTTTAGAAGAATGAGGGGAGATCTAATTGAGGTGTACAAGACGCTAAAAGGTCTGGATAAAGTAGACGTGGAGCTGATGCTTCCTCTTGTGGGGCATTCTTAAACGAGAGGTCATGATTTTAGAATAAGAGGCAGCACATTTATTTGAGGAGAACCTACTTCTCCCAAAGGGTTGTGAATCTGTGAAATTCGCTACCCCAGAGTGCGGTGGATGCCGGGACAGTGAGTAAATTTAAGGAGGAGTGAGACAGATTTTTAATTGGTAATGGGTTGAAGGGTTATGGAGAACGGGCAGGACGGCGGAGTTGAGGCCAGGAAGCGATCAGCCATGATCACATTGAGGGTGTTAGGCCCGGGAGGCTAAATTGACGACTCCTGCTCCTAGGTCATGTGTTCCAGGGAGGAGATGCTCTGGCTGATTTCACAATCCAGCTCTTGGCCTGTAACATTGTAAGTAGCAGATGAGGAACACATCAGCCATGATAGAATGGCGGAGCAAACTCGATGAGCCGAATGGCCTAATTCTGCTCCTATATCTTATGAACTTATGAAATAGAAGTGGAAAGGATAGCACAAAACAGAATAAGGGTGGGTCAGGCCTGAAGGCAACTCAATGTGGCAGAGAAGCAAACTCTGAGATAGACAGGGATTTACCGCAAAATAAAGTGAATAATCTTCATCCATTTGGCAATTGGAAAGGAGTTAATGGTTAACAATATGACATAGTTCCATGAATGAGTCACAAAGCACATCGAATGCTAAATGTAAATTAATATGCGACCAAGCATAAGTAATATAAAACCACTGATGTCTGCCTGAACATGTTACTGTACGCAGAGCTGACAGAAGATTCTGCAGCACTATTTCCAATCCAGTCCTAAACATGTCTCAAAGCTTGTTAAAATCAATCAAGTACTTTTTGAACCCATGACATGCTGACCAACAAAGGGGAGAGTGCAACCCACTGAGACCCGGTAGAATGTGAACCATTTGGAAAATACTGCTCATGAACCCAGGGCTGAGGTCCTGGTTTACTGGGCAGTAGTGATCCCCCTACCTCTGTACACTTTGGAGACTTGGACAACCTACAGATTCTACACAAAAGCACAGGGGAAGTACCACGAGCAGTATCATAAGATCCACCTCATCCAGTGGCAAGAAAGTTGATCCAACAGCAGTGTCCTCTCCCAAGCCAACATGCCCAGCATTGAGACGCTAACCATTCAAAACCATCTCCGCTGCATAGGATACATAGAAAATAGGAGCAGGAGTAAGCCATTCGGCCCATCGGGCCTGATCCGCCGCCATTCATTATGATCATGGCTGATCATCCAACTCAATAGCCTAATCCCGTGTTCCCCCATATCCTTTGATCCCCTTTGCCCCCAAGTGCTATATCTAACTGCTTCTTGAAAACATGCAATGTCATTGCCATGCCTAATGTAAGGATCCCAAATGAGAAGCCAACTATTTTCAATTTGTACAACTGTGAAGAAATGTTACTGCCCCTCAGGATTGATAACACTGACCAATAAGTATCTTTTATGTTAAAACAAACTTTACTTTAATCACAGAATTAATCACATTAGCAACAAAGAAATAGATTTACAGTTAACAGTTACAACAGTTCTTAATAAAAAAAGAAACCGTAACTTATTTCCTAAACCTGCCAATTAGGCAAACCAACATATATTAAATACTACTCATAAATAAAGTTAGCAACCAGGGTTTTACTTTATTTTCTCTGTGCAGAATATTAGGAGAGAGAACCTTTCAGGGCCAAACTGAAACACCTCCGTTCAGATTAGAGTTCTAGGACCTTCTGACTCTTCAGACAGACTTGGCTCCTCCCATTAACTACATCATCTGTACCCAAAGCATAAGGCATTCTTTTGACTCATCTTGCAAGATGTCCCCTGACGTGCTTAGCCAAGACACAATGCCTCTCATAAAGTATTGACGCACCAGGGATACTTCAAACCTAAACAATATTCCACTAGCCAGCTATGTGTAAACAAGTAAATGTTTTGCAAGATCTATTGGCAGAACACATCATCTGCAAATCAATGATTTTCTCACTTTTACCACACCTTAATCACCACACCAGCAGTCAAGCTGTCTGTGTGCATCTTAGCCCAGGTTGTAATAACAGTATTGCATATAAATATAAAATGTAACAATTTCTTCCATTCATCACACTGATACCAGGTTCCCAACACAACTGTTCTATGCAGAGAGAGGAGTCAGGAGGAGGTTCCATGGATGATAGCAGAAACATTTTAGGGATGTCCTCAAAGCATCACTGAAGCGGTAAAACTCAAGGCAACAACGTGAAAGTCCACAGCCCCAAACAACTCATCTACCCAACCCTTCAAGCACCACCTATCCCGCATGTGACAGAGTATGCTGATCACATGTTGGACTTATCAGCCACCCCAGAACCCTTCAAACTGGAGCGGAAGCAGGTTATCCTCAATCCCAAGGAGCTGCCTGAGAAGAAAAAGACTACCCGTATAAATGGTGAGGGGTGTTGGCCGTTGGGGTGTGTGGGAGGGAGGGGGGGCAGTACTGATGTGGAGCTGAGATAGTGCAGCAAATTTAAGGGACCATTTTGTGGGAATGGGCAATGGAAATGTATTAGTGCATGAGACTGGGCGAGCGGACTCTATCTTCTCTGGGCCCCTAACAGTTCCAAGTTGCTGACCACTTATCTAACAGCAGATTAGAATGATCTTTAGAAGGACCGGATGAAATAAAATTCTGTGTTGCCTGAATTATCTCTAATCAGGGTCTTTTCACTCAGTTCTTAATGTTGTTGGTTTAACAGAAAATAGCATTGAATAATTTCACGTATTCATCTATTTTAGGACCTCAATGTTAATGGTTAAGTTGACGAATAAATATTCGAAGATGGCTAAAATTGAGTTAATAAAGCACATTTAAGGAGGAATCCAGACTTGCTAATGAATCTCGGTAATTTGCCTCTTTGAGCACTTTATATAACCACTCCATTAAAGCATGATTTGCCTCCAATTTGAAATCCTTGTTAACCAATATCAGATTACCCAGCTCCCGGATATGAGCCTGCATTGGAGGTAGCGTTAACTTTTATTTTTACAATTTGAGAACTTTAACCGTTTATCAGAATTTCAAACCTCTCTACCCTTCTGTGTTGAAGGTACACAGAGGCAGATGCAGCCATTAAGAGACACATTACAGACAAATTATCTGTAATTGATAGGCTTTCAGCGTGCAGAGAGAGCATGAAGCACTCAACCTCTCCACAACTGATGTTCAAGTTACGACATCTTAAAGGCGCAAACCAAGCCGTATTTGCTGGCAGCTTCGGGTTTTATTTGGTGTAAAACTTCACTTTCCATTATGCATTTTGAGAAGCTCAATAAATCTGAACATGGTGCACCCAGATAAAAATAAAATGCATGTGACCAAAATGCATTTGTAACCAAAGGTTAACGTGAATCTTATGACGGATGTTTTACAGCTAAAATAACATGGCGCACAAAGCTCCACTGGGTATAATCACGGTCAATGTTCCTGTGAAGCAGTCCATCCACACAGCAGCCTGGAAGGGTCTGAATCTGCCTTACTCCAGGGTAAAAACTGCACAAATGCAAAACAAATGTAAAAGTACCATCCCTCAAAAAAAACTGGCTGCTCACGCCAAAACTATAAATATCAGGGTTGGATTCTCCATCGGCGAGCTCCTCCACTTCGCTGGCATCGCACTCACCCCCCGTGGATTTCCCGACGGATGTGCGGGTTGCCCACAATGGGAAACCCCATTGGCCGGCTGGCAGGGTGGAAGATCCCGCTGCCGGGACGGAGAATCCCATGCTAGATATTCACCAATAGACCCGACAGTGAATCAAGGAAAAAACATCTTCACCCAGTGAGAATGTGAGAATTTTCTCCCTCAAGGAATAATCGAGGGGAATAGTGGGGGGGTGCATGCACGAGGAAGAAAAAGCAGGAAGGAGAAAGGAATAGAAGGACATGTTAATTGGGTGAGATGAAGTAAGTAGGGAGGAGCCTAGAGTGGAGAACGGACACCAGCATTGACTAGATGGGCTGAATGGGCTGTTTGCGTTTCAACTACCACTGGTGCAAATGACAAATGTTGCTACTGACGCCAATTCCTTATCGGACGTGCTTCGTAAATTTTCACTGGATGTATGAGTTGTAAAGAGGCAAATGGCTTCCCCCATCCCTATCGATCTTGTGTCTTTGTGATGAGATTCAATCGTTCAATGAAGAGCATAATTTGGATGTAACACCACACCTACCTGCCATTTATGTGTATCTCTCCCTTTTCCCGATTGGCATAACGACTGACTCAGTCCTAATTCGTGGTTCATCTAAATGTTCTCCTCATCTTAAAAAATGCAAACAGGAGGAATAAAAAGAATCAGGAGGAATAATCAGGACTTTATGTTTATTGATCGGCCACTCAAATTGATATCTTAATATCACTGGGGCCGTTCACTGCAAAATACATTTTATAATAAGATGCCTCCAGCGACAAGCCTGTCGCTATTCCTGCAGATGGTTTAGGAAATAAATTTGTCCTGCTTCCCCTTGTGCTGTGAATTGTAACACAAATTATCCGCTTTGAGACAGCATTGAAAGCGTACTTGAAGTAAAGCAATCCATAACAAGAACCAGTGCTTGGCATTGTGCTGTTTTGGGCAATAGGCATTTTATGTACTGTTTGCAGCTCGGAGGAGATGGAGCAGACTAACCCTATATTCCCGCAGCTTGAGAAATGATCCCATTCAAACATTGGCCGTTGTCAAGGGGCCTGACAAGATGGACACTGGAAAGATGGTCCTCAACTCAGGATGAGAGGTCAGCCATTGAGGTCAGGGATGAGGAAAGGGGGTTGTGAATCTTTGGAATTCTCAACCCCAAAAAGCTGTTGTTTCTTGGTCATTGAATGCATTTCAGACTGAGGTAGGCAGATGTTAGGATGCTAAGGGAATCAGTGGAGGTAATGCGGAAATGTAGAGCTAAGGTAGGAGATCAGCCTAATCTCATCGAACGGCGGAGCAGGCTCAAAAGGCCAAATCATTTTCTCCTGTTCCGTTTCAATGTTCTTCTGTACAAAGGCGGGCAGCCTAGCGCAGAGCGAATTCATACTGCAGTGTGCGCATAACATATTCCCTAAAGATAATTCACCCACCCTCCTTTGGTAACTCAAGGAAGCCAGTGGGCAGAGAACAAAGGTTTATTTAGCTACATCCAATATTCTGCTCAAGGCAGTAACTCTCTCCCTGTCCAGACTTGCTGGGAGAACTAACCATGCCTGGCCCTGCATCGGCCTGGCTTTTATGTTCGTTTGTAACAGGCTCCAGCTGGATGTCCTCTGCCCCCTATCTGGGAAGCTCGTACTGCACATGTCCTACGATGAGATCAACAATGGTTTCCCCGTGGTCCTCGAAGGTGGTTATAACACCCGCCCTCCTGGATTAATCAGAGGTGACACCACTCCTTCATTCTGAGCACGTGGAAATGTATACCTCTAAACAAAGTTGGGAGCACGGTAGCATTGTGGATAGCACAAATGCTTCACAGCTCCAGGGTCCCAGGTTCGATTCCGGCTTGGGTCACTGTCTGTGCGGAGTCTGCACATCCTCCCCGTGTGTGCATGGGTTTCCTCCGGGTGCTCCGGTTTCCTCCCACAGTCCAAAGATGTGCAGGTTAGGTGGATTGGCCAGGCTAAATTGCCCTTAGTGTCCAAAATTGCCCTTAGTGTTGGGTGGGGTTGCTGGGTTGTGGGGATAGGGTGGAGGTGTTGACCTTGGGTGGGGTGCTCTTTCCAAGAGCCGGTGCATACTCAATGGGCCGAATGGCCCCCTTTTGCACTGTAAATTGTGTAAACAAAGCTAAGATGATCAACTATGACCTAATTGAATACTGGAACAGGCTTGAGGGGCTGAATGGCCCTCTTAGAACATAGAACAGTACAGCACAGAACAGGCCCTTCGGCCCTCGATGTTGTGCCGAGCAATGATCACCCTACTTAAACCCACGTAACCCGTATACCCGTAACCCAACAATCCCCCCATTAACCTTACACTACGGGCAATTTAGCAAAGCCAATCCACTTAACCCTTGCCGCTTCCGAATGAGAAACATTCCCAATCAGAATTTAGAAACTTATCCCAATAAAGATTGTACCGATTTCCACAGCGAACAAGCGCCCCACGGCTTTGGAATATCTTTTGCAGTAACTGGTGACTTGTTCTATTGTGAGTTGACATTATCACGTGCGGTGTGCTGCTCGTAGAGACCAGTGGTCCAGGCTTGGGATATGACAGATAGCGCTGAAACAAATTAAGTTGGAGGAACTGTAGAAGTCACCTTTGAAATTATTACGGGGGCGGGAGGCAATGGGAAGCAAATTAGTAAGTAGATGAATGGATGAAAAGGACTACAGGGGGGACGTATGAAAGGAACGATGTCCACAATCAGCAACGACTGTGGTGCCAAACAAATAAGTAACAGACGTCAGCGATGAGTGAATAATTCAATACCAGTAGCTGAGGCAGGGAAGAATACTAAGAGGCAACTAAGTAAGGGATACATGGAGAAAATCCATCTTTACTAAAGGAGAATGAGGCACCAACAAACCATTGTGAGGACAGAGTAAAATATCAGGCTGGAGCTTCCGAGCTCCAGAACAATGTACCTGGGGGGCGCAAGATGACCTGCAGCCTGCTCCCAAATCAGAGGTTCCCAGGGTAGGCAGGTACAGCAATTTCCCAGGAAGTCCAAACCGCTGATGGGTATTTGCCCCGCGGCTGGGAATCATCTAAAAATTCGATTCAAATTGCAAAAATTGGATAGTTCGAACAGTCTTACTGCAATAGTTACCCAGAAAACATCAGAAGAATTAAACTCACTTCTAGCTGCTGGGTAACTGCAGCTCCGTCAACGCTCAGGGAGCTCAACACCATCCGGGAGAAAGCAACTCACTTGATTGGCACCACATCCACCACCTTCAACGTTCACTCCCTCCGCCACTATCTGTCAGTGGCAGCCGAGCGTGCACCATCTACAAGATGCACTGCAGCAACTCGCCAAACTTCCTTCAACGGCACCTTCCAAACCCCCGATCTCTCACACCTCGAAGGACGAAAGCATCAGATGCTTAAGGACACCACCGCCTGCTCGTTCCCCACCAAGCCACACAGCATCCTGACTTGGAGCTGTATCACCATTCCTTCACTGTCATTGTAACTCCCTAACAGCACGATGGGTGTACCTACACAGCATTTACCACAGCAGTTCAAGGATCTGTAGAATTAATTCCCACAGAGAACCATAGAAATCGGGTTGTTAAGGTTGTTCAAGGCTGAGATAGACAAATGTTTAGTCAGTAAGGGAATCGAGGGTAATGGGAGATGAGGCGGGACAGTGGAGTTGAAGATGAAATCAGATTAGCCATGATCTCATTGAATGGTGGAGTGGACTCGATGGGCCGAATGGCCTACTTCTGTTCCTATGTTTTATAATCTTCAGGATGTAAGCATGATGGGCATCACACGAGCAAAGCTGTCCCTGCTGAGCATGTTTAGTTTGGTAATGGACATGATTTCTTAATGCATTCATTTTCAGAATTTGCAATTGTTTCCCTTTCATTTTGTCGGTGGCTTATGCGGGTTGTTCATTCATTTTAGTTCCTTTGGCCACATTCTTCCAGACGGCAAGTGGTTGATTCCCTGATATCACGTCCAACAGGAAGTGAGCCAATCAGACGGAGCAGTCCACAAGTCTAAATGCAGAAGGTGATGCCTGGGCTATCAGACGGGTCTCTGCCAGAGAGCCTGTCATGATCCTTTGGCTTGTCACCTGCCAGCGTCATAGAAAGTTTACTTGGACGAGGAGAATGGGAATGTAACAAATTGCCCGAGGAAGATTGCTTGAAAGAGAAGGCCGCAGCCATTGTAGCTGGGTGGTGCAGTTTCAAAATGTATTTATTTTTTCTTAATTTAACCCCAAGTGAATTAATTTCAGAAAGATAATCATCAAAAATAGATCAATTTCCTGAAATATGTGCTCACATTGAAGAAGCTCATTTTAGTTTAAGAAAGGTGCTATGATGGGAGTCATAGTGTTCCACGAAGCAGTCAATCTTCAAAGAGTACAGTCAATATATCCTTTAATCCTATTCCTAATTAGACATTCAGTCCAATCTGTTAAAGGGAATTATTCAACATAATATCAATTATTTTTGATGAGAGTCTATTCTATAAAACGATAAGCCATTGGGGGAAAAGAAGTTGTATTAAATTTTAATACAAGTACATATACCTGGCAGGGAAGTTTGCTAGCTAGGACTGGATATGTTATTTCTCCATTCGCCAGTGGCAGATAATTGTCGGAAGTCTGTCCTCCCGCAAGGTTTCGATTTGAAACTTTTTTTTCGGTTTTCAAGCCCCTCCACAGTCTTGCCCACCTCCCAACACCCCCCACCGCCATCTCTGTAACTCCCTCCCAGACCTACAACTCTGCGAGATTACCGAACTCAACAAACCTGACCTCTTGTCCACGTCCAAATTTCATCGCTCCAGCAATGATGGCGGTGGCTGCTTGGGGCCTGAAGCCTAGAATTCCCTCCTTGAACGTCTCTGCCTCTCTTTTCTCCTTGAGCACACTTCTTACAACTTACTTCTTGGACCAAGATTTGTTTGATCAAATCTCCCGCTATCTCTCTGTTTTATTCAGTGTCAAATTTTACCAGAAGACTTTGCTCAGTCCTCTTCCCTCACCTGATTCTCTTACATTTTTCAACCTCTCCTGTTTTATGCTCAGGCTGCTCTACAAATTCTTAGTGATGCAACTTAACCTTCACTGCCCGGGGCAGCACGGTGGCACAGTGTTTAGCATTGCTGCCTACGGCACTGAGGACCTGGGTTCAAATCCCGGCCCTGGGTCACTGTCTGCGTGGAGTTTGCACGTTCTCCCCGTGTCTGCATGGGATTCACCCCCACAACCCAAAGATGTGCAGGTTAGGTGGATTGGCCACGCTAAATTGCCCCTTAATTGGAAAAAATAATTGGGCACTCTAAATTTAAAAAAAATCTTCACTGCCCAACTAATTCTTTTGGCTTTCACAGGATTTACAGCAAATAAAGAGGCCACTTTCGACAATTCCAACTGAACTATTCACTGCCACTTCTTCATTTTTCATTGCTCCAGGGACTTTTAATTCCGGACCTTGTTTTTAAATTTGAAATTCACTGGGTGGGATTCTCCATTGCCCGACGCCGATATCGTAATCGGCGATTAGTGGGAAAATCCCTTCCCACGCCCAAATCAGGAGTGGCGCCGGTTTGACACTGATTTTCGATTCTCCGCCCCCTCCCAAAATGGCGTCATCACGTCACGCGCCGCACGCAGTTGGAACACCGTTGGTGCATCATCGGAAAGCCTTCCCGATGTTTCGCCCCCGATGGGCCGCATTCTCAACCACGCGGTTGACGTGTGGTCTGAGCGATTGGGAAGCCACCGTAGTGGCCACGGACTGTGTCCAGCATGGCCACAAGTCAGCCGGGAGCCGTGCCGCTGGACGGGGGGGGAGGGGCTTCTGCGAGGACTGGTGGGACTAGTGGGGGGTGGCCAGGGGGTGACCTTTGGGGCCGTATTTGGCAGGTCGGCGCCATGTTGTATGCTGCAGGTCGTCACCGTGCGCATACGTAGCCATGGACTGGCCATTCTCCAGCCGTTTTTGGCGGGGCGTTGCTGCCGGCCCCTCACTGGTCCCGGAATCGGTGAAGGTTCGGCGCCGATTTTGGTGTCCGTGCCGATTTTGGTGTCCGTGCCGATTTTGGTGTCCTCGCCGATTTTGGTGTCCGCGCCGATTTTGGTGTCCATGCCGATTTTGGTGTCCGTGCCGATTTTGGTATCCGCGCCGATTTTGGTGTCCGTGCCGATTTTGGTGTCCGTGCCGATTTTGGTGTCCGCGCCGATTTTGGTGTCCGTGCCGATTTTGGTGTCCGTGCCGATTTTGGTGTCCGTGCCGATTTTGGTGTCCGTGCCGATTTTGGTGTCCGTGCCGATTTTGGTGTCCGTGCCGATTTTGGTGTCCGTGCCGATTTTGGTGTCCGTGCCGATTTTGGTGTTGGAAAACGTCACTGTTCCCACGCCGGCGTCGGCACGTAGCCGCAGAAATGGAGAATCAAGTCCACTATCTGCCGTGGTGGGATTTGAACTCAAGCATTACCCTGGGTGTCTGGTTTACTGGTCCAATGACAACACCACTACACCAACGCACTTTGATTATGGCTCTTCAACTGACTCTTGAATATTTCTCGGTTTTCTAAAATAGTTTCCGAGTTCCTTCAACTCATTTTCACATTCCATCTGACCCTTTTACATTCAACTCCAGCACTTCCCATCCTTGTCTGGCGCACATACCTTCGTTGTGTGACAATATTATGTCCTGTGGATTCAAAATAATCTATAACTTTCCTACAATTAGATTGAAAATAGATTCTGACTTTCTTGGCCATTCAACAAATTGTTTGCAAGGTAACGATGCATAAGGTCTCAAAGTAACCATTCCGTGTTGTTGCAGTCAGCAAGGGGATAATTGAATGCCCCGTAATCAATCTTGTGGCCTTTCTACAGAACTCCCTTATCTACAACTGTCCTTCCTTCTTGCTATCTCCTCCTGTCCACAAGATTTATAACAGAAACACATTTCTACTTTTTAAACTTTTTGTCTACCAATTCCTTCCCCTGCCTTCCTTACCTCTGACAGTTAACTTGAACACTTAAAAACCGAAACACTTACACTATGGCTTTTCTTAATACTTCACACTCCTTGATAGGGCGACACGGTAGTACAGTGGTTAGCACAGTTGTTTCACAGCGCCAGGGTCCCGCGTTCAATTCCCAGCATGGGTCACTGTCAGTGCGGGGTCTGCACATTCTCCCCGTGTCTGCGTGGGTTTCCTCCAAGTGCTCCGGTTTCCTCCCACAAGTCCCGAAAGAGATGCTCGTTAGGTGAATTGGACATTCTGAATTCTCCCTCAGTGTACCTGAACAGGTGCCGTAATGTGGCGACTAGAGGATTTTCACAGTAACTTCATTGCAGTGTTAATGTAAGCCTACTTGTAACAATAATACAATATTACTATTATCCACTTTGCTATTGCTACTGTATGTTCTGTTAACTGTTGAGTTAACTACATATCAGAACTTTAACCTTTTGATAAGTGTTCTCGTAGAATGATAGAAAATGGCTATTCGGCCCATCGGGTCTGCAGCACCCGCTTTGAGGAACTATTCAGTTAGCCCCACTTAATCCCCTTTTCTTATTTGAAGAAAACCCATCAAAGTATCTTGCCTTTTGTTTCTGTGTTTGATTCTATTCAGATTTCACCAGCTTGCCTTAGGGAGAAGTAAAATTGAACATGGCCGGAATTAATTAACACTCTCTCAACAAAATCAGAATTGAGTATAGACTTTTACAACTTAAATGTGTCGTCATATTCATTTTCTCCCTTGAAAGCATCAGAGACGGTCGCCTCAGAGGTCAGCAGCTGACCTTGGCTGTCAGTAAAGCTACATTTTCCACCACTGAGATAGTTGCGGGGTTGCGCAGTGACAGGAGAGCAGGTTTCTGTGTTAATTTAGCAATATTCCACAACCGTACCTTTGAGGAAGCAACTAATTAAAACTGTGCCCCCTGATAATTTGTGCTTTAGGGCTGTCACTATAAGGTCACCCCTCAATTTCTAATCACTGACTCAAGGTAGGATTGTTTGCCATCTGCAACCGTTTTCTTTCAACAAACTTCTGAAGTTGACAACAAAGCACGAGCAACAATTAGCAGTGGAGGTATTTCATGCCCTCCAGACGTGAATACATTAGAGAAGTTATATTCTCAAGTGCAAGGGCCTTGTTTCTTGGAAGATATGAATCATATCCACGTGCTCTGGCATCATTACCTCCTTCTGAAAATAAAAGCAAGAAAAATAAGTTGGTATTTGCAGGTGAATATTATGCAATAGTGTGGCCCGACGCCAGGAAAGCATTTCAATGCAGCAATACACATGGCTGGGGGCTATTTACACAGCCTTTAATCATGAATGTTTGCTGATTATGTTGTTTTTTTACAGCCAGATATGAAAAATGTTCATTTATCATCTGGACTGTGGAGAGCACCCCGTCGTGTGAAGCTTGGCTGCTGTAGGCACAACGAGCTACAGTAATGTGGGGATGTAAAGTTTTATTCATCTGCTTTTTCATCCCGTCCACTTTAATGAACTTTAACGCGCTGCCTGGATTGGCAGTGCCAGCTGATTCAACAGTAATATTTAACATGCAAGCTTACTTGGCTGGAACTTTGATTAACTGTCATATTGTGGTTTTCTGTTTATTGCAAATGTACCAATTGCAAAACAAAATTGGTAAAACAATGATTATCATAGATTATCATAGAATTTACAGTGCAGGAGGAGGCCATTCGGCCCATCGAGTCTGCACCGCCTCTTGGAAAGAGCACCCTACCCAAGGTCAAGGTCAACACCTCCACCCTATTATGAGGAGAGGTTGAATAGACTGGGACTGTACTCATTGGAATTTAGAAGGATGAGGGGGGATCTTATAGAAACATTTAAAATTATGAAGGGAATAGATAGGATAGATGCAGGCAGGTTGTTTCCACTGGCGGGTGAAAGCAGAACTAGGGGACATAGCCTCAAAATAAGGGGAAGTAGATTTAGGACTGAGTTTAGGAGGAACTTCTTCACCCAAAGGGTTGTAAATCTATGGAATTCCTTGCCCAGTGAAGCAGTTGAGGCTCCTTCATTACATGTTTTTAAGGTAAAGGTAGATAGTTTTTTGAAGAATAAAGGGATTAAGGGTTATGGTGTTCGGGCCGGAAAGTGGAGCTGAGTTCACAAAAGATCAGCCATGATCTAATTGAATGGCGGAGCAGGCTCGAGGGGCCAGATGGCCTACTCCTGCTCCTAGTTCTTATGTTCTTATGTTCTTATAACCCCACCCAACACTAAGGACAATTTTGGACACTAAGGGCAATTTATTATGGCCAATCCACCTAACCTGCACATCTTTGGACTGTGGGAGGAAACCGGAGCACCCGGAGGAAACCCACGCAGACACGGGGAGGATGTGCAGACTCCGCACAGACAGTGACCCAAGCTGGAATCGAACCTGGGACCCTGGAGCTGTGAAGCAATTATGCTATCCACAATGCTACCATGCTGCCCCATGATGTGGGCTTTTAAAAAAAAAACGACAAACAGGCAATGGTACCTGGAAGACTATATAGACATATTTGACCTGTATGACCACTGCTGTCTTCTGTTTGCAGAGTCATGGGATCATACTCGGAATGATAATTGGGCAGCATGGTAGCACAGTGGTAAGCACTGTTGCTTCACAGCTCCAGTGTCCCAGGTTCGATGCACGGCTTGGGTCACTGTCTGTGCGGAGTCTGCATGTTCTCCCCGTGCCTGTGTGGGTTTCCTCCGGGTGCTCCAGTTTCCTTCTGCAGGTCCTGAAAGATGTGCTGTTAGGTCATTTGGACTTTCTGAATTCTCCCTCTGTGTACCCGGACCCAGAATGTGGCGACTGGGGGCGTTTCACAGTAACTTCATTGCAGTGTTAATGGAAGCCTACTCATGACAATAAAGATTATTATTATTACATCACACCCTGTCTGGTGGTGGATAGTACAGCAGTTTACGATACGCCACCTTAAAGGTACATGCACATCACAACAGCCCCAGTATCTCTTCCTTTCATTTGGTGTTAATGTTTTTGCTCTGGTGGGGAATCCTGCAAAGTCCTCCACCAGACGCACCTAACACATACAAATTGCAGTTGTAACGTAGATCATAGATTATCACAGAATCTACAATGCAGAAGGAGGCCACTCGGCCCATCGAGTCTGCACCGGCTCTTGGAAAGAGCATCCTACCCAAGGTCAACACCTGCACCCTATCCCCATAACCCAGGAACCCCACCCAACACTAAGGGCAATTTTTGGACACTAAGGGACAATTTAGCATGGCCAATCCACCTAACCTGCACATCTTTGGACTGTGGGAGGAAACCGGAGCACCCGGAGGAAACCCACGCACACACGGGGAGGATGTGCAGACTCCGCACAGACAGTGACCCATGCCGGAATCGAACCTGGGACACTGGAGCTGTGAAGCAATTGTGCTATCCACAATGCTACCGTGCTGCCCTTGGGTGAGGATGTTTATTGAGAATCTTTAACCACTCCCTTTTGCCCTCTTTTCCTGAAGATGCAGAGACTCCCTGCCATGGCACCAGGGATTTCAACAATGTGAGGAGACTGGAAGAGCTGGAATTCTTTGTCTCAGCGTGGACAGGGTTGCAGGTTTCCTCCGGGTGCTCCAGTTTCCTCCCACGGTCCAAAGATGTGCGGGTTAGGTGGATTGGCCATCATAAATTGCCCTTAGGATAGGTGGGGATACTGGGTTACGGGAATAGGGTGGAGATGTGCGCTTAAGTGGGGTGCTCTTTCCAAGAGCCGGTGCAGACTCGATGGGCCGAATGGCCTCCTTCTGCACTGTTAATTCTATGATAATTCTATGACTAATTGGATATGTTTCTTTCAAAGAAACAATGGAGCTGGTTTAGCACAGGGCTGGCTAAATCGCTGGCTTTGAAAACAGACTAGGGCAGGCCAGCAGCACGGTTCAATTCCCATACCAGCCTCCCCGACAGGTGCCGGAATGTGGCGACTAGGGGCTTTTCACAGTAACTTCATTGAAGCCTACTCGTGACAATAAGCGATTTTCATTTCAATGCGCCAAATGGCCTCCTTCTGTGCTGTGTATATACCTGACTGACGCAAACGCCAACCTCAAAGCATATTAAGAAGTCTTACAACACCAGGTTAATGTCCAACAGGTTTGTTTCAAATCACTAGCTTTCAGAGCACTGCTCCTTCCTCAGCTGAATGAAAAGGTAGGTTTCAGAAACATTTATATAGACAAAGTCAAAGATGCAAGACGATACTTTGAACGCGAGCATTTGCAGGTAATTAAATCTTTACAGATCCATAGAGAGGGGTAACCCCAGGTTAAAGAGATGTGAATTGTCTCAAGCCAGGTCAGTGGGGAGGATTTTGCAAGCCCAGGCCAGATGGTGGGGGATGAATGTAATGCGACATGAATCCCAGGTCCCGGTTGAGGCCGTACTCATGTGTGCGGAACCTGGCTATCTAAGCATATTGACTGAGTTTAATGTTATTTTACTTACCGTACACTGTTCAAAATGCAATATTTCTTTGGCTATTTTTTTCAGTAACCCTAATTTAAGCCAGAAATGGTAATTGACCCAATTTGCATATCAGCAGGAATATGGATTTGATGTTTACGCTGCGGTTTTATCTCATCACGTTCTGGTGATAAGTCTCTTGCTATTACTCATCACCATGGCTGGTTGATCAATTCAGTCTTACCTTTCCCTTCAGATTATGTCACTCAGCTACAATACGGTATTAAGTGATGAAAGGGTGAGTCAACTGGTAAGAACTTCTCCCTTTGTAATTTGTTGCTTTGCTAATATGGCAACAGTTTCACATAGTTCAGCTTTTACTTTTTTTTCTGATAGAAATAGTGATTTCTGTCTTCTTCATGTCCCTAAATGGCTGAAACTCTTAATCATATGCATATTTTCCAGGTATGGGGCTCCAGCCATCTTTTAGAATCGAATCATTGCATCCCGACAGTGCAGAAGGAGGCCATTCGGCCCATCGAGTCTGCACCAATGCTCCAAAATAGCACCCTACCTAGGTCCCGGTCCCTGCCCGGGATTCCATCTAACATTTTAGACACTAAGGGGCAATTTTAGTTTGGCCAATGCATCTAACCTGCGCATCTTTGGACTGTGGGAGGAAACCGGAGCACCCGGAGGAAACCGATGCAGGCACGGGGAGAATGTGCAAACTCCACACAGAAAGTCACCCAAAGTCGGAGTTGAACCCGGGTCCTTGGCACTGGGAGGCAGCGGTGTTAACCACTGTGCCACCATACCACTGTTAAAATACATCTTTTTGTTTTCCCAGGCACCACAATGGCCGAACAATGGCCCTGTCAGTCTCAGTCTTGCCTGGCTCTGGGGTCACCCACCCAGTTCACACTCATCCTGTGCCAAGCCTAACCGCTCATGTCTGCCCCTCGGCCCTGACTGGGGCTGGACCTGGGAGCCAGGGGAGGAATCCAGAGCCCTAAAGTTGGAAAAGGTCCATCAGCTACAGTCATGTGCGAATAGTTTTAAGAAATGGGTGTTTATCGAATAGCTGTAGTGTGTGTACCTTTAAGAAATGGGTGTTTATCAAATAGCTGCAGTGATTTCAGAGTGTGGGTGGAGCTAGGTTGTCAATCTGCTTTACTTTCGCTTTGGGCTCGCAGTTAGAGGGTGTGTTTTAGTTTTGTTTTAGATTTGGAGAAGCTGCAGTCACAGCAAGATGTGTATGACTCTCTGCGAGCTAAAGAATGTGCAATTGGTGATTTAAAGTGGTAACTGTTCTCGGTAGAGAAGTTAAACCTGATGTCTTTTTGTTAAAAGGGTTATTTTTTGTCTTAAGGATGTTGCAAGGAAAGATTAAGAGTTACTTATAGAGTATTGTATTCTTTGGGGGAAGTATTTGAGTTGGTAGTTGCTAAGATTTGGCTTTATAACGTGTTAACTGGTTTCATAAATAAACAGTGTTTTAATTTAAAAGCACTTTAACTCTCTGTTGCACTACAACTGTAAGGTAGGCCCGTGTGCTCCCCATAACCACAATCTATTCAAAGTTGTGGGTCAGGTGAACTCCATGATACTCTTTGGGGTTCTCCAAACCCTGGCCCATAACACTATACAGACTACCACAAATCAAACTCTGCTTACCGATCGCCCACAAGATGTTCATAGATTATCATAGAATTTACAGTGCAGAAGGAGGCCATTCGGCCCATCGAGTCTGCACCGGCTCTTGGAAAGAGCACCCTACCCAAGGTCAACACCTCCACCCTATCCCTATAACCCAGTAACCCCACCCAACACTAAGGGCAATTTTGGACACTAAGGGCAATTTAGCCTGGCCAATCCACCTAACCTGCACATCTTTGGACTGTGGGAGGAAACCGGAGCACCCGGAGGAAACCCACGCACACACGGGGAGGATGTGCAGACTCTGCACAGACAGTGACCCAAGCCGGAATCGAACCTGGGATCCTGGAGCTGTGAAGCAATTGTGCTAACCACTATGCTACCGTGCCGCCCTGTTGAAGGAGGAGAGTCTGCATTTCAGAGCCATCATGTTGTGAGCTCTCGGTGGATGTGTCCTGCCTCCTCCCTGGCCGGGTGCTTGTCCTTGCACAAGAGTCGGCTGCTCGGAGTGAAGCATCAGTGAGATTCACACCATTTCTCTCACCGGAATTGACACTTAAGATTCCAACCATTGCCTCTGGTCATTGATTCAGAAAAATCACTTTGCAATGTCAACACTTGTGCTTGACAATTCGCACTTTTTAATTTTGCAAGTACTTCAGTTATTTTCTTTTTTCTTAAATTTAGCGTACCCAATTCATGTTTTCCAATGAAGGGGCAATTTAGCGTGGCCAATCCACCTACCCTGTCCATCTTTGGGTTGTGGGGGTTGTGGTGATATGCATCACTGTAGATACACAAGGGATCAAGGGGTTAATGTAAGTACACATAGACTAGATAGACACTAGAGGGAGCACCAGAGACATGACACACAGACACTTAACCAATAGGTCAGTAAGATAGGACACGACCAATGGGCATTCACGATACACACAGAGGTGACACGACCACAGAGGGGGGCATTACACCAACCCAGATATAAAGGACACAGCACACATGATTTTCCTCTTTCCAGTGGAGACACTCAGTGAGTACAGACACAGGGTTGATTGAACATCATACCCACCACGTGGATTGTAGCAGACTGGTTTGGCAGTCTGAGAACTATAGGAGGATTAACAGTAGTGGTGAATCCGAGTAGGAGAATTGTAAATAGTTTAATAAATGTGTTGAAGTTATCTCCACGTCTGAACCTTCCTTTGTCAGAGTGAACATCAAGGAAGCAGCTTATGATACGCCAAGAGCATAACAAGACATGGTACCAGTTGAGTGGCTGTTTCAATCCATATAGTTACAACTAAGCAAGCAGTGACAATCAGCAACAGCAGCCAGGCAAGACGATGTTCGGGATTCCGGTTCCACAGCAGCTCAGGTACCAAGGCAATCTCAGTGAAAACTGGCATTGGTTCAGGCAGAGATTCGAGATCGACCTGGTAGCGTCCGACCTAGATGGCATGGCGGATGCAGAGAAAATAAAGCTTCTACTCGCCATCGCAGGTCCAGAAACAGCTGAAATCTTCCAGACCTTCAAATACTCAAAGGGGCAAAACAAGAGCGATTTCCTGGCAGTCCTGGACAAATTCCAAGAATTCTGCGCGAAGAATACAAGAAATAAATGGTAAATGAGACACCAAAACTCACCACGAGGTAGGCTTGCAGCAGAAAGCTGCAGTTTTGAATTGCAGCCATCTTGGTAAAGGTGCTGCACATGCACAGTGGAGGAAAAGGCCCCAAGTAAAGGAACAGCGATCTTAGCATGCCCAATCGCTTCCTTCGACCTACGTCACATGCATCATGACATCAGAGGCCCCAGACCACGCCCATTTAAAGGGGAAATGTCCCAAAACACGGGAAAAAAAATTTAAGTCGGAAAACAAGATTCTTTCACCTGGAACGACAGCACAATGCCTGAAATTCGGCCAGTAGCTGAAAGTAACCTCTGCAGAACCCTGCAATAAGCAGTTAGCACCGCCCAAAGAGATGATACAGTCCTTGAATACTTCGACTCCAACCTTGATTTCTTCTTTGGACATCGCGAGCCCAATGCTAGCTCCGACGTTGGTCCTAGAAGACTACGACTCAGACGAAGGTTTTTTCATTAGAGGTGGCGACCCCAGTACCAAATCTGAACCGCAACGAGATGTGTTCTACAGTGAAGAATCCGACACAGACGCGGATGTGTTCTTCGGATTTAAGGATCTTCAGCCCAGATTATATGACATCCCGACTCGTGAGGGCAGGGTTATGCTGCGGCCCGACACCAAGAGTCAGAGAGTGGACAAGCCCACAGAGAGCGGCCTGCTGCCACACAGAGTGGTCCACGCACCACAAAGGGTCCCAGCCTCTACACAGGAAGCGATGAAAGACTCAACAGCGAGACAACTGCACATCTCCACACAAGAAGTGACTCGAGTGACACCAGCCTCCACAGCGAGCTTGTGGACAGCCTCCACGATAGGAGCAACGCAAGTCTCCAAAGCGCAGTCCTTGCATGAACAAGACCATAAGGGTCTAGCAATCTCCTCTGAACAACAGAAAGACTAAGACAGTCTGCCATGCTCAAGTGCACAGCAAGAAGACTATGACAGTCCACCCACATTGTTTGAGCCACCAGAAGAAGACTCTGACAGTCTACCCAGCTCAAGTGAACGACAAGAAGCTACTGAGACAAGTGACGACAGCATCCCACTTCCCATACCAGATGTGCAATGTGACAGACCTCAACTTGAATGTACAGAGGCACTCGACGATCACAGTGAGACCACTGGTGACTCCGGTGACACCACGTTACTTCAAACCTCATTCGCTCGAGCCTCTCCACAAGCAAATGCATTCCTGAATGTTTTGACTCCAGACATGGAGCATCAAGAAATCTCAGCCGAGATCTGCAGTGAACCTGCTATGATTCCAGATGGGGAGCAACGCCAAACCAAAGCT